>NC_136072.1:1042744005-1043211505 GCF_964261635.1 Lissotriton helveticus
CGTGATGGGCACAAATGGTGAGAGTTAATGATGGGTATTACTGTCAGTTGTGAAGAATGTTTTTCTTGAAAAAAGAGACTTGCAACTTTGGATGAAATGGTGGAGACAAAGTACACTTGAAATGATGAACAATAACTTTTTTAATCCTTTTTTTGTTTGTGAAGTGGAAAATAGGAAAGGTATAAAAGCGAACAATTTAGGTATGCAGGCGAAACGTTGCAGCCAAGAGAGGTTTGAAGACCAGATTGGTGTGTGTATCACCGGGTGAAACACACGACAAAAAGTTGCAGCGAAAAGCTGTTTGAGGAACTGAATGGTGTGTGTATCACCGTGCGATGCACACTGTAAACGAGCCACAAAGAAACTGGAAAGGATCCTGTTCAAAGATGGCCACTGAGCGTAGCGTGGTGTGGTGACGTCATTGGCACCCTGAAGGAGAGACGTGTCACAATGTAGAAGCGCCAAGACAGCAGAGTGGGGTGCGTAATGTACTGAATGGCGGAGACTATGGCCACGCCGGATGCACTGTTGCGAGGACACAGGCAATGGTTGCCAGGTGAGAGAAGTAAGTGCGCTCGAGGCCACAATTGAAAAATGCAAGCGTGGGTCAAAAGCGTTAGATTAAGGTTTATATAGTGGTGAAAACTGAGAAATGGACAAGAATTTTTTTTAGAAAAGAGCGTGCTGTAAATCAGAGGGCAGAGCAACGAAATGAAAATACCCTACCATGTTGGTCCAAACACAGAGTCTGTTCGTAGACAAAACCTCATGCAGTGCTGTTCCTCACCAAATTCCATGCTTTAGGTGCAAAGAGGCCACAGTGCAACACACTGACAGTGTTGAGTAAGATGAAGTAGACTTGTAGAAAGCGGGAACGTCTTGTAGTGGATGTGAGTCTTTAAGATTGATTGTAGGTAGATCTCTGGCTTGAGATGCCTTGCACGTTGGGTAGGTCCATGTAGCCAGGATTGTCACCAATGAAATGTTGTAATGATGCTGGGGACGGAGCTTGTCTTGAGAAGATTTATTGTAAGGCTACATGGAAGCGGAGCCAGCTAGGAAGCAGCCAGCTCCAACAGAAACACCCTCAACAGTAAACTATGTACATTCTCATGTTCCTAGGCAACTAGAAACATTCCAAAAGGAACCAGGACATTACATTCAATAGTTAACACAATAAATATATAAGATGGCATAACACAGAATATACAATACCTAAAAAACATAACACAGAATATTACATTATCCAAGTTTCTGTTGGCTTCATTTTAAATGATCAGTATTTCAGTCATCGCAGGGGAACCAGTGATCTGTAAAAAAGGGTTACTGAACCGCATTTCCTTTTTTGATTTTGCCCACCTGTTTTATTCGTCATGCACTGCAAAGCGCTGTTCTTAGGCATACCCCTGGACACACACCTCTTCTTGATGGGCTATTTAGGACATCATAGAGCGCGTCCACGCCCCTGGCATGCTAAGGTGCGCCTAAGGCAAGCCCGTCTGTGCCCGTCCATGCCTAGACTGCGCCCGTCCCCTGGTCGTTTGTTTCCCAAAGGACTATTCAAGAGACGCTCTATAGCTCTTAAGCCCCCAGGTGAGGTTTGTAATTGTAACAAACTGAATCCTTCTGCCTTAGAATCATTTCAGTCTATTTGCCAAGATTTTAGTACCAGAGTCACTCATCTGATCTCTCAGAGATGTAGTGGCGGTGGATGTAGTGCAACCCGAAGTGACTAACAAAAGCAAGTCCTAAGGCTAGTTGTGTGCTTAATAATGCCAGTCTCTGGTTAAACATTACTTTGAACTCACAGAATTTTTGAACGCACTTCAGTTAACCCTGGTATTCATTACAGAAACCTGGACCGATCAGACCTCAGATCCAGAAATGACTGTGGCGGTTCTCACAGGCTACTCTGTCTTTAGGTTAGACAGACTACACAAGAAAGGAGGTGGGTTAGCAGTCATTTATCATGACACGTTTTCTGCCACTTTTACACCACGCACATTGACAGAGTTTAAAGTACTCGTGTTTAATTTTGAATTAACGATAATCACTCTGTTATGTGCTCTTCTTGTATTTCGCCTGCCGGGACCTAGAATTTCTTTTACTGAGGCAATTAGCTCCCTTTTGGAATCTTTCTCCTTTAAATCACAGTTCACTACATTAGGTGATTTGGAATTCCATTTAGAGAACCAACCAGATCCTGACACAGAAGTGTTAGTAGACACTTTGTCCTGCCTTGGGGTTGCGCACACACATGGCCAGGCATACTCTTGGAACATTTACAAACAAGTCCTCCATTAGTAGCCCGGTCATACTTCCTTATCCTGGTCAGATCATAGCACAGTACTTTGGGAGGGAGAGCTTCCCTGTAAAACGGTTTCATCTGCGGTTCTTGGAAAGCCAGTCGTTTCACACGCTTGGCATAAGGTTTAAGGTTCTGAATTACTTTGTCTCTTTGCGAGATCACAGCCAGAGAATCTAACAACATTGAAATAATGGCTGGGAATTACTGTGTTTGACTGGAATCTGCAATTAACAAACTAGCCACTGCAAATGCCAAAACATTTAAGAGAAGTAAGCCTTCTGCACCCTGGTTTAGTGACACACTAAGGGCTGCAAATCAAGGCTGCCGTAGATTGGAAAGAAACGGGAGAAGCTACGATGTCTTGCAGAATATAAAAACTGTTGGTGTCTGAAAAATCTGCTTACTATATAGGACAGATATAAAAATAGCGAGTATTTCTAGTAAAGTACTGTTTGAAACAGTCATCCAGCTTACTGTACCATCAACGAGGCATACAGTAGGAAGCAGTCCGGCATTGTGCGATTCCCTCACAATTTTCTTTTCAAGAGAAATGTGTAGCAATCTTTAGCAGATTTTCTTCTAGCAATCTGGGATCCCAGAACAGCAATACTTTATCAATGTCGAATTCTGGAAGGAGTACTTTTAGCAAATTTGATCACCTCACTGAGTAACAGGTCAAACTGGCGATTTTGAACACTAAATCAGGATCGTCAACTGATCTGTGTCCACCTTAGATCACCCAGTTAGTACCCGATTAAGTGGCTATTCCCTTGACAACATTTTTTAATGCTTTGTTTACCCAAGGATATTTTCCAAAACAGTGGAAATCCACTGTTAAAGAAAACTAGTCTAAAAGAGCTAGATCCCAACTGCTACCGGCTTGTTTCCAGGCTGCCTTTTCCTGCTAAGTAGGCGGAGAAGGCTATGAATGCACGATTGGCCGTGTTTGTAGAAAACAACCATCTTTTACATGACACACAGTTTGGATTCCGAAGTGGCCACAGCCCAGAATCACCACTGAGGAAATCAGGGCTACTAAAGATAGGAGTGGCAATGCAGCCTTTATCTTACTTGAAATGTCCGCAGCATTTTGATTGACTGGTAGCAGAGCTTAGAAATTGAAGGTCCAGCTTTAAACCTGCTGTGTTCTTTTCTTGCGGACTGTGTTCAGTCGGTCTCCTTCATAGGCTTACATCTGAGCTTTTTTCTTTGCTGAGTGGGGTTCCACAGGGCTCTAATTTGAGCCCAACCCTGTTTAATCTTGATGTGACACCCCTGGCGACCCTGATTAAGGACTTTGGGTTGTCATTAATATCTTATGCTGATGACACCCAGATTGTTTCACTCTCTAATAATGGACCCAATATGAGTGATACTTTCAGGAACTGTATGAGCACAGTTAGTAATTGGATGGACACAATTGACTTAAGATGACTTCAATCTCTGATGAATTCAATTTATTTGGTAATAAGACCTCCTTCTGGTCCCTTTTGTGGTGGCCAGCTGAGCTGTGGTCTCTTCCAACACCTGTCAAGAAGGTTAGTAATCTAGGCGTACTGGTGGACGACAGATTAACCTTCAAAGAGCAAGTAAACCGGGCTATTTCTACATCTTTCTGTACCCTCTGATTAATCAAGAAAATAGTTTTGTTTCTGCCATTTGATCTTGTTAAGACAGTTGTTGCATTAGTCTTATCTATTTTAGACTATTGCAACAGGCTCTACCAAAACTTACCTAAAAGTTTTTTGAAACTGCAAATGCTTCAGAACTCTGCAGCTTGGATACTGTTGAATGTCCCCAGATTTCATGTGTCCTCTAAAGCTATTGGCAGGCTACAGTGGCTTCCTGTGAAGCAGTGCATAGTCTTCAATGCCTTGTGCATCGCGTTTAAGGCACTCCATGGAGAAGATTCAGCTTATCTGATAGAAAGATTCAGATGGTATTTTCTATGTGAGCTGTCAGGAACCTGGTAGTTCCTCCCTGTAAACACGTTTCTTGGGGAGGCAGGAGCTTCTTAATCTGCACTGCCCGAAATTGAAATTGGAATCTTCTTCCTCAGAGCCTGAAATTCACCACCTACTTAATATCTTTCAGGAAACCTTTAAAAACATGGTTATTTAGACAGTAGAAATTGTGGTTGGTATCGGATTCCTGTCGCATACACTGCCTAGACTCCTGAGGGCAATTGCTGTGCTGTATACATTTTAAATAAAATCAAGTCAAGACATTTGAAACATAATTTAGGGATACCAAAAGTGCATTCAAAGATGGCTCATGTACGTAAGTTTGCCTTTTTGTACCTCTGCACTTTTGGTATGACATCAGAAGGGAGTGAGGCAATGGGGAGAGAGGACATACCCGGCATCAGTTGCAACAAAGACATGTGATTTTGGTTACGTTATTGAACTATTCTTAATGTAGTAAATTATACATTCATGCTGACACTGTTTTGGAGATATGTGTCTCTTATGATGTAGTGGGGGAATAAGTGACAGTGTTTGAGTTACCATCCCCCAAATGCATACACACCCCCTAAATTCGAATTATTATAATTCAACAAATAGCCGCAGGCCACTGTAATCCTCATTAAGCATCTGAGCTGAAAGAGGTGACTGACATAAAATGTGTGTGCTTCCAGGAAAGGCTGCCTGCATATCAATGAATCAGCCCCTGGGACCGCATAAAGCTTGCACGCTGATGGGGTGCCAGCGCTGTCCGTTACTGAAATGATGTTCCCTGTGGCATGATGACTGAAGTGGCATTCGCATGGGTGCAATCAATTGCACCAATACCCAGAGGCAGTGTGCAATGGCAAAGAATTCCCTTGCCTCCTGTTGCCTTTCGGCCAGTGACTGTGGCCTTGCAATAAACTTCTACACTATACTGGTGATGCCTATCAGTACCTTTCACAACCAGTGAGTTTGGCTTGCAGGTAAAATGCCCATGGTGTCTTCTTTAACTATTTGGAAAGATCTAATGGCTTCAAAATGGACTGCAGCCCGTTTTTTTACCATGGGCATGGGTATCCTGGGAGCTGGCTGTAGGTGTTTCAAGCTCTGCTTCCAATGTGCAACCATGTCAAGAATCACTTCAGGTGAGAAGCTTTATCTGGCAATGACTGTTCCTCTGAACGTGCCAATATGTTGATCATTTGCAAGTAAACCGTCTCTCTGTGTCTAAGCCAATTAAGCTCCTACTCCAAGTCTTTAAGCAGGAAACGAGATTTTGCTCACCTCCTTTTCTTCCACTTCAAGGTTTTCTTTCTTCTACCTCCCACCACCACTTCTAATATAGTTGTTTTTCTTTACCCAGTATCCTTCATTCGTCCACTAAGATTCCTATTCCTCCCACATAACTCCTCACTTTAGCTGCCAGCTAATCAACGCTTATTCAATGAGAAAGAACTGATTAATTATCATTGATCTGAGCTGGCTCTTGAAACCACATCTCCTCTTCATTATAGAAACATAGCTTGGAGGCAACACTTAATCTGTAGTGATAATCCCTGCAGATATCTAATCCTTGCAAAACACACCAAAGGATGGCTAGATTAGCCATCATTTCCTAAGTATGAATCCAAACAACCCCTCTACTGAAGATGTCATCTTGACAGACTGCACACCTCTACTAGTCCTCTGCTCACTCACACCTACCTTCCCATATGCATTCCTGTTGATCTACAGACCACCAGTTAACAAGGGAGCATTCATAGATGCCTATTTTGATAGGCATGTCCCTTACCACAACACCTGCATCCTACATAATTACCCATCTTCTCATCTCCATCACAGTTAAGACACGAAGTACAGTAATCAATACTGCTTGAGAGACTTCAGATGCTTAAAGACACAGGAAAGAACTTGACTCTCTGATATCGACAATCGTCTCCACATTCTCACTGCCAGAGCAAATTAGCTGTCCAAAGATTTTGACCAACTGATCTCTCTTAAAATATCCATTCATCCAAAATGCCGACATAAGATGGCTTTCATCAATAAACGGATAAAGAAGATGAAATGAGAAATCAATTCTCGTTCACCAGTGGAAGACATCCAGCAATGTGCATAACAAAATCCATCTCCATTGCCTCACCATGATCCACAAATCCTTAATTAAGGTGGACTAAGAGACTACTTCACTTCAACATGATCAGATTTCCGAACCACAGAGAAAAATGCCTCTAAGAATTCCTTGCCTCAACATTTCTGTAACTCCATTGTAGATCACCTTGAATAAAACTGTTTCAGGCAGGGCTCAGCCTTTCCCTGATTTGACCAGGAAATGTAAAACAAAGTGGCTGCCATTTGGAGCACCAATGGCTGATGTCCACCTCAGCTAAAGAACAGCATAAAGGTATTTATAAAAAAAATATTGTTTGCCAAAAGCAGCTTCTATTAGATACCTGAAAACTCTACTGCAGATTTATTTAAGCTTTACAAACAACTCACTGCTCCTAAAGGATATCACTCAGCAGTGAACCATCCCAAGAATTTTGGACCTGTCTTAGCAACCTGGTGCTGCCTGTTGATATCATTAAGCTAGTCACTAAACTTCACCCAACGGGCTCCAAATGTGGATCTGCAACCTTTCATCCTTTCTGATAATTGAAAGGATCTGGGTACTAATACATGGTTATTGAGATCTCTCAGAGATATATCCTGACCGTGTACAGCAAGTCATTGTGACTTCACAAGTGAGAAAGCCTAGTTTAGATCTTAACTATGGCCCTAATCCTACCCTGCCTTTCCTTACCAAAATAACAGAGTCTATAGTCCCATTGTTACTCCAATAATACCTCAAACACCACCTCGTTTTCTGACTTTCATTTAAGTTTTAACCCAAATGTATGTCCAAAGCACTGTGCTTGCAATATCATATCATTCCTTGTTATCTGTTCTATTATATAACATGAGCCAATAATGGATTAATCGATCATTAAACTAAACATCAATCAAAGTAAACAATTTATTCTTGCAATAATTCATCTATGTAGGAGGTGAAAGACTCAAAAAATACTTTCCTATGGAATTGTGGTCCTAAACATATACATATAGGAACGTATTTTTTTGTTTGCAAACTTTGGCACCGTTTGAAAAATATTCACGAAACTTTCCCAAAAAAGTCTTATCTACCTCAGTTCCTTCCTGGAAAGTTTCGGGGTGCTCCATCGAGAACAGGCCCTCCATTCATTTTTCCATAGTAAAATTTGACACAGCTACTGCCAAAATGGCTGAAAGGAAGTATACCAAATTTGGCAGAAACCAGATCTTGCTCCAGAAAGAATGCTTTTTGTGATTTGGTGTAAATCTGTTCAGAATTTTTTTAGAAATAAGTTTAGAATATATTGATATTTCATGCCGTAGTGGCCCTGTATATCTGATTGGCTGCCACCACATCAAGAAAGGCTCAGCCCCTGTCCAATCAAAAAAGTGAAAACAACTTATAGGGGGACAGGCTAGGGATACCCAGCCTCCCTAGGCCTAGAGGTTCCAGAGGGACTCTCCTTGAACTTAAATCCATAATTTATTTTTAATCAGCACATCGGATCCGTTGAGGATCCACAGCTCCAAGTAAAAAAAAAAAAGTGGGAGCCCATTTTCATTTGGAGCCCCCCAGGATGGGCCCGGAGGGGTCGGCTCATTTATGTTATATTGGGAGAGGACGCACAACCCCCCTCCATGAGCGTTTTTCAGGCCACTGGGACCCTGCTCCATGAAGCCACGCTTTATTAAAATGGTAGTGGTGCATGCAGTTCCCCTCCCAAGCCTTTTTTGTTCCTCAGGAATTCTATCCCTTGTGGCTGCATTTTATTCAAAGGGGGGATCCGCACAGAGTTAAGAGCCTGAACGGACACCCAGTTTTTGGTGGGGGCAGCATTTTGCAGGTCCGTTTAACCACCCATGCTATTTTGTCAAATTACCATCTCCAAAAATCGGTTCAGAAGGTATGCCAGCCACATCAAAGATAGGTTGTGCTTCAATATTCTTTTATTCCAGGCAGAGAAAGTAATATGTTTCAACTCAACAGAGTCCTGTTCACACAAACTTACTTTCAAAGGACAAAGGTACATATAATAATCAAAGACGGACTGGTGAAACATTGCGTGCAAACCACTCAAGTTCAAAGATCAACACAAATTGATTCCAAAAGTAAAAGGTAAACATATGCAGTGTTTTATACACATGAGCCAATAATGCACCAATTGATCATTAAACTAAACATCATTCAAAGTAAACAATTTATTCTCACAATAATTCATTTATATAGGAGATGAAGAGGAAAGAATTTAAAAAAATGATTTTGTCTGCTGCAAAATCATTTGTCTAAGACTTATTTCTCGTCTAATCTGCGTCATAGCAGCCAAAACCTGCATTATGAACAGTCCAATATGTGACAATGAAATGTCCATTCATGACCTAGAGAATTCGTATTAGCTTTTAAAGATATGAGAAAAGAGAGGTTTGACACAATATCACCTTCCACTTGTAGATTTCGAAGATGTCTATGCAATAACACTGTAGTGGGAAGTATAACAAACAATTACAGACAGCCAGTCAAAATTAATCCTCCATCCTACTACATATATGCATGATTATATGAACTCATAATTGGAATACATTTTAAAGCAGTATCAGAGACATCAATGAGACTTAATTGCAGGGTATTTCAATAAATCATTGGGTACAAGTAATCAACATAAATAAATTAGATATACTCTCCATGATCTTCCAACTGTCTCCGCATATCATATCCCAATTCCCTAAGTGTATTTTGACAGTGTAGAAAATATTCCTAAAAATTAAATGGAGAATGCCATGCCAGTGAACAATTATGTACAATAAAACCAATTATAAAAGTTATCAAGACATATAAACAACAGTAAAAACATCATGTATTTATCCTAGGAAAGAAACGTATGTAGTGACTGAGCCATAGATGGACTACATCTCATCATTCTTTTTTCACAAGTTTTGATCCATGCCCATTGTGTACTGCAATTTCTTTTGTCCCTCAAAAATTAACTGTATGGAATGCTTCACCTATAATTTGGTGGGTGAGTTACTTTTAGCATACAAAATAGATTTTCCGAATGTATGATTCCTGAATAATTGAGTTTCTAAGGAAGAATTGTCTTCTGTCAGTTTCAGAGCATGGAATAGAAGGGCCTCCTTACTGTGATTCATGGTAAATTTTAGAGTCAGTTACCAAGAAGGTCTTAAATTCCTTTTCGGGCCCCTTCTAGATTAGAAACATGTTATCAATATATCATAGCCAAACTATGATGTTGTCTGTGTAGAGCTGCATTTTAGATGTCCAGAGTACCTGCTTCTCCCACCAGCTTATGATTACATTTGTATAGCTGAGAATTAACAGGTACCCATAGTGGTTCCTTGTATTTCTTTGTAATGCTGATTTTCAAAGAGAAATATATACTCAATGAGGCATGTCTGGATCATTTCGAGTAGCTTATGTGTGTGCCTCAAAACCTTAATACCTCATGCCGTAAGGTAATATTTGCATGCTCAAATGTGCTCATAATTTTGTATGCTAGTATACAGTGCATTAACATCAAGCCTTACTAAGACTTAATCACTTTTTCAATTGATATTTTGAATCTTATTTAAGAAGTGTTTAGTGTCCTCAACATGTAATGTGAGGCTTTGAACAAATGGGAACAGAAAGTGATCGACTTATATACAAGTAGTCTTCAGAAAACTATTTTTAGATGAGTTGATGGGACATTACCTGCACTTATGCACCTAGGGTAAGAGGGTAAGGGTCGGGGTAGTAGGTGTATCATTTCTCAAAAATAGACATTCATCTTAATCCAAAATTGTCTTATTCTGCCATTCTATCAATATTACCTTGTACCTTACTTGGAAGTCAAAATTATAATACTTGTCATTTTTTTCATGACATTCTGACATTGCTGGTTGTTTGTCTGCTTGCTCAACATATTTTTCCCTTGATAGGACAACAACATAACCTCCTTTTTCTAAAGGTTTGATTACTATTCCCTCATCCTTTTGAAGTGTCAACACTGCTTCATATTGGTGTGTTGTCAAATTATGTCCATGTTCTCATTTTATAATACGAAAAGTTGTCAAATCTTTGGTGAAACTCATTAAATCAATAAGTACTGTCTTTGGGTATCTAGCAAAGTAATGTGGATTTAGATTTACAATCAGTTTGTGTCTTTAAATCAGTGTTAATCCCATATTCCTCAGAGAATATTTTTCTGATTACTGGGTCAAACGGTTCCATATCCTCCTCCCCTCGTAGGTCGTAACTCAGATCATAGAGTGTACGCAATGTTTTAATGTTAGTATAAAGGAGATTGGATGTACATACTGAGGGTAGTGTTTTTGTCCCGAACCTATGTTGTTGCTGGTGTTGGCTGCTGTGAGGTAACAGCACTGCCCTCTCACAGGCTGAAGGCTGCATGCCAGAACTTCTGCCTGGAACTATAACGTTCGAGGCATGTGGGCTGCTGAATTCATACCTGTGCATAGATCGCCGTCTAGTGTTGGGTCCGGATGATTGCACTTTGTTGTCTTGGAAGAGTCTTCGAAGTATCACGAGATAGGTGACTCCTTCCCTGGACTACAGTGCGCATGGGCATCTTCTCCATCCTCAGATTGTTTTTTTCCGCCATTGGGTTCGGATGTTACTCCTATACTCCAACTTCGGAATCGAAACAAAACTTTCCTAAAGGCCAAAAGGCCTTCGACTTCGACGGTATTGTTCTCGCTCGGTACCTCTTTACTCGACCAAGCTTTCCATCTCGACTCGGTCGTCGACGCGGGCCGTTGGGCCTTTTCGACGCCACGTGGGCCTGCTGTCGATGGAAAGAAGCCCGTTCAAAAGGTGCCCACAATGCCACTCCAAGTTCCCACATACTGACAAACACTCAGTATGCAACAAGTGCCTTTCACCAGACCATAAGGAAGAAACCTGCCCAGCCTGCACCCAATTTCGGTTGAAGAAAACCATACGGATTCGACGGGCCGCTAGGCAAGAGATGCAGCGACAGGCACCTGAACCGGACAACATCTTCGATGATGACCAAGAACTACCGGAAGCTCCAGATTCGGACCTAGAGATCGTCACCGTCGAGGACTACTCGGATTCCGATGACGAGATCCCAACGGGGCAAATCGTGAGTACACTGCCCCCAACACCACTTACCCCGTTACCAAAGGCTCCGGTCGAGGCATCACCAAGAGGCCTTAGCCAAGATCCGAAAAAAGTTTTGCCAGCCCCGCCATCCGGCTCGGCTCCGAAATTGAAACCGAAACCGAAACCTAAGCCTTCAGAGACCCCAGGGCCAAGTACCGTCATCCCTAAGAAGGTTCCAGAGCCCAAGAAGGCCGTCGACCCGAATGGCGTCGAACCAAAAAAGGCCTTACAGCCCACAAACGTCGAACCAAAGAAAAGTGACGACCCGAAAAAGGCCGTTCAGCCAAAAGGCGTCGACCCGAAAAAGGTCGTCGAACCGAATAAGAACACACAGCCGAAGAGCGCCGAACCAAAGAAGGTCGCCGACCCGAACAAGCCAGCTGTACCAAAAACCGTCGACCCGGCAAAGGTCGCCGACTAAAAGGGTGCCGTGCCGAAGCCCGTAACCCGGCCGGAGAAGGCTATCAACCCAAAAACAAGTGCTCCGAAAACACCAGTCGATCCCAAAAACACCATAGACTCGGCAAAGGACAGTCAACCAAAAAAGCCTGTCGAGCACAAGAAACGTGTCGAACCGAAAGATCCGGTCGACCCGAAATCACTCGTCGACCCGAAAAAAGGGTCCGAGCCGAAGAAAAGCAATAAGACACAAAAAGTCGTCGAAGCAGAAGGTGCTATCGACCCAAAAAAGTCAAACACACAACCAAGGACTGTAGAGGAAGAACTCTTCCATCCAGATCCATCAGACGACCAAGCAAAGATATATATTAATCCTGAGACTGGTAAAGTCACAATCCTGCACAGGAAGAAGAGGCCACTGTACACTGACTCTAATTCCCCTATTCCACTAAAGAAGAAGGACTTTGGGACTTCTCCCTCTAGACCTTTCATCCCTTTCTATCCTATTATGCCTACTACACCTTTTGCTCCTTACTCTCCTTCTCACCATGGGGACAATGAGGGGAACACAGGGGAAGATCCACAGCCTCAGTATGATTTTCCACAAGATCCTCACCCACAAGATGAACCATGGGAGGAGCCAACAGACCCTTACAACACCCATCCCATCCCTGATGTATCCTCTTATCCAACTAAGCCATCACCTACTGATGACACTATTGTCTTCAACCAACTAATAGACAGGGCAGCGCAGTACCACAATGTAGACATGCATAATGACCCTGTGGAAGAAGACTTCTTATTTGACACCTTCCCTACTTCAGAAAAGAGTGTCAGAACACTTCCTATGTTAAAGGGAGTGTTGAAACACGCACCTGGCATATTTAAAGATACAGCCAGGGCACGAGTAATCAATCCCAGGATTGAGAAGAAGTATAGAGCAGACCCTACAGACCCTACCTACATCAGAGGGCAGTTACCATTAGACTCACTGGTTTTGGCAAATGCACATAAAAGGGCCAACTCACAGACAACGGGGGAAGCACCTCCCCCCGATAAGGAATCAAAGATACTAGAGGCCTCAGGTAAAAGGGTAGCACCACAGTCCTCCAATTCATGGAGGATTGCGAATACACAAGCTCTACTGGCTCGTTACAACAGGGCACACTATGACCAGCTCGAAAGCTTAATGCAACACCTACCTGAGCCTTTTAAAGCACAAGCTGATGACCTCATACAGGAGGGAAAATTCATTACAAACGCCTCCATCAAATGTGCGCTTGACGCAGCCGACACCGCAGCCAGGTCTAATAACACTAGCGTTTTACTACGCCGACATGCATGGCTGCGTATTTCCGGCTTTAAGAACGAGGTGCAGTCCACCATTCTTAACCAGCCAGTCAAGCAGGACTTTCTATTTGGCCCTGCCGTCGACACCATTTTAGATAAAATGGAGAAGGACACAGAAACCGCAAAGTCAATGGGGGCATTACAGTTTCAGCAACATAGAGGCTCCTTTCGACGCTCCTCATACAGGGCAACCACACGAGGCAATACCTCGCAAACGTCATCTTCATACAAAGGCAACACACAAGGTTCCTTCACCAAGAACTCAAACAGAGGAGGCTATAGGGGCAACAATAATAAGGGAAGAGGACGTGGAGGCAATAACACCAGAGCCTCCACTGCCACAAAAAAGTGACTTCATCACGCTACCTCCAAAACACCTAACACCGGTCGGAGGCAGACTCCAACAGTTCCTACCTGTCTGGCACGCAATTACCACGGACAGGTGGGTGAGAGAAATTATCCAGTATGGTTATTGCCTGGAACTCACTTCTACACCACCAAACATACCACCCAGACACCGTCCTATGTCCAAAGAACACAACACCCTGCTCCAACAAGAGGTGAAATGCATGCTGGAAAAGGGGGCCATAGAGCCAGTCCCTTTCCAACAGCGAGGGACAGGAGTATACTCCCTATACTTCCTTATTCCCAAGAAGGACGGTTCCCTCAGACCAATATTGGACCTCAGACCCCTAAATCAATACATACTGTCGGAGCAGTTTCATATGATCACACTTCAGCAAGTGCTCCCATTGCTACAACAAGGAGACTTCTTAGCAACACTGGACCTCAAGGATGCGTATTTTCACATACCCATCCTTCCAGCTCACAGAAAATATCTCAGGTTCACAATACAAGGTCAACACTACCAATTCAAGGTTCTGCCCTTCGGGGTAACCACGGCTCCAAGAGTGTTTACAAAATGCTTAGCGACAGTAGCAGCACATCTCAGAAGGCAACACATCCATGTGTTCCCGTATATGGACGATTGGCTAATACAAGCGAAATCATACCAACAGTGTGCAATACACACGTCTCAAACACTTCAGCTGCTACACAGCCTAGGGTTTTCGATAAACTACCCATCTGCAACCATCCCACACACAACAATATCTGGGAGCCACTATAGATACCTCCGTGTCAAAGGCATACCCAAACTCAGCAAGGATAGATAGCATGCAGATGCTCATTCGCAAATTTCTGCCACAACACTCTCTGCCAGCTTGAGCCTTCATGCAGCTCATAAGCATGATGGCCTCCTGCATATTCATTGTCCCCCATGCCAGACTTCAAATGCGTCCATTACAAGAATGCCTAGCACGGCAATGGAACCAGGCTTGAGGACAACTAAAAGACCTAGTGTTGGTAGACAGTCGCGCTCACAACTCTCTGCAGTGGTGGAACCCACAAAACCTTTCCAAGGGGCGACTGTTCCAAGAGCCGGTTCCACAACTAGTACTAACAGCAGACGCTTCACTGACAGGCTGGGGAGCCCATCTTCTTCAATACACAGTACAGGGGCTCTGGACAACCAAACAAAAGAAACTGCATATCAACCAACTAGAATTGCTAGCGATATTCCTAGCCCTGAAAGCATTCCAAAAATACTTGTACAGCAAGACTGTGTTGATCCGGACAGACAACATGACCGCAATGTACTATATCCAGAAACAGGGAGGAACACACTCTCCACAGCTGTCCCACCTGGCACAAAGCATATGGAAGTGGGCAATTCCCAAAAACATTTTTCTCCTAGCAGAACACCTTCCAGGGAAAGACCATCAGATAGCAGACCTGCTCAGCAGGCACAGCCAACAACTACATGAATGGGAGATTCACCCCCAAGTTCTCCAGCCATTCTTCAAACAGTGGGGTCACCCAGAGATAGACCTGTTTGCCACAAAAGAAAACTCGAAATGCCAGTACTTTGCTGCCAGGTTCCCACATCCGTTGTCACAGGGCAATGCGATATGGATGAACTGGTCAGGCAGATTTGCGAACGCTTTTCCACCAGCACCGCTGATCCCGCTAGTGGCACGCAAACTGCGGCAACAGTCACTCACACTAATCCTAGTTGCTCCCACATGGGCGAGACAACCATGGTACACAACGTTCCTGGAGCTTTCAGTAGTTCCTCATCAAAGACTGTGCCTCGCACCCCATCTTCTAACTCAGAACCATGGAGAAATCAGACACCCAGATCCCAATCAGATGAACCTAGCGATCTGGCTCCTGAAGTCTTAGAGTTTGGATACCTTAACTTGCCTCCAGACTGCATGAACATCATTAGGGAGGCAAGCCGACCAACTACACGAGCGTGCTATGCAGCTAAATGGAAAAGATTTGTTATTTACTGCAGCAATAACCAAATCAACCCATTAGATGCTTCCATACAAAACATTATATGTTACCTGCTGCATCTACAAAGATGCAACTTAGCATACTCTTCGATACGACTACACCTCGCTGCTATAGCAGCATACCTTCAAAACAGGCAACACCTTTCACTGTTTGGAGTACCAGCAATCAAAACCTTTATGGAGGGTCTTAAAAGGGTGATCCCTCCAAGACACCCCCCTTCCCCAGTCTGGAATCTAAATATAGTACTTACCAGACTTATGGGACCTCCCTTCGAACCTCTACACTAATTTTTTTATTTTTTCATAATCACAGAGTAAACATTACATGACACATTAGCAGCAGTATTAATACAGTGCGGAGTAAAGTGCGTGTGCATAAATACAAAAAGAAACATTTGCATGACACATTACTAATAAAGTTAATATAAAAGATGTAAATCAGAATCCAAACCCATCTTACACTAACTTCATTTAAATACAGAAATGTGTTCAGATTTCAACAGTTTAAAACTTACTCATGAAGTGCAATGTGCATAGTGCTAACGTAATAGCGACTAATATTAGAAGAAGATATTATTAGAAGAAGTGGTTAAAAATAGATATCCAAAAGAGTCAGACTAGGATTCAAACACACTCCAGTATTTATCGTATTTCTTAAGGGCCCCTGATCTCAGTGCGTATTTTCTTTCCCTACCCTGAATCCGTAATAGTTTTACCTTCCATGCCTGTAGGGTTGGTATTGACTGATTTCCAGGACTGCAAAATAAGAGATTTAACTATGAGAGAGGCTATAAATAGGGACTCATCATATGGAGTGTGGCTCGGGGAGCAGCCTAAGACTGAAGTTAACTCATCAAAAGAAATAGTGGCTTTGAACGTGGTGGAGAGATATTTTTCTATTTCCTTCCAGAATTACTGTATTTTGCGGCACTCCCAGACGATATGCTTCCAGGTGCCCTTTTCTTCACAGCGGAAGCACTTATCGACAACTTGGGGATAAATACTGTGGAGGAATGAGGGAGTTCTATAAATTAACCATTTAATATAAAATTGCATACGTTTAAAATTAGCACCGCGGAAGATGGTTTTATTAAATGTATTAATCTTATGTCATGTCAGCTTGCTAATTTCAATGTCTTCCCTCTTTTTCCACCTTTCTCTGATCTTATTGAAGGAGTCGATTCCGTTGTCTTCTTTTTAATATTTTAATCCAAGTACTGATCTTTTTTTGTGTTGGATTATTTAATGCTATAGACAAATCTTTTTTATAAAATAGGTTACCTATATCTAGCTCTCTAAGCTCCACATGGAGCATGAAAAAAGACCATTTCAATATTGTACAGGCATGGTGGATCTGTCTAGAGATTTCCTCCCAGGATTTCCATCTATTTCCTATGAGGAAGTCCTCGATTTTCTCAAAGCCATTCTCCTTCCATAGTCTCGCTATATTATTATCCAGACAGCCCCCCTCTCCAAAGCTAAAATTGATTAAATCCGTTTTACTACTTATTTTAAAAATGCCATAAAATTTCAAGAGTTGTGTTTTCTGTTTAAATAACCACTGTAAGGACTTTTAACGGACCTTCTTTGGATCCTTCGTAATTCTGACAGGATCAGTAATTTTAGATTCCAGCAACATCTTCTTCATAAAAAAATTGTCTGCCTCATGATCGACTAGAAAAAAAACCCTGAAACTATGATGTGCAAAAGAAGCAAAGTAATATTCTCTGATATTTGGGATGGACAGCCCTCCTTGTGCAGATGGGAGGTACAAAGTGCTGAGTGCAAGCCTAGAAATTTTTTTAGCCCAAAGGAAGGAGGAAATCAAAGCATCCACTTTTTTAAAAAAGGAAACCTGGATTACACAAGGGGCCGCACTGAAAAGGAAGTTAAAAAGAGGTAAAATAGACATACGTATTAAAGCTGCCATCCCATTATAGACAATGGTAATAGATTCCAGCGATCTAAATGAGACCCAACCTTTTTTAACATAGGTATATAATTTAACGAATACAGTCTTCCAACTTATCCGAGATAAATATTCCCAGATATCTCTTTGGGCATGTGTTGTAAATCTGCCTAAATTCCGGCAATAAAGTTTCTACAATGCAGTTGGCTAAGATTATTTCCGTCTTGTTGACATTTATCTTATAGCCCCCTAACTTTTGGAAGTCAGAAAAGATTTTTAACTTGAGGGTTTTGAATCTAAAAAAAGGGCGATGTCATCGGCATATATACACTCCTGCGAACTGCAATTCTTAACGTGGAAGGTAGCATTCTTGATTGCCATTACCTCACTCACAGACGAGTAAGCGAATTACAAGCACTGACAATTCAAGAACCTTTCATGCAAGTACATGCCAACATGGTGGTTCTTAGAACAAACCCTAAATTCATGCCAAAGGTCGTATCCAATTTCCATATTAATCAATCAATAGAACTGCCAGTATTCTTTCAAAATCCACAGTCAGTAGCTGAGAGAGCCCTACACACACTAGATGTAAAAAGAGCTCTGCTTTATTATGTGGACAGAACTAAATCATTTAGAAAGTCAAAGCAATTATTTATTGCTTTTGCACCACAACACAAATGAAATCCAATATCAAAGTCAGGAATAGCCAGATGGATAGTTAAATGCATTCAGATATGCTATCAAAAGGCAAAACGCACTTTAATCGTCCCCCCAAGAGCACACTCTACAAGGAAAATGGGGGCATCCATGGCTTTCCTAGGGAATATTCCTCTTGAAGACATTTGTAAGGCAGCCACATGGACCACCATACACACTTTCACAAAACACTACTGTGTAGACGTGCAAGCAAAACAGCAAGCTGCTGTAGGCCAGGCTGTCCTCAAAACTCTTTTTCAAACTGCTGCAGCTGGCACAGGTAACCACCGCTAGAGGAGATACTGCTATACAGTCTATGAACAGGTATGAATTCAGCAGCCCACATGCCTCAAACAGAATATGCTACTTACCAGTATGCATCTGTTCTTGGCATGTAGGGCTGCTGACATTCATATCGCTCGCCCTCCTCCCCGGTGCCTGTCGCAGCTGCAGCATTATCTTTGGCATGGCCATCTCTTACTTTACTATCTCCATCTCTGCCACAATGGCGAAAAACAATCTGAGGATGGAGAAGATGCCCATGCGCACTGTAGTCCAGGAGAGGAGTCACCTATCTCGTGATACTTCGAAGACTCTTCCAAGACAGATGCATACTGGTAAGTAGCATATTCCATTCAGCTGTGCTTCTTCCAGGTCTCTTGCTTGCTGAACAAGCCACATTCTGTAGAGTGACACATCCCAATCTGAAAAAGGAATGAAAGTGGGCAGTAGTTTTTTGTACTGTGGATCTAGTATTGTGGCATAGATGTGCTCTTTGGAGGACATGATCTCTCTTTGCAGCCTTGGATTAACAGACACGTGAAGGATTAAGCTCTCAAGCAACTGGTAGGCTTCTTGGTTTACACCAGTAAACCTTTGCAACACCTTCCTTAACTGGCCATGTAGCAGATACAACAAAGGGATAGTTTGCCCCACTGTGCTGTCCTCCTTGCTGACTTCTAATGTGTGAAAACATCAAAAGGAATTAGCATTTGTGTCAGCAATTTGACTAACCCCCATTTGTCCAACTCTATGGTCGTGCTTATCCCAGTTGTATTCCCACCTCTGTGACGGACATAGTCATTGGTCAGTTTGTACTGCTCAAACAGACTTTGCAACATGTAGTAGGTCAAGTTCCAATGCGTTGGCACTTCCTGTATGAGGGCTTTAATTGGTACTCTTCTTAGCACCCTGAATGATCCTCAACTGCTTTAGGGCTTTAAAAGAATGACTGAAATGAGTGCAGATTCCTCTGCAGGTAACTAGTAAGTTGCTGACTATGCCTTCTTTTTTGAGAAAGTCCTCCACAATCAGTTTGATGCAATGTGCCAAACAAAGTGGTACAAAAGGGGGTGGATGATGAACGGAGCATCTGAACCTATCAAACACTCACACCCAGTCAACAGATCTGGGTTTAATCCATCACCGTTCTTTAGCCCACTCTGCCACCCCAGTTCAGACATGGCCATATGCAAATCAGTCTGACCCTGTGCCTCATGGGAACAGTCCAGCCCGAACTGCCAAGCCATGCCTTCCCTGTACCGGAAACAAGCTTCCGAGGACCGGTTTCTGGAATTTCAGCCGTCTTCAGCCCGTCTTGCTTGAATCCAGTGGCAAAGTGAGCAAGGGACTCACGTCTGAGCATACCCTGCCAACTTATGGCGAACAAAGTGGTACAAAAGGGGGTGATGATGGACGGAGCATCTGAACCAATCAAACACTCACACCCAGTCAAAAGATCTGGGTTTAATCCATCACCGTTCTTTAGCCCACTTTGCACCCCAGTTAAGACATGGCCATATGCAAATCAGTCTGACCCTGTGCCTCATGGGAATAGTCCAGCCCGAACTGCCAAGCCATGCCTTCCCTGTGACAAGGTTACAAGCACCCTTACCTGTAGGTTGCTTGTAGAAGGTTTCGCAGAGACGTTATGGACCAACTTCCCCAAATTCTAGGCAAGACCTAGTGACTGTTTTATAACACTGAGGTAATTAAATAGAAATCAGGGAGGTAGGCCGGATCGTGGACGCTACCTGCTTCCTTGATTGTCGACCTGCGAAGCAATAAGGAGAACTTTTGTAAACACTGATTTCTAATACTGTCTATTTACCCCTATCAGGTTTCTAAAGGTTTAACTGTGCTTTAGAAGAGTCCTACCTGCGACTGGTTAAGATGTGGCGTCGCATCCGTGTTGTCGTCGTGAAGGGGGTAGGCTGGGCAAGGTCAGAGATGATGCAGAAGATTGCTTGATCAGTGTTTGTTCTCTGTAAAACAATCATTTAAAGAGGAATGATGAGTTACTGTCTTGCTATATTGTTTGCATTACTCAATGCCTCCCCTTAAACTATCTTTCACTTACTCTGAATTCTCACCATGCCGTTCTTCGCCTTCACTCCCTAGTATGTACAATGTTAAAACAAAAAGACAATTTGGCAAACAACAATAACATTTACTCTTTCTCTTTGATAATTCTCAAAGTCTCTAAATCCCTTTTCCAGAAGTCCTTGTAACTTTGCTCTTTTCCTTTAAAATTTCTACAGAGTTCAAAAACTTGAATTCTTTCCAGGTAAGTCTTTAGTTCGATAATTCACTGGTAGCTTGCTTGCGTTGGGCGCCAGATAATACAAACAAGAAGATAACTGTAACTTAGCTTTTAAAAGTCTCTCTTTTTCTTTTCAGGTGGTGCGCGCGAAGGATGAAGACCTTCGAACTCCGAAGTGTAGGCCGTCGTCTTTGGATTCTAGGATCCTCCAGGGGACACCTCTGAAGGGCGGCGAAGGCAGAAGGCAAAGCGCCGTTTTACGTTGGGTGTGGCCTTTTATAGTGAAGCCACACCCAGCCACACCCAAGGAAGGTTGGCGCATCGCGCGCCAAATACATGCGTGCCGTTTTTCCAGCGTGCGCGCTGAACCGGCATCTCCGGTCTCTTTCTCAGCTCTCTCCCGTCTCGACCACAAGTCTGCTGACTTTCTCTGCATTCTTACCTACAACTCTCAGGCCATATTGTACATCTCTGCTTGGCTCATAATTCAATAAACTCGGCAATGATTCCAACAAGCACTTGGTAAAAACAAATGAAACCATGAAAATACAAATATATTATTAAGAGCACAAATCACTGTAACAATACACATTTAGAGTGTTACACAATCATACACTAAATATCACTGGCGTGCTGGTTGCACGGGACAGGGGTGGGTTTTTAGAGTGGGAAAACTACGCCTGCATATATGCGCATGTAAGGCTAGTGAGGAACGGGAATCATGACACCCTGGACCGGAAACAAGCTTCCGAGGACAGGTTTCTGGCATTTCAGCCGTCTTCAGCCCGTCTTGCTTGAATCCAGTGGCAAAGTGAGCAAGGGACTCATGTCTGAGCATAACCTGACAACTTATGGCGAACAAAGTGGTACAAAAGGGGGTGGTGATGGACAAAGGACCCTGAAATATCCACCACCTGCCATGTCCTTTGACTACATTAATGCCATTGTCCATGGCAACAAATCCAATTCTGAGACCTCCGGGTTGCAGCCATTCAAACACCTTGCTGTTAAAGTCCTCCAGGATGGTTGCAGCTGTGTGGGATTTCTACATGGCAAACATCTGTACTGTTGCATGCTGCCAAACTCCCTTAAAACTTTCTTCAGCGCTGAGACTTGTAGATACCTGTTGCCTAACCCCCACAAAAGAAATCTAGTGTGCGGTAATGCACATGTAATCAGATGCTTGACAACTAGTCCATATGTCTGTCATCAGGTGGATAGTGTTAACAGCATTCTGCTGCAAAGCTTGTCCAACCAATTGTAGCGCATCGTGATGTAGCTCTGGAGCAGCAACTCATGCAAAATAGGTTCGGCTGGGAACCTTCCATTTCAGGCAGATGGCCGCTATAAATTCTAAAACTCCCACTCCTTCCACAAAAGAAAAATCAAGCAGGTCCAGCGCTAACATTTTAACTTCCCATTGTACAAATTTGCCATTGAGTGGTTGCATTTATAGGGCCCCTCCTGCATAAACATGCCCGTAATAGTAGCTTGGATTGTTTTTTTAATTTGCAAAGTCACTGACACAGGAGACTTCTGGACAGAAGTTGAACCAGGACCAGGACATGGTAGGCTCAATGTGCATCTTGGGGGAATCCTCACTCTATGCAGTGGTGTCGGCATCTGTGTCTTGTGCCATTTGGAATCTGCTGATGCGGGTGATGCTGGCACACTGCTGGGGACAGGGCTGCTTGATGCTGTAAAGCTGTCATCCACTTCTTCCTCATCACCTCCTATCACCGTGATCGGAGCTGATTCCCCTCTCTCATCACCACAACCACCACCAGCACTTTTTTAAGAAGCTCCTCCCACCAGATTGTGTGATGTTTATTCATAAGGGTCGTTTGGCTTCCAGTACTATAGTGTGAAACAGGCTTACCTTGACGAACACTAGTGTGGCAAATGGAGCCTGTTGCAAAGTTATCCTCCTGCTTGCTTATTGTATCGCAGTCCCAAACTGGGGAAGAGAAGTTTCTTAGCGTGGCAATGTCTGAAGAAGAACTGGAGGTAGGTACGTGAGTCGTCGATTGCCTCTCTGCTGTATGTACTTTAACTGACAGAGCGGTGGATGTAGGTCTCAGCAGGGGCCTTACAAATATGGAAGCTGGCAGTGGAGTTGGAACCAGTGCCCCATCCCTTGGAGCAGGTTGAATAGGAGGTGGTGTCCTCTGAGCCAACTTCCATGACAATGACTGGCTCGTCCTCCTCATCCCCTTCCATAATTCTAAGGCTTTCAGGAACTTTCCTTTTGCCTTATCTCTCATGGCGGGTCTTGGACCCAGCCGGGATCCAATCCATATCCAGATTATCAGAAGAGATGCTTGGAGAAGAAGGTGGAGTGCCCTTTCTTTTTCTTCCTGGAGCTCAGTAAGCTGATGGTTCAAGTAGAGGTACATCTTGCTCAGCAGGAAGCTCAACCTCCTAATCTGCCCCTTCTTTAGGACAATCTGTTGCTGAATTTGGTTTCTGTTGTCCACTTTGCTCAGTTTTCTGCGATGATTGGGTGCTAGTTTGCGGCTGGGACAAATCCAGTTCAGACTCACTGCTTGTTGCTGTAATTGCAGTGGCTGCCTTGCTGAGAGACATGGCCTTGGGCTTAGTTTGGGGTGGTGCTGATGATGCGGGAGTGCTGCTTTCAGCTTCCTGCCCAGAGGACGGTGCGGAAGGCACAACGTATTTCCCAAAAAAGGTGAGGGGGCACACCAGTGGTGGCAATGGCAGTCTGCTTCTTTTTCTCCTCCTCATGGGCCACTTTTTTGGCAGCACCTTTCTTTGGGGCCATCTTCAAGCTCTGTAAGTTGGCACTTAGCTGCACAAGCAGAATGAGGCAGAGGAGGAGGACTCATGTGTTGTATTCACATCACTTTGTGCTGGCCTCCTGTCTGGCAGTGATGTGGGTGATGTCTCTTGTGGACCTAAAGCAAACAAGCAAGAAAAACATTTAGGGCCATATGTATGAAGCAAATTCGCATTCGCAAAGGCCGAAATTAGTAGAATTTCGGCCTTTGCAAATGCGAATTAGCAAAATGATATGTATGAAGTAAAATCTGGTGCAAAATAAGGAATCGCAAAATTTGTGATTCCTTATTTTGCAATTGCATTTAAGGAATCGCACATTTTGCGATTCCTTAAATGCAATGTATGAAGCCAAAAATTTTTGCAAAATGCCCTTAAGGAATCGCAAATTACCACCAACTTCTAGTTGGTGGTAAATTGCGATTTCCTTGAAAATTGCACGTCAGCATTTTTCAAAGTGCCATGTGACGCACATACATGCCCTTAGGGCATGTATGTGCGCCACATGTGGACCCATGCATATTTCAGGGGTGCAACAGGGTGTCCTTTGGACACCCCTGCACCCTTGAAATTATTCTCAATTTGCGATTTTCAAATTGCGAATCGCAAAATTGAGAATACCTTCCCATTCATTCCTATGGGCCTCCTGGCCCATAGAAATGAATGGGAAAGTATTCCTTAATTGCGATTCGCAATTTGCTAATCGCAATTAAGGAATACTAAGAATTCGCTAAAAAAAAGCGAATTTGTACATACATACCAATTTGCGATTCTAAAATAGCGATTTCTTAAAAATCGCTATTTCAGAATCGCAAATCGGTACCTTCATACATATGGCCCTATGTGAAATGTCCCTTTTTTGCAGTTTGAATTATTCAAAGTTCTGACAATATAATTTAGTGCGGCAATCCCAAATAATTAACAATAGTGTATTTATTTAAATGTCAAACCACACCACCATTACATAATATTTCAATCAGGATAAGAACATTCAGATGTCATTGTTTGCTTTATGTGCATCTAAGAGGAACCACCTGTGGCAGGCAGAGGAGGGTACAGGGGGAAATGGAATAATCCTTACAAAATAAATGCTGGTGTGCACCTGTGGCAGGCAGGGGGTCCAAGGGAAAATGAGTGATGACAATCCTTAAAAAATGAATGCTGGTGTATGTCAGGAACCTAGGGTAGACAGGGTGGAGTGATATAATAAATAAATTAAAAATTAAAAGAAAGAAACCAATCAAAGCAAATAAATGTATAAAAATAAATAAATGCATACAAATATATTTGCTGGTGTATTAGGGGTCTATAACAAATCTTTTGGGAAGCAAGGAGGTACAGGGGAAAAATGGAAAGAAATTCATATAATAATATTAAACACTTTGGTGTCGATTCCGATCCGGTAAAATGCGCTCCGAATGGTCGTACGGAGAGTTTTTTCCCCGTACGAATCGTATCTGTAGACGTCCCGTACGTACGATGAAGTACGATCCGTACTAGGTGCCGAACTCCGTACGAGTCGTACAGGACTCCGTACGACTCAAATCTCCGTACGAATCTCACTCGGAACCCGCAGTACGCGACATCGCGGCACGTTTTTACGACCCAGCAAGTACGATCCGTGTCGGGTACGCGCCGTACGACCCTTTTCCTACGGGAGCCGAAAACAGTCGTAAACGCAGAGTTCGCGCCGAAACAAGTACGGAAGGACCCCCCCGGGTACAGCACGTACCCCCCATGATCGCAGGGGTACGCGCCGTACCCCTGTGGTCATGCGGGGTACATGCCGTACACCCAGCGTACATGGGGTACGCACCGTACCCCTTGTACAGTGGGTGTACGGCACGTACCCCATGTACGCTGGGTGTACGGCACGTACCCCGCATGACCACAGGGGTACGGCGCGTACCCCTGCGATCATGGGGGGTACGCGCCGTACGGTGTGTAGGTGATTGTGCGCTTTTCCGTACGAATCGACGTGTACCGTACGAATCGCGTCCGGGTCGGCCGATCGGGATCGGAATCGTCCGGTCGTACGGCATCTGTACGAGTCATACGGAAACGGCTCCGGATACAATCGTACGGACGGGGATTTTACCGGATCGGAATCGACCCATTTGTATATACATACATATACAATGATCCTCAAGCACATTTAACTGATATCGGGAAAATGTTTAAAAAATGAACAAAAACTTAAAGGCATAACCTTCTTCTATCAACCTCCATAGAGAATGTCTTTGAAAACTAGAAAAAAAGGATTTAACACACTGGTTGGCTGCACAAAATGGCCACTGACCACATGGTCAAAGTCAAACAACAAGCAAGGAGGCATGGACAACAAAAAACACATGAAAGCCTATGGCAAATAGACACTGACTGGCTGCACAAAATTGCCACTGGCCACATGGTCAAACAACAACAAGAAGAAAGGAGGTATGGTGTACACAACAAAGAAACATGCAGATCAATGGCAAAAGCACACTGGCTGGCTACAGAAAGTGACCACCAGCCACATGGTCAAACAACAAGCAAGGAGAAATGGACAACAAAGAACACATGTAGGCCTATGGAGATTGACTACACAAAATGGTCCATGGCCAATTGGCATCAAGAACAAAGAGAAATGGTGGCCTATAGCAAACACCCAAACACACACACACACACATTCACTGTCAGGACGCACTCCGCAGGATCCAGGAGCAGCAAGAATGTTCCACCTCCGGACCTCACCAACACCCTGACATAAATGTTATACAGGGTGTTCGAGTGATCGGTCGAGGGACGGGAAAGGAAGGGAACAGCAGGGAAGGGAAACCTGTAAAAGAATATACACAATTATAATTCATTCAAGTATACAACCTACTCTCATATATTTCTCACTAATAGGATTCCTATTCACCTGGAGTTCACTCTCTATGCTCCGATTTCATGCAGGGATTTCGATGGACTCCTGATGTTTCCTCCCATATTCAACGTAAAGCATGGGTTAATGATCTCAACAAGAATACCTTTTAAAAAATATAATGCGTGTATTCTGTGAACATACCCTCTGATCCCCTTACAAACAAAGATACGTGGGAACTCTCCTTAAACTGATATTTCTCATGTGAACAGGCAGAGCTCCAACCAAAAAAAGAAGAACTCGATAGAACCTAACAACAGACACATCCACCAAATAGGTTCCTTCCTTCCAAGTCCCAGATCATAGTTTTCAGTGTCAATGGGGTTCCTTCACCACACTGACTCAGGTATGCATCTATTCCAGTACTTGAAAGTTAATGTATCCGAACACGGCAGAACATAGTTATTTTCACCACTGTTCTCCGCTTTGGCAATTGTAATCCCCCAGGGCGGATGTATGTCACTACAATGCATACTTTTACAACGCATGCTATTACAACGCATTTTTTACAAAGCAAGTACCATTACAACGAAAGTTTTTACCACGCATACCATTACAACGCGAAATAGTAAAAATAATGGAAAAGTACCATTACAACGAAAACAAATACAACGCATACCAATACAACGCATATTTAAAAAAAAAAATATATATATATTTTTTGTAAAATAACTCCTGGCACGGGATGCAGGGAAAAAAGGGGTTATTGGTGGGGAAGTGTATTAAAAAATAGTAGAAAACTGAACGTATATTAAGAAAAATAGCATGTTTTTTTTAAATTAATACTCGCGTATTAAAAAAAGGTACTCGAGTAATTAAAAAAGTACTCGAGTATAAAACATGTTTTATAAAATATAAACATATATTGAAATCATTTTCCATAATACACAAAAAATTAAAATTAATCACAATATCAGGCGAATTATTTTAGAAAACAGCAAAACTAAAACATAGCCGCCATTTTAGAGATAATGCCAAAAATGAGTCCTACAACTCTTTTCATGAAAGAAACACAGACGCACTGTAAACGAAATGGAAGTCTAAACGATACTCTGCGCACAAAACAGACACTTTTTAAATACAAATTTAAATTACACGTTTCCACAGCAAATGAATACTTTATTAAAACCGAACCAAACAATACTTTTCTCTAAAATTATGATGAGAATAATAAAAACCTATAAATACGAGCAATACTCCATTTTGAATTCAGTAGTAATTCTACTACCAGAGAGAGCAGTCGTGACTTTCTGACCCGCTGACCTCTTGCCACTGTGAAGAAATCCAACTTAAAAGATACAACTTCTGTCTTCAAAACAAGTAAGTTCATACACAAACACAAGTAAAAATCAGTACTTTTAAAAGAAATTAATAACATTATTAAAACGAAAACGTTATTTTGTTTCAGATTTTGTCAAAAATTGGCAATCACTACACATAATTTTCTCGACATTTTTACAAAGTGAGAGGAAATGTAAGTACGTTAAGAGTAAAAAAAAAGATTATTACAATGATTTTTTAAACTGTCACATAATAAAATGTTATCGTTATGTATGTTTTAATTTTAAATGAGATTTAAATAAATCTCAAATCACATGAAATGTGTAACCAACAAAGAACGAAAAAATATATAGTAAGCTTTACGTTCTTAAATTAGAATTTTTTCAGCTTAATGAATACTATTATGAGCCAGCGGTTTTGGGTGGGGAAGTGTCTAAAAAAATAGCAGAGAACTGAACGTATATTAAGAAAATTAGCATGTTATTAAAAAAATTAATACTCGAGTATTAACAAAAGGTACTCGAGTAATTAATTAACTACTCAATTAAAAAACGTATTTAAAGAAATATAAACATTTATTGAAATGATTTTCCGTACTACACAAAAAATTATAATTCTTAAATTTGAATTTTTTCAGCATACTGAATACTTTTATGAGCCAAACATCGCCATCCTTAAAAGTTTAAAAGAAAACAGAACTGATTTTCAAATATCCTTATAAACAAAGGTAACCAATTAAAAATAATCGTAATGAAATGGTTATTTAAAAAATGCTTATCCATCTCTCCAAAAAGTTAAAAACAATGTTGTGAACGAAATAAACATGTTGAATAAAATTTCTAATTTTCATACACAATTTTTACTAATTAATGAATGTTTACAATAACTACAACATTTTTCACTCAAAATACTAGGATTTTTAAAAGAACTAAAATAACCTCCATAATCTCTTTCTTACCCTACACAGATAAAACAAGTGAATTTTCAAGTTTAGAGGGAAAAAAAACGACCATCATTTACCAAGCCTACAAAGAGTCAACCCACCGACAACAAAAGGACTACTTGTAATCAGGTAAATTATTTTCAAAAAGCACCATTAACCAGTTTTTTATTAACCACTTTTTAATCCACAGATGGCAAATGCTAAAACACCACAGAAAATTAAAAAATTAAAAAAATATATATTTTTTTCAGATTGTAAAAACACACCATAAAGAAACCAGTAATATCCAGTAAATCCAGAAAAGCTATCAAGCCACCAAAAGATAACTTCAAAAGGTAAGAAACGTGAAGTATCATATAAAAGCAATGCAAAAAAATAATCTTCATTAAAATACGTACATAGCAAAAATGCAATGCAAATATGTTTTTGAAATAATAAATGTTTTAAAACTCTTTTGAAATCAACTTCATATTACGTGAACATATTAGATAAGAAATAGAACATTAAAGTTAAAAAGTGCAATGTAATTATAGACATCATCAAAGAAATTTTTCAAAAATGCAGAACATTAATTACATTTTATAAATGACATTGCAGACAGACCATCATTTGAAAAAAGAAGTGCAGCCAAAAATCCCAACAGAAAAAACATTTCAAGCAAAGCGTCAACAAATCAATTCCAAAAAGGTAAATTGATCAATTGCAAATGAACATATGATTAAAAAACCTCAGGGGTTTACCAAAGTCATTGACTATTGAAACACCAGAAATGTGCAGCAATAGGGAAAGTGATGGAGATCCAGGAAGGTGCAGGAGTAGGGAAAGTAATTGATAGTGTAGGGGTGTAATTTACTATTCTAACTCCAGTAAGGTGCAGCATTGATAAAAGTGATGGATAGTGTAGGGCTATGATTTACTATTCTAACTCCGGGAAGATGTAGCAGTAGGGAAAGTGATGGATAGTGTAGGGTGTAATTTACTATTCTAACTCCAGGAAGGTGCAGCAGTAGGGAAAATGATGGATAGTGTAAGGGTGTAATTTACTATTCTAACTCCAGGAAGGTGCAGCAGCAGGGAAAGTGATGAATAGTGTAGAGGTGTAGTTTACTATTCTAACTCCAGGAAGGTGCAGCAGTAGGGAAAGTGATGGATAGTGTAGGGGTGTAATTTACTATTCTAACTCCAGGAAGGTGCAGCATTGATAAAAGTGATGGAAAGTGTAGGGGTATGATTTACTATTCTAACTCCAGGAAGGTGCAGCAGTAGTGAAAGTGATGGATAGTGTAGGGGTGTAATTTACTATTCTAACTCCAGGAAGGTGCAGCAGTAGGGAAAGTGATGGATAGTGTAGGGTGTAATTTACTATTCTAACTCCAGGAAGGAGCAGCAGTAGGGAAAGTGATGGATAGTGTAGGGGTGTAATTTACTATTCTAACTCCAGGAAGGTGCAGCAGTAGGGAAAGTGATGGATAGTGTAGGGGTGTAATTTACTATTCTAACTCCAGGAAGGTGCAGCAGTAGGGAAAATGATGGATAGTGTAAGGGTGTAATTTACTATTCTAACTCCAGGAAGGTGCAGCAGCAGGGAAAGTGATGAATAGTGTAGAGGTGTAATTTACTATTCTAACTCCAGGAAGGTGCAGCAGTAGGGAAAGTGATGGATAGTGTAGGGGTGTAATTTACTATTCTATCTCCAGGAAGGTGCAGCATTGATAAAAGTGATGGAAAGTGTAGGGGTATGATTTACTATTCTAACTCCAGGAAGGTGCAGCAGTAGTGAAAGTGATGGATAGTGTAGGGGTGTAATTTACTCTTCTAACTCCAGGAAGGTGCAGCAGTAGGGAAAGTGATGGATAGTGTAGGGTGTAATTTACTATTCTAACTCCAGGAAGGAGCAGCAGTAGGGAAAGTGATGGATAGTGTAGGGTGTAATTTACTATTCTAACTCCAGGAAGGTGCAGCAGTAGGGAAAGTGATGGATAGTGTAGGGTGTAATTTACTATTCTAACTCCAGGAAGGTGCAGCATTGATAAAAGTGATGGAAAGTGTATGGGTATGATTTACCATTCTAACTCCAGGAAGGTGCAGAAGTAGTGAAAGTGATGGAAAGTGCAGGGGTATGATTTACTATTCTAACTCCAGGAAGTTGCAGCAGTAGTGAAAGTGATGGATAGTGTAGGGGTGTAATTTACTATTCTAACTCCAGGAAGGTGTAGCAGTAAGGAAAGTGATGGATAGTGTAGGGGGGTAATTTACTATTCTAACTCAAGGAAGGTGCAGCAGTAGGGAAAGTGATGGATAGTGTAGGGGTGTAATTTACTATTCTAACTCCAGGAAGGTGCAGCATTGATAAAAGTGATGGATAGTGTAGGGGTGTAATTTACTATTCTAACTCTGGGAAGATGTAGCAGTAGGGAAAGTGATGGATAGTGTAGGGTGTAATTTACTATTCTAACTCCAAGAAGGTGCAGCAGTAGGGAAAGTGATGGATAGAGTAGGGGTGTAATTTACTATTGTAACTCCAGGAAGGTGCAGCAGTAGGGAAAGTGATGGATAGTGTAGGGGTGTAATTTACTATTCTAACTCCAGGAAGGTGCAGCAGTAGGGAAAGTGATCGATAGTGTAGGGGTGTAATTTACTATTCTAACTCCAGGAAGGTGCAGCATTGATAAAAGTGATGGAAAGTGTAGGGGTATGATTTACTATTCTAACTCCAGGAAGGTGCAGCAGTAGTGAAAGTGATGGATAGTGTAGTGGTGTAATTTACTATTCTAACTCCAGGAAGGTGCAGCAGTAGGGAAAGTGATGGATAGTGTAGGGTGTAATTTACTATTCTAACTCCAGGAAGGTGCAGCAGTAGGGAAAGTGATGGATAGTGTAGGGTGTAATTTACTATTCTAACTCCAGGAAGGTGCAGCATTGATAAAAGTGATGGAAAGTGTATGGGTATGATTTACCATTCTAACTCCAGGAAGGTGCATCAGTAGTGAAAGTGATGGAAAGTGTAGGAGTATGATTTACTATTCTAACTCCAGGAAGGTGCAGCAGTAGTGAAAGTGATGGATAGTGTAGGGGTGTAATTTACTATTCTAACTCCAGGAAGGTGCAGCAGTAGGGAAAGTGATGGATAGTGTAGGGGTGTAATTTACTATTCTAACTCCAGGAAGGTGCAGCATTGATAAAAGTGATGGATAGTGTAGGGGTGTAATTTACTATTCTAACTCTGGGAAGATGTAGCAGTAGGGAAAGTGATGGATAGTGTAGGGTGTAATTTACTATTCTAACTCCAAGAAGGTGCAGCAGTAGGGAAAGTGATGTATAGAGTAGGGGTCTAATTTACTATTGTAACTCCAGGAAGGTGCAGCAGTAGGGAAAGTGTTGGATAGTGTAGGGGTGTAATTTACTATTCTAACTCCAGGAAGGTGCAGCAGTAGGGAAAGTGATCAATAGTGTGGGGGTGTAATTTACTATTCTAACTCCAGGAAGGTGCAGCATTGATAAAAGTTATGGATAGTGTAGGGGTATGATTTACTATTCTAACTCCATGAAGGTGAAGCAGTAGTGAAAGTGATGGATAGTGTAGGTGTGTAAATTACTATTCTAACTCCAGGAAGGTGCAGCAGTAGGGAAAGTGATGGATAGTGTAGGGGTGTAATTTACTATTCTAAATCCAGGAAGGTGCAGCAGTAGGGAAAGTGATGGATAGTGTAGGGGTGTAATTTACTATTCTACCACTAGAAAGGTGCAGCAGTAGGGAAAGTGATGGAAAGTGTAGGAATGAAAAGTTGAAAATGTGTAACAATTTACAAGATACAAAAACATTATATCACTAAATCTTTTTCTTTCTCATTACAGATAATGTCATCTGACAAAACAGCAAGATACGTCAAATCCAATAAAGGAAACAGACTACTTAAACACGCAGGATATATATATTGTAAGGAGAGAATAAGTGAACCACGAAGGCATTGGAGGTGCATGCAATATTACTCAAGCCATTGCAAAGGCAGAGCGGTTACTCTTGATGAAACAATAATAAGTACATCTGAGCACAACCTCTTTGCCTCTGCAATGGACATTGAAATTCGAGAAACTATAAATGAAATGAAAGATATTGCAAGCACCTCCAATGACACTTCAGGTTCTATTTTAAGGGAGGTTGCACAGCATGCCCCCAGTCATATAGCTAGTAGTATGCCTATAATTCCAAATCTGAGGAGAATAATTCAAAGACAAAAGCAGGCAAGTAACACAAATACAACCACTCCACATACCTTTTCTGATATTGTCATTCCTCAAGAACTCACTATTTCTTTTTCTAATGAACCTTTCCTCCTGCATGACAACCAAAACCCTCAAAAACGTATACTTATCTTTAGTACACCCAGCAACCTTGTCAGATTAGAGAATAGTGAATTTTGGATGATGGATGGGAAGTTTAAAAGCACGCCCGATCCATTAATTCAAATTTACACTATTCATGCTAAAATTAACAACAATGTAATTCCATTAGTGTACAGTTTGCTACCAGACAAACAATCTACAACCTACACTGAGCTTTTATCAGTGATTAAAAATAAAACCTCCAACAAAAGTCCTAGGAAAATCATGATTGATTTTGACTTTGCAATGATCAATGTGATCACCAAAACGTAAACGGATACCCAAATTCAGGGATGTTTTTTCCATTTTTCCCAGGCATTTTGGCGTAAATTACAAAAAACATTCCTGGTTGTAGATTATTCTAAGGATAGCAAACTACAGTACAAACTTAAAAAACTAACTGCTCTTTGCTTTGTTCCTCCTTAAAGTGTAGACGAGTACTACACTGCAATTACAGATTCTGAATTTTTTACAGAAAATGAGGAAAAATTGGCACCCTTACTAAATTATTTTGAGGACACATGGATTGGGCATCCAAGCAGGTCGGGTCGCAGGAGGAAGCCACGTTTCCATGTGGAGCGGTGGAAATGCTACACCAGCTGTTTAGAAGGAGAAGCAAAAACAAACAATGCCATAGAGGGATGGCATAACTCCTTCAACCATAGAATTGGAAAACCTCACCCAAACTTCTATCATTTTTTGGAAACTTTGAAGAAGGAGCAAAGTTTTCAAGAAATGAGAATCTCCCAAACATTAACAGGTAGTCTAAATCCACGAATCTCCAAAAAATCAAAAGAAATGTCTGAGAGACTATTGGCTATTTTACAACAATTTTCGTTGTGTGTGGCTTTAGACTACCTTGATAATGTTGCTAACATACTACATTTCTAACAAAACTTAAAACATTACTTTCCTGCTTTGCCCTAAATTTCTGTAACATTTCAATTTAATTGGCATTTAAAAAAAAAAAAAATTTAATTATTAATGTCGGGTCACCTTACCTGAAGATGTCTTCTTTCTTCTTCTTTTTTTTCTTTTCCCCCAAAATATATCCATAGAAAAGTATATTCCAAACAGAATACCTCTCCTAATTTTTGAAAAATCGATATCCGCAAAAAAGCTAATTTACTTTATTCTTCATTCCATTCTCCAAAGATAAGTCAAGCATTCCATGTATAAAAAAAGAAGTCAATCCAAGATCGAATTCCATTTTCCCAATTTGTAAACAAAATCCATAAGGTTTCAGAAGTTTTCTTTCATCAAAACCGATCTCCCAATACGGTAAAAAATCCATCACAAATCCTTAGAAAAACAAACCCAAAAATCATCTTCTAATCACAAAAATAAGATCCCGATTCGGCTTTCAAAAAATGTTTGCAGTCATCTTTTTGAAGTCTTCTTTGTTCCAAAACTTACTTCCAATCTTGAAAAAAATCCAACTCCAATTCTTCGAAAGCCAAATCCAAAAATCATCTTCTATTTCAAACAAATCTGTTCCAGATTCGGCCCAAAATAAATGTTTGCAGACAAACCATAATCCTTAACCCATGTCCTTCAAAATTAAGTCCAATTATTCCTAAAACTACGAATTCGATCTTCTACTTAACTTTTTTCTTGTACACATGTGAATGTCTTCCTAAACATTACATTTCGATAAATAAACGATACTTTAAACTTTTTTTTTACAACAATATTATGCATTATTTACCATTTCAAACTCTAAACAGGCGACCTGACAACGGCATGCTCTAGCTAAATGATCGGCGACATGTTAAAATAGTAAGCATAACATCCAACATTACATTTGCAACCTCCCCTTATTCTCTCCTTACAATATATATACTCCTTAAGGAATTTATGTATATAAATAAAGTTTTAAAAGTTTCCTACCTGAGCGCAGATCTGCTTCCTGCTGCATTGTCCAACGACGCTCTTCAAAATGCCCGCGTCCATGCACGTTTACGCGTCTACGTCATCTTTTGCAATAAACAGAAAAAAAGGACATTTTATTATTATTATGTATTATAATACATTAATGTTGAATAAAACTTATTTGAAATATGTTTAAAAATTCTATTTCTTTTGCAAATGTCAAAATAACATTTTTGTAAATATTTTTTTACTGAATATATATTTTATAATAAATATATTCAAATTTAAATATGTTCTTCGTGTTTTATTATATTATTAAAGATATGTTATATTTTTAAAATGCAAATACATCTTCCATAATTACTATTAAATTATTCTTACCTCTATACTTGATCCATTTGGTCCTGCTCTGTCCTGCATGTAGCTTCAAATGAACTTAGTAAACTGCTCTCCGGAAAACACAAGCGGATATCGAAATAAATGAAGGACAATACTTTAAATAGAACTCTATGGTAAAGCGTGGGAACTTTTTTTTTAATTTCTTTTTTTTCATACTGTAATATTTTTTTGTGAAAAAATACCAAACAATATTAATAATGTTTTACTTTTCAATTATCACTAAAATAATACTTTAATAAATTGATTTTTAAAATATTTTATAAATATTTTCTGAGAATAATTTAAATAATATTTATTAATAATAATATTAGTAACTTATATTAATTTACATATATTTTTAAAATATTCTATCAATATATTTTATATGAAAACTACTATAAAATATGTTTTTTTATTTATTTAAATTTCTCTTAATTATTACTTCTTAATTTTTTTTTATTATTATATATAAATACTCATTAATACTTCTCCTTTTTTTTTAAAAATCACTATTTTTAAGCAACATAATTTTTAATTTAAGTTACTTTTTTAAAATAATCTAACTTTGTTTTTAAAAAATACTAGTATAAATTCAAAATTGAATACATATGTAATTATTTAAATATTAATACTTCAGCATTTTTTTTAAATACTACATTAAATACTTATTAATACTTCAGCATTTTTTTAAAATTAATAAATTTATACTTCTTAATTTTTTTTAATAAAATTAATAGTTAAAAATATAAGATGTAACTTTTTAAATAAATTTTTTTTTTTAAATAAATAAAGAAATATATAATTAAAAACATTAAAATTAAATACTTACCTATACTTACGTTGTAATGGCATGCGTTGTAATAGCACCTGCATTGTAATGACATGCGTTGTAATTACATGCGTTGTAATGGCACCTGCGTAGTAAAGGTTGCGTTGTGATGGTACTGCGTCGTAAAAGATGCGTTGTAATGGATGTTCCCCCCCAGGGCGGCAGCGATGCCTCTAATACAGTACTTGAAATGTAACTAAACCAAATTCGGCAGGATGTAGTTAAGTTCACCACTGTCCTCCGCTTTGGCAATTGTAATCCCCAGGGCGGCAGCGATGCCTCTAATCAAGTACTTGACATGTAACAAAACCAAATTTGGCAGGACGTAGTTAAGTTCACTACTGTCCTCCGCTTTGGCACTTGATCCGGTAATTCACAAATAAACATACAGCCATGATTTCTTCGTAACGGTTATGCGTGGAGAATTCCACCGCATTCCGCTCTCACAGTAAAACTATGGCACCACAGTAACAGCTGTTACCTACACTTCTCCACTCGTGCTCAAGATCGAGACGGAGAAGCCTCTCCGCTACGGTTTAAACTCACCACGTACCTGAGCCTTTCCTGTTACGGAAACCCAAACAGCTGCTCGAGTCATTAGCAAAACAGGACGCTCACTAATAGAGAGCGTGTACCAACAGTACCTCCTCAAATTAACGCCAGGGACCTCCGGAGCTCTTGGGAAACGAACAGCTTCACCGGCCAGCCTCTGAATCTCGTGGAACCAAAAACTAACAGAATCCCGCACAACGTCCATAAACACCGCTCTCTATTTATAGAGTACTTCTCGCCGTGGCCTCATGGGACTTGTAGTTGTCAAAAGGTCAGGCAGGCGCGGCTGGGCTAAATCCTGACATTCACTGGCCAGACAAAGGAGGCATGGTAAACAATGAAGAAAATACTATTTTTTCAGCAATGGCAAAAATGAAAATCAAGCATTTTATAATGTTTAACAACACACATCCTCCAAAGGCATCAAATATAATATTATTATTACCCTATCAAAATACACTTTTTGCAGAATTTTTTTTTTAATACAAAAAAAGCCACATTTTTTATTTCCAAGCCATCCTTCGGGTACATAATGTATAACAGCATATACCACAGAAACAGTTGTTTCGTGTACCCAATGACTAGTACTGGCTGGATGGCTTGTGGGCAGACTAAGCCACATTGGAAAATATATGAATAGTACACATTTAACAAAGTTGTAGAAAATGTACTGAACTATGCAACCGTTTTTCCTGTACAAAAGATAAAACAATAAATGCCATCACATTACTCCAAACCACCATTCAAAACCACAATCAAATTTAAAAATCTAATAACAGGACAATGATAACTGGTGCATGCCCTCTATCAAACGAACAACACCCTTTTACAAATGTTTTTGAACGTACTTGTGTTTTAAAGAAAGCAAAGTCCTAAAAACCCAATGTTATATATGCAGCAGGAATTGCACACAAATCCTTCTACCTCAAAATCCTAGTGAAAAGTAACCAGGAGATGGAAAAAGCACTGGGAGGAGCCTGCTGTACAGGAAGAGGAAGTTGGAATCTCGTAGGCAGTTCCTTCTTGTTGAAAAAAAAGTCAAATATAAAAAATGCTTTTTGCTCTAAAAAGCAACCTCAATGGTCCGTTAGAGTAGAATATTGACTTGAAAATGTCTTTCCGAGTTGATTTGGCTACTGCTTGAGTAGAAAATCTTCTCAAGTAGCAGGTGTGGTGTCTCACGCTCAGCAGTGTCACAAAAATGATGCCGGAGGGCTCCGTGTGATCAAAAGCCATGTTAGAGGCCAACAAATCTCACTCGCCGGCGGCCTGCAAATCTCGTCACGGTCACCAGCACACACCTTGCACACGCCAACGGGATTATAAATCCACCATGTGCAGTATTTGGTTTTTATCGGGTACTCCATGTTACACTAGTAGCGCAAAGTTACCAAGTTCTGCCAACTCTGCGAGCATAATTATCATTCTGTCCGGGCCTGGATGAAAGTTTACAGTACGAGCACAGTAATGCAACATTTCAAGTATCTTCCGCTAACTTTCTGTGCCCTGTTCATTCATATTAGTCTGCTGTTGTCCATGTATCTACTTTGTCCTACCATCTCCTTATGACATTAGCATGGAGTGGGCAGAATCAACATTCATGTAGTTGAATGGTGCTTAGGTGCTACGGCAATATGGTGTTTAATTAAACTGGGCCGTGATTTGTTAATAAGATGATACATTTTCTCATACAATGATGAATCTGCTATTTCCTTTCTGTTCTATGAGAAGATTTACTATATAAACCCTAAATTTTGGCGGCGAGCCAGAAGATTTTTCAATTCTACTAGGGATTCTGCACATTTCATTATTGATTTTGCTGCCCAATTAGAACTTAAAATATTTTTAGATTCTTCACAACTCTGTAATGTTCTTTTGCTAAGAGACTTCATGGCTAAGACTGTTGCTGACTATGTATTGCAATCCATTTGAATCTTGTGCTTAATCTTTTAAATGTACTCCAATGATCTAGCACTCAATTATTGAGAGGAGTCCTTAATTAATTGTATTTGTGATGTGTTGGGAGATGCCTTACCTCGGAGACACATTGCCTCATGAAATTGAGGTTTAACACTTTTAACAAATCCTCAAATGTTGCTCAGCTGTCTATGTAAACTTGTGCCAACAGGTAATGTCAAAATTACCAGCTGTACAAAACAGAACAATTAGAATAACAGTAGGCTGAGTAAAGAGTGACCATTTCTCCAAAACATGTTTTTCTTAATCTGCTTTGCTGTGGAAACGTAGCTTAAGATTTACCTGCTCAGGATTAACTAGAACTCCATCAAAGGTCTGGCACTTCATTACCATGCAAAGTCCATCACATTTTCTACAATAAATAGAAGGTTGTGCACTTTCATTGACCCAAAACTTGCCATCAACAAAACGAGTTGCAAATTACATGATGGGAAAAGCCTGAAAGCGACAGGAATCACTCCCTGGATTCAGCTACCTGACAAAACACAATGGAGTTTAGCAACTTCGAGAAACAATGCAGTAAAAACTTCTTGCATGCATCCACCAGTTGAATGAGATATGTATTACGCATCAATGTATCTTTGTATTATTGATCCTGATGTGTATACCTTAACCATATGTAATCTTTTCTTGCTTAGTTTTATTGTATAGTGCCCCAGCCACATGACTAAATGTCTCTATAACATCTATTTCCTTTTTCTCTGTAGATATCTTCCCTATGCTCATTTCTAGCATTTGCTGAGCATTATGAATAAAACAGATACACAAAACTACCTTCCCTTCAGCTTAGGCACCCCCTGCTTTGACCAACATCAATAACTTCCTATCACCAGATATCTTCCAGTCATTCCACAAGAAATGCAACATATATAGGCACTCATCAAGAAGAGCAATCTAGAAAAGAAGATCCTGCCAGCCTTATGTAGACACACATCAAGAAGAGCAAAATAGACCAGCCGACCCTGCCAGCAATCATTAATCCCAGATCAATGCCTAATGGTTCTTCACTTAGAAAACAGATTGAAAGAGCAGCATTGGCTCAGATCTGCAACTTTCTGGAAGTAACAACTTACTATAGATGCACGTTTAGTAAAGTTTTAGTACCGGGCATACGTCTCTCTATATATATATATATATAGTATATACAAGTATCACGGACCCTAACCGTGGGGAATAATTGGCCACATCTACCAGCATGCATCACTGGAGATGACGTGCATCATGGGAATTAAGAGGTGTGGCAGTACCGTGATTTGTCTTTGCCCCCTGAAGAAAGAGTTTGTTAACTTTGAAACGCGTCGGGGATTTGAATATAGGCGTAATGCGCAGCCTTTCGAAATAAATGGTTTAGTTAAACCTACCTGACTACGGAATGGCATCCTCATTTGAAGAGACATTTTGGGTGATTTAAAACGCTGCGGTCTCAGCCGCAGAGGACGCACCGCCTGTTTGAAAGGTGGAGGCAGGGCTGCACGGGCGCTATCAAGTGTCCGTGAAATGCAGCATGGACAGTGCAGAGTGGGGAAGGCTGCGCCTCATGCCTGGAGCCCACTGGAGGGCTGAAACAATATTGGAAATGGCAAAGGAATGTGTGAACAAGTATCACGGACCCTAACAGTGGGGAATAATTGGCCACATCTACCAGCATGCATCACTGGAGATGACGTGCATCTTGGGAATTAAGAGGTGTGGCAGTACCGTGATTTGTCTTTGCCCCCTGAAGAAAGAGTTTGTTAACTTTGAAACGCGTCGGGGATTTGAATATTGGCGTAATGCGCAGCCTTTCGAAATAAATGGTTTAGTTAAACCTACCTGACTACGGAGTGGCGTCCTCATTCGAAGAGACATTTTGGGTGATTTAAAACGCGGCGGTCTCAGCCGCAGAGGACGCACCGCCTGTTTGAAAGTTGGAGGCAGGACTGCACGGGCGCAATCAAGTGTCCGTGAAATGCAGCGTGGACAGTGCAGAGTGGGAAAGGCTGCGCCTCATGCCTGGAGCCCACTGGAGGGCTGAAACAATATTGGAAATGGCAAAGGAATGTGTGGACAAGTATCACGGACCCTAACAGTGGGGAATAATTGGCCACATCTACCACCATTTTGGGTGATATATATATATATATATATATATATATATATATATATACACCCATATGTACATAGAAGCAGCAATATTTATATGGTCTGATACACATGTATGTTGTGGCTAAGTATACAATTTTCCCCTCCCCTAACTGCTTATAAATGGAACCTCTGTTCCATTTACTGGGACACCGGTATAACCACAACCTCATATCCATCCCTTGACATACATATTTTGTCATGTCTAAATATACATGCACAATGTACACACACACGCACAGAGACTTGAAGATATAATATGTGTAGCATTTTTATCTAAAATATATTGTTATACTCCTACTGGTGTTTTTACTGTAAACACATTTACATACTGTGACATATATGTGTTCAGATAGAAAGAAGCATAAAGCCATATACATATACTCATCCACTCATATTTTATGTCAATAAGATGTATTTGTTATGTACTATGGCAAACATATATATGTAATGTGAAATACATACATGAATTGTTATATATAGTTTTTTCCTTTCCGCTACAAGTAAAATAAAATTCATCTATACATGTACACATCTAGATTTAACTATGAGTGTAAAGCTAAATATCACATAAACATATATAAACATACTTATTAATATTGATCCCCCTATATATCTTCATCCATATGTCCATGCATGTCATAATAGTTACGTATTCAGACATACCCATGTATCTTGCATGCATACATAGACTGTATGCGTACATTACATTTTTCTCAAAATATATTGTTATACACTTATCTTATAGTTACTTTTCCCTCTAAACATATTTCCAATCCAATCCAATCAATGACTTTATTTCGGTCACATCAGACCATAAAAGCACATTGCTACATACATACAAACAACAATCAAGTTAATAAATAACATAGAACAATATAAAACAATCATATATACAATCATTTACCAAGTTAAAACATCGCTTCAGCCATCCCATCATAAAAACAAAGTCAAAATTCATTGAAAGTTATCGATGTTAGTTAAAAAAGAAGTTCCAAATACCCAAATACATCAGTGCCTTCATAATTTTCTTTTAACAGGAGGCAAGTATACAGTTCCACAGATGATTATTTTTAAAAACTCCTACGCTTGTGCCACATCCCGTCCAAAAACGCGAGACAGCAAAAACAATAGGGGGATGGGTGTCATACTTTAAAACCCTAAAAGCTTGAGAACAGTGTCTAAAACCCAAGTTTCTACAAATTGGAATGACCCATCCTTTACGGGATGCCTAATACGCATGGCAGATAAAAAAGACATGGATTTCAGACTCTAGCTTATATTTACACGCTGGACATTCATTATTCTTTTCATTGTCCCATTTGCTAGTGAACGGCCTAAGAGGAAGAGTCCCCAATCTAAATTGCATGTATAGTTTCCTAGCCGCAGGCGGGTAAATCAAGTCTAGAAACTATTCTTTTTTATATTCCGCTTTCACTTGGAGAAACTCTGTTGTCAAGCGACCAGCAGTGGAACTTGCTTGGAGGGTTGACAAATTGTGGTGCCTATAATGTCGCACCAGATCTGCCCTAGTTACTGATGGGCACACTATATCTGGTGCTTCCCAGAGCTCCGACCTTCCTATTCTATTACTAAGTGCCCTAATGTAACTAAGCCATGGGATTTTCTTACTGCTCAAAATTGGCAAAACCTCCCTAAATTCATCTCTGTAAGGAGATAACTCTGGGTCTACCCAATAGCCTTCTCCAATACATCAGCGGCCTTAGAGCAGCTTCCTCCTCAATGGGTGATAGCCCTAGATCCATGCAGAGGGGTACAAGAGGTGTACTACGTGGAAGTCCCACCAAATTCCTCATGAATGCGTGCTCTACCTTCATGAGGTTGGCGGGGCTATAGTGCCCCCACAATTCAGCCCCATATAGGGTAGCCTGTACTTTAAAAGTTTCAATAATAGGGACAGCTGGCTTGAACTTGGACAGTCTGTACATTTTCATTATCCCCCCCGCTGTTTGGGTTAACTTTAGGGATGCCCTAGCTAATTGGGTATCCCACTCGAGCTGTTACGATAAAGTGATGCCCAAATACTCAAAAGTCTTCACTCTCTCCAGGGGAGTACCATCTAATGCTGGATTCGGGCGAGTTGGTTGAAGATCATGAATTTAGTTTTAGATAAATTGATCTCCAGGCCTTCTCGATATACAGAAATCAGCGAAACCATCCAGAGTGCGCTGGATGCCCGTTGATGTTTTGGTCAACAACAAAGTGTCGTCCGCGAACATCAACGCGGGCACCCTCCCCGAGACTAACCTAGGAGCATCGTTATCTTTAACTCTGAGTAAGTGATCTATAAGCCCATTGATGTAAAGGCAAAATAAAGTGGGTGCCAAAACACACCCCTGGCGGACCCCCTGTTTCACCGGGAAGCGTGCTGACAGTTCTCCATGCTTTCCACACCTAACTTGTGCATAGGTCTCCTTGTGTAACCTCACTAGCACATCCAGAAGGTATGGTGGGATACAAAGATCATGCAGTACCTTCCACAACTTTTCTCTAGGGACTAGATCGAAGGCAGACTTCAGGTCAACGAAGATGAGGTAGAGGCTGCCACCCTCTACACTCACCGTCTTCCAATATAGGACCTGAAGTCTGAATATCTGATCAATAGTTGATATACTCGTCCTAAAGCTAGGCTGAAAGGGACTCAGGATCTCTTTCTCCTCAATCCATCCCTGAACTCTATCTAGAATAACCTGTCCCATAAGTTTTTGAGTAGTATCTATTAGGCTAATAGGCCTATAGTTGGACGGTAAGAGAAGACAGCCTTTTTTGTGTATCGGGACTATCTCGGCCCCGTGCCAAGTATCCGGCGGATCCATACCCTTTAAAATAGCGTTAAACAGGGCACACAAATACGGGCCCCAAATTTTCAGTTCCATCTGAAAAAGATCCCCGGGCAACTTATCTAAACCTGGCGCTTTATTAGGTTGTAATTTATCAATGGCGAATTCTACTTCGCGTAAGGTAATCTCCCAGACCCCCTCCAATCGATACTCATGGAAGGGGTTCGGGAGCGAAGAAAAAGTACCGTCATTGCCCGAATCGGCGTACAATGCCCCAAAGTGTGCTTCTCAGACTGCTGGGGCTATGTTGGGTTCTACAGCGGGTCTCCCCTCGGACATACCTATGTATCTTGCATGCATACATAGACTGTATGCATACATTACATTTTTCTCAAAATATATTGTTATACACTTATCTTATAGTTACTTTTCCCTCTAATCATATTTACATACTACGACATATGTGTATTATCCTTGAAGGAGCAGAAACCTAATGCAGACAATGATCTACATTTATATTTTCTATATCTAATGGCATACTGATGGATGTAATGTATAAACATAACTGTCTTGATTGATATATATATATATATATATATATATATGTATATATATATATATTTATATAATAGTTTAATTTGGTTTAATATGTAGTTTGTATTTTTCTAATATATGTAGACATAGAAAACATATCTATCTATCATATATATATATATATATATATATATATATATATATATATATATATATATATATACATACACATACACTTGTTCACATATAAACGCAGATAACTGTGGCATCCCAATACAATGTGTATACTACTATATTTTCATGTATTTGCATACCATTACCGATGTCTCCTATAGATAAACATCTATATATGTGTGTGTAAGGGTGAAAACTTGTATGTATATTGTTCACAAATATACACATGTATACGGACTAGGCCTGGGCGGTAAATTCTGTTCCGCTCGCGGAATTTGGGTAATTTTGCGTTCCGCGGAGAACGCCAAATTGCCCAAAATTCTGCGATCCGCGATTTCGCGAAATGTTTTGCTTGTTCGCGATCTCAATATGCGTGTTCGAGAGATATTTCCCCCTGAGCACGCAAATAGCGGAAAGCAAACAGGAAAAAAGCATCGCGGAATTTCTGCGTTTTCGCAGAGATTTTTGACCATTTTGCGGAGATTTGTATAACGGGATTATGCAAATTCCGCCCACCCCTTATACGGACACACACACATTCAGACCCATACACACACACAGGCACACACACACATATATATATTCACAGAAAAAACCATAGGTTATGGACCATATATAGTTAGGAATTAGCATTTACAAAACCTTGAAAATTCACTGAAAAAACCATAGGTTATAGACCATATATAGTTAGGAATTAGCATTTACAAAACCTTGAAAATTCACTGAAAAAACCATAGGTTATAGACCATATATAGTTAGGAATTAGCATTTAAAAAACCTTATTTTACTCACACAAAACCATTGAAATTCCATATATAGTTAGTTGCACTAACTATATATCGCGCACCCGCAATCCACTGCTGATCATGTCACATATTACATCATTCATGACATGGTCAGTGACATCACTGATGACATCACTGATGACATCTCAAATGACATCACTGATGAGATCACTGATGACGTCATCCAGTGACTGTATAATTCTGTAAAGTTAAAATATGTCTTACATATTGAAGAATGAATGGATGTATAAGTGTCTTGATGAAGGATTTAGTAGGGGCATGGCTGACTGTATGAGTGACTGATTAAATGTGTCTCACTGAGTGCATGGGTTAGTGACTAAACTGTCTTAATTTGTGCATCATTATGTCTGTTGTTCTGTAAACTGCTGCATGTGTTGATCATTAGCTATATGATTAACTGTATGGGTTATTGATTGGTTGCCCAAGCATTTGTATGGGAGACTGAGTGTGTGTGTGGGTGGCTGGGAGGTGTATGACTCTCTGCATAGATGTGTGAGCAGTTGATTGACTGGATGTATGGGTTCAAAAGTGCATGTGGAAACAGCTGTATGGGCGGTTGACTGTGTGCATGAGTGTATTGGTGAGTGAATGGATATCTCAGTGCTACATGTCAAAGTAAGTACATATGTAAAACACAGTACATGTGAGAGTTACCATATATAAATAACTGTGCATAAGAGCCAGTGAATGTGTGAGTGGCTGTATGGATCATTGTGAACTTGTATCCAGGATTGTATAAGTGAGTAAATATGTTTTAGTATATGTTTGAATAAGTAAGGTGTGTATAACTGTATAGTTGAGGAAATGGAGGTGTGATTGATTCTTTGCATGACTGACTAAGTGTCTGAGTAACTCCATGGATGAGTGACAGTCTATGAGTGTCTGTTTACACTGAGTGTATCTAAGGTTATATTAGAGTCTGAAGAGGTTTATCGTATTATCACATGAATGATGTCATCAGTGATGTGATCAGTAATGTCAAATGAGATGTCATCAGTGATGTCATCAGTGATGTCATTTGAGATGTCATCAGTGATGTCATTTGAGATGTCATCAGTGATGTCATCAGTGATGTCATTTGAGATGTCATCAGTGATGTCATCAGTGATGTCACTGACCATGTCATGAATGATGTAATATGTGACATGATCAGCAGTGGATTGCGGGTGCGCGATATATAGTTAGTGCAACTAACTATATATGGAATTTCAATGGTTTTGTGTGAGTAAAATAAGGTTTTTTAAATGCTAATTCCTAACTATATATGGTCTATAACCTATGGTTTTTTCAGTGAATTTTCAAGGTTTTGTAAATGCTAATTCCTAACTATATATGGTCTATAACCTATGGTTTTTTCAGTGAATTTTCAAGGTTTTGTAAATGCTAATTCCTAACTATATATGGTCCATAACCTATGGTTTTTTCTGTGAATTTCATTGGTTTTTTAACAGCTAATATCTGTAGCTGTAAAATGTATTCTTCTTTAAATCCAAAAATATATTTTATATGTTTATGAATAATTTTTTTTTAAAATATTTTTTTTTCTTCGTTCCCGCTTCGCAAATCGGGAAGCTTCCCGTTAGCTGACCTTGATGCCACGAAATAGACCGCGAGCCGGTAAACGTTTCTTTACCGCAAGTGCCGCGTTACAAAACAACATCGTGACGCCTCCCGTCCGCATGACGTTTCACGTTGTCGCGTGATACGTCATATGACGTACTACGTTAGCGAACTGGTACGCGAAGCGAGTCGCAAAGCGCAGGTTTCTGGAAGCAAACCGGGAGGCCCTGCAAAGCGCTTAACGTAAACACAGCAAGTCATGTGACTTGGTAATAACACTTTTCATTGGTTCATTTCACTTTTGGTTTCCTAATGATGTAAGACTAGGTCATATAATCTAAAATGAACACTTTTGATTGGTTGAGAACTCTTGTTTTTCCCAAATGATGAAAATCCCTCCTTCTTTCCTCACTCTGACTTTCATCATTGTGAGAGAAAGACCCTTTGTGATCACTGAGCAATGGCTTCTTTAGTAGCTTCAGCTGGTGCTTCCCCACCACCTCCACCACATCCAAGGAAGAGTGGACCACCTGCTCAAGTTATAATTCAACAAGAAGAAGAAGAAGAGGAACAGGAGGACGAGCACGAAGAGAGGCAGTTTTTGCCTGAGCAGCCCAGGACGTCTCACCGGAAAGAAAACTTCATTTGGCAATTTTTTAAAATTCCCAAAGGTCAGAAAAAAGTAAATGCAAGATACGTAACTTGCCTTATATGTCAAGATAGACTGTCCAGAGGGACCGACAAAAAATACAGTTTCGGAAACTACACAATGCATCGCCATATGACTAGGTGGCATCCTAACAACTACAGTGCTGCACAGTTTCGGAACGACCTAGATAATCTCCCTATTATGGCCAGAAGATCTGTTGTACCGGAAGTAACGGGACCAGAGGGCAGGGAGATGGTGCCAAATATACAAATGAGATTTGGTGATGTAAAACACATCTGCGTATTTTGCGATGGATTCATTTCCTACGGAGAAAAAAGCATCACTCTGATCAACAGAGCTATTGACTATCATATGCAAGTTTGTACGAAACGCCCAAAATAATAAATACTTCTTTTTTTTGTTTTGTTGCTCCTGTTGAGCCCTTTACAATGAATCGTTTTCATTGCCCCTCCAAGAAAAACCCAAAAAAATATAAAACTGTTCCGAAAAATTCAAAAACAGTAAAAAAATGTTCAGAAAAATAAAAAAAAAGTTATTTTCAGAACTACCTCCCCGTTATTAAAAAATTGGTACAATATTTGGAACTGTGCCAACTTCTATTTCTCTTAGTTCGCTTCCCAGTTCGCTCGCCGGTACGCGAACCGGAAGCGAACCAAAAACAGTAAGTATAAGGGAAGGAAACAGACACTTATGTTAAAAGAAAGACAGCTATAGGGGAGTAAACTAGAGATACTATTACCCGTAATCCACTGCTGATGATGTCACATATTACATCATTCATGACATGCTCAGTGACATCATCAGCAGAGGATTGCGGGTTTTTTGGCAACATGCCTTATCCACGGTTTAATAACGCTGCCTTTTGCTTTATATAAGTTTTCAAATTGTATGAAATATATACCAATAGGTTGTTATGAACCTTTAGGTAGTGCTTTTCTTCATGAGGTCTGGTCGCTTCCATACACATACAGATGTTTCAAAGATGATCAAGAAGTTTATCTGAATGGAGAGGAATGCACTGAGACGCCAGATCATTCACTAATGTGTAGGCACATACAGTTACACGGTTCATGCAACAAACACCGACCAAATATGGCTTGCGTGTTGCAAGGCACGCCAGTTCCTGCTATCATCCCCACGTTCAAGTTGTTGGAAAATGGTAGTTATTTGATGCTCAATAATGAAGATTGTTCTGAGTTAATTAAAAGTATTCCTTTTATCGTAACAGTAAGTGAACGGGTTATTTGCTGCAGAAATGTTCTATTTCCTCCCACACATGAACATAGGGAGTTTTCAATCTGGCCACAAATACCAACCTTGGGACACGTTTCAACGGCATGGCAAGAATAAGAGCTCTTTTGTCTCAGAGAGAGGTGGCCTTGAGTTCGGCCCGTGAAACTTTCGTACTTCACATAGCGAACACCCGTACAGAGGTGCACACCCTTTTCAATTAAGATTTGCCTTTCAATTTCAGCAACATGTTTCCGACTATCTTTAACGCATCCTCCACAAAGTCCCTGGCGCACTTTTTTAAAGTTGTTACCAGTGGTCTCGTGACTTCATTTGAGAAAATCTTTGGAGTCATCCCTGCTTCCTTTCATTCTATTTTCTCCACTCTGGTTCGTGGATTGGCATTTTTACTTGCATTACCAGCGGACGCTCTTGTGCTTTTTTACATTTTTAAATATGGATGTCCCTCCTATGCAACCTCCCACCCTGCAGCTGCTGACACTGTTCCGCAATCGCATGCTAGAATATTATGGCACAATGCCGTTGGCGATATTAAGCACGGCATATGGATTATCTTTTCGATTCTCCTACTTCACCTGTGTCCAGCCTGTATTTCACTGCCTGACCTGTGATTTCGATTGGGCCATTGATTTGTGTCTCTGCGGACCGGTTTCTCCTGACGTCGACTTTAATCAGCTGATGACTCCTATCATTACTCACGAGTTGGTTTGTCCTGGCGAAAGGATTATGGCTGTGGCATTGATGCATGGACTACTTGGTCCCTGGAATTTACTGGCGGCAGCACAGTCTTTCTTGGAACAGAGCTTTCTTGAAAACCCACCGAGCTGTCCTCTGATGGTGATAGAGGATCCGGTGCTGGGAGAGCACGTATGTTCTTTTCCGCTTTTAAATTGGATGGCTGAACTGTTTTCGGATGAAGACGGTGACTTCCTATTGGAGGCTGTTGCAGCTTATTTTGCATACACAGTTATGTCATAGACCTTTTTCATGTTTGATATGCTGAGTACTAGCATTTCATTGACAATTCATTGACTTATTTGTCAAGTTTTTATTATTTACCTTGCCTATTGGCTTAAGACTCGATAAAGTACTTGGCTGTTTTATTTTTCTTTAGCATTAAATTTTCCTAGTTTTTAATGCTTTACCTTGCGGACCGTCCACATATAAACTTGCAATCTGCTCTCATGAGATGGCACTTCTATTATCTTATTCAGTTCGTTTCCGGATCATGGGGAGGTGTCATCTAGGTCCTGGATATCTTTACACCGTGTTAAGTTAGCATGGGCTCATTACCGGTTTAAACGCCATTTTTCCTTTTTTGCAACTTCTGCACACGACACTTAGTTGTTGCTTTAGCTTTCCACCTAGTAGTTCATCGTGGTTTACATGAGAATAATATGTTATTGGTCTACTATCTGCTTTACTTGTTAAACTATATCTGTACAGCGAGTGCTAAAGTTTCAAGAACAACACGATACAGAATTGTTATGAGGTCTGATCTCCACGACTTCATACTCATAACATAAGTGCAACTTCTGCCAATTCTGGGCATGAGGCGGGTTTTATATTGCTTTGCCGAACACACATACACAACAGTTGATGCGGTTCACATGAAGAGAGAGCTGGTGTATGCTGATGTGATTCCTTCAAATCTAAGACACTAAAGTATGGGCACGCCCTAAACCAACACAAAGAGACCTTCTTAGCAAATAATATAATATGTGTATTAGGGAGGGTGAGATATAAGCAGCCGCGGGCCGTGGAGGGAGTTACGATGGGGCAGGGAGGCGGGGAGGGGGAGAAGCAGGGTGGAGCCCTCTCTACCTTGCCCCTCCCCCTCCCCGCCTCCCTGCCCCACCGTAACTCCCTCCACGGCCCGCGGCTGCTTATAAGTGTTGCTAACTCTTATTCATTTACAGCATGTTAACATACTGTCACCATTCGCTTTTTATGTACTAGTAACTATGCTGGTAATTTTGCTACTGATAATATGTGTACTTGTATTCTCCACCCTGCTTCTCCCCCTCCCCGCCTCCCTGCCTCACCGTAACTCCCTCCACGGCCCGCGGCTGCTTATAAGTGTTGCTAACTCTTATTCATTTACAGCATGTTAACATACTATCACCATTCACTTTTTATGTACTAGTAACTATGCTGGTAATTTTGCTACTGATAATATGTGTACTTTTATTATCTAAGGTACTACGCCTGAGAAGACGGCATTAGTAAATAAACATTTCAAATACACATCTGTTCTTCTTAACTCCATGTTCTGGTTTCTAAGAAATCTATAACGACCGACTGTTCATGAGTTCCACGTATCCTGAGGTACTATAAGTTCATATTCTGGATTGTCTAAACATTGAGAGTTTGTTATATCCAATGTGACACTGTACCTAGCTTGCTAAGGAGTTTTTCATTACTAACGTGAGTTTTGGGACACCCTAATTCGCCGAGGTTCCAATCCTCTGTCCACAGTTCTGTGTGAGAACAGAAACCCTGCGACAGGGGCACCCCCGACCCTTGCTGGAGCTTCATCACACTTGCGATACAACTCCAGCAATGCATTCGCCGAGGTTCCAATCCTCTGTCCACAGTTCTGTGTGAGAACAGAAACCCTGCGACAGGGGCACCCCCGACCCTTGCTGGAGCTTCATCACACTTGCGATACAACTCCAGCAATGCGCCACCTTTACGGCACAGATACATCACGCATCTGTGCTGTTTTTGCCCCATGATGCGCCGCATTGTAAATGCAGCACACCATAGGTGACGGAACAGCGGCACAGAATGACTAACACATCCCTGGTGATGCGCCAGTCATCATAAATGTATCCCTATGCTTCTTATCTTGTTAGAGATGAACCGCCATATGTATCATCAACGTTTTTTGCATTTCCTAAATAGCGAACTTTAAGGAATAAATAGCGATTCTTTACCATTCCTAGTTTGCGATGAGCTATTTGCTAATTAGCCGAATGTAGCCCAATGAAGCCCAATGTAGCCCAATGTAGCCCAAAGATGGCCGCCAGACACACAAAAAAACAAATGTAGCCCAAATATCAGCCAGATGTAGCCCAACTATAGCCCAGTGACAGAATGACCAATCAGCTTCGCAAACCTCCGTTACGCGAAGCGGAGCGCTGTTACAGATATATATCTTTTTTTGAACGTTAATTTCTCAAAATCCACTGGAGCACATATATTGAGACCTAGCAAAGGCACATCGGGCTACCAGTCCCTAATATTTTGCCAAGTTTCGTGCAAATCCATTCAGCCGTTCGATTATTATTATTATTATTATTTTTTGCCCCGCGGGGCCCTTTTAAAACCTCCACATCAAACCTAGGGGGTCAGCGAGGATCTACTATGCTCCCTTATAGTTATTTCCCCCTTTGTTTTGACCTCCTCTTGTCTCTCGATCCTACCGAGAGACAAGATGGCGGCCGCTACGGACTGTTTGGAATGTTGACAGACGCCGGAGAACCAATCAGCTTCGCTTCACAAAGCTCCGTTGCGCGACAAGTACGCGTCCTGGGCCGCTGCCCAGTCCGCTGTTACAGATATATATCTTTTTTTAAACGTTAATTTCTCAAAATCCACTGGAGCACATATATTGAGACCTACAAAAGGCACATCGGGCTACCAGTCCCTACAATTTTGCCAAGTTTCGTGCAAATCCATTCAGCCGTTCGGGCTAAAAGTGAGGCCAACCGCCCTATGGAAATTAACATGGGAAAAACGCGTTTTGGGACCCCCCTTTTTTCTCGGCCCCCCCTTGACGAACCCCCCCAAAATTTTCAGGGGCTGCTCAGAAACAAAATGTGCAATTTTCCTGAAAATATCAGCCAATTCCGTCCACAAACGCCAAAGTTATTAGACATAGAATTTTCAAAAATCCCATAGAGAAAAAATCCTAACTATATATACCTACAGGCGACCACCAGTAGGTAATATATATATGTATATATATATATCCCACAACTTGGCTCAGTTTGGTTGACCCCTGGCGCTTCTGTTACCGGTGCGTGTTCCTCGGCAGAGCCCCGCCGAATTCAATCTCCAAAACTCCCTTACAGGTAATGAACACGCACTCGACAGGATCTTTACTTTCCAAGTTCTTTATTTAACCATAGTTCTTGCTGTAATTTACCAATGCGTTTCGCCGCCAACTGACGGCTTGATCACGGTCAATATTCACTCGCTTCACCAACTACCTTTAAGGCGTGGCTGCACAAAGTCACATGATTCAAACATGACTTCCTGTCGATCTTTAGGAATTATGGGTGTCGTAGTTTCATTGATAACACACCGCAAAGGGTTGCTGAACACGTTATTAACTTCCTACACCTTTGTATTTTGTACATTATTCTATCTGTATCAATGTAACAGACATTTATGGATCCATGTCGCCCTCGAGTGGGCGTTTAACTGACACTTGGCTCTACTAGATTCCCGCCCTCTAGTGGGGCCGAGATGTACCTCTTCAGTATGAACCCATCAAATTGTATTTTAACAGCAGTGTGAAATTAATGGCCACATTTTCCGCGTGTTCATCTATAACCCATATGTTTTTATATTATCTAAATGACATTACGGAAGGAAAGTTTTTTTATATATAAAGTGTCATAGTCTCAATTTGATTATTCTGCAGTCCAGTATGTTTCAGTAGTTCTTTCGAATCAATTTCATTCACAAATGCACATAAAGTTCTTCGCTCTGGTTCAGACCGTCCGGATGTAAGGTTCTGAAATTCAATATTTGCCGGGATTCCCTGCATCTTAATTTTCGCTCTCTGTCTCCCTCTCTTTCATGTGGAACAATGGTTTCCAGTGCATAGAATTTTAGGAGTTTCCAGTCCCCATTATGTGATATCTCCATGTGCTTGGCTACGGCATTACCTCTGTCTTTGTTTGCCGTGGCTCTTATGTGTTCTAGAATTCTTAACTTCAATTCCTTCTTTGTACTGCCAATATATTTTAATGCACATGGGCATTCAATCACATAAACAACGTATTCAGTTTTACAGTTTATCAGTTGTTTGATAATCCAAGATTTTTTATTGGGCGTATTACCTCTGTTTTATTCACCGCAATCTGACATGCTTTGCACTGTTGAAATTTTTTGAAACCTTTTGTTTTCAGCCATTGGATGCCTTTTTTCTTTATCTCTGGGTTTTGATGGTGACTATGCACCAACTTGTCCCTCAGACTCGTAGCTCGTCTGAATGTCACTTCCGGATGTTTCCCCATTATTTTCCCGACAGTTTCATCTAGATGTAGAATCTTCCAATTCTTCCTTATGATGTTGACAATTTGTTTTGATTCTCTTGAATGATCCATAATTAGTCTTACTTTCTGATTCTCTGAAGGCAATACATCCTTCTTTTTTGGTTTTGTTTGCAAAATGTCCTCCCTTTTTGTCTCATTCGCTCTTATCCAGCCTTTGATGATGGTTCCTTTTTTGTACCCTCGTCGAGCAAATCTTTTGGCCATATCGCAACTGCTGGTTGCCCAATCCTCTTCTTGTGCACATATGCGACGTAGCCTCAAGAATTCTCCGTATGGTATGTTATTTTTTACTGATGTTTGGTGGAAGCTTTCCGCATGAAGGGTGGCATTTGTTGAAGTTTCTTTTCTGTATAGTGTGGTCTCCACTTTGTTATTGTGAATATATATTTTTGTATCTAAGAAAGTTACTTGATCACAACTGATGGTGTATGTGAATCTTAGGTTGGTATCCGTGGAGTTCAATATCTTGAAATAAGCTTCAAATTCCTCTGCTGATCCATCCCACACTATCAAGAGATCATCTATGTATCTCAGCCATTTTGCTATTTTGTTCACATGATGATCATTGTCCGGATGCCAGGCCACTTGTTGCTCCCACCATCCCATCGTGAGACATGCAAAGGCTGGACTGAAGGAGAAGCCCATTGCACAACCTTTGACTTGCTGATAAATTTCTTCCCCAAAGAGAAAGATGTTTTGGGTGAGACATAATTCGATCATGTCCAGAAGCATCTGGTTGTGTCTATTGAATTGAATATTCCTTTCCTTTAGAAAAAATGCGCATGCTCTTGTAGCAATGCTGTGATCTATGTTTGAATACAAAGCAATTACATCCATCGTAATTAACATGTAGCTGGGTTGCCACGAGAGATCTTGCAGGTTTTTCAATAAATCACTTGTGTCTCGCAGGTATGAGCTCAGATTTAATACAAAGGGCATGAGAAAATAGTCAATATAATTAGCCACCGGTTCCATAAGCGAACCCTTCGCCGATACAATTGGCCTCCCTGGTGGTTTTAGTGGGTTCTTGTGTACCTTCGGTAAGAAGTAGATAGTAGCAGTTACCGGGTGCTTGGTTGTTAGGAATTTACATTCATCAATATCAATCAAATTTTCACTGTGCCATTCAATGATTTTTTTATCCAAGTTCGTTTTGAAGATTTGGGTAGGGTTTTGCTCCAATTTCCTAGATTCGTAAGCCCCTTGGTACCCTTTTTACTTCCAAATATTTTTTTCATGTGATTAATTCCCACCATTTATTTATTTCCTTTATGCTCAATTTTCCCATAGTTTCAATTTGCTCCTCGTGTCCGATTTCTGTGTGCTCTGTTTATTTTTCCCTTTTTGCTGTACCACTGCATCTTCATCAAAAAGAGAAACCAAATGTTCACTCCGCTTTGCTTCTCTTTGTTCCATTTTCACAATTCAGGTTTTTTACTTCGAGAACTTTTTACTTTGATGTTCTGGTTAGATAAATTGTCGCCCACACTCTCCCTCACTTGGGCCGTTCACAGATCCTTCCCGAGAGGCTGAATAACGATGTTGCTACTGTTTGAAAATACTACCACTTTCAATCGTAGTGGATTGTTTGCAATTGTGGTTGTTTGTCCAGTGCAACAGTTCCACCCCTTTAACTCGGAATAAACCAAATATCCGCGTGATAGCTTGTCACTGGGTGCTAGTGTGCAGTAGGAGATCGGAACTGAGACCGTGCTTACCTTCACCCTCCGATGTCGGTCCGCCGGCCCGTTCGTTGCTCTCCTCCGCTCACAACCGCACTTCCTCTTGCTTCAATTTGGCGTTCGCCGGGTCCGCCTCGTATTATCCCACAACTTGGCTCAGTTTGGTTGACCCCTGGCGCTTCTGTTACCGGTGCGTGTTCCTCGGCAGAGCCCCGCCGAATTCAATCTCCAAAACTCCCTTACAGGTAATGAACACGCACTCGACAGGATCTTTACTTTCCAAGTTCTTTATTTAACCATAGTTCTTGCTGTAATTTACCAACGCGTTTCGCCGCCAACTGACGGCTTGATCACGGTCAATATTCACTCGCTTCACCAACTACCTTTAAGGCGTGGCTGCACAAAGTCACATGATTCAAACATGACTTCCTGTCGATCTTTAGGAATTATGGGTGTCGTAGTTTCATTGATAACACACCGCAAAGGGTTGCTGAACACGTTATTAACTTCCTACACCTTTGTATTTTCTACATTATTCTATCTGTATCAATGTAACAGACATTTATGGGTCCATGTCGCCCTCGAGTGGGCGTTTAACTGACACTTGGCTCTACTAGATTCCCGCCCTCTAGTGGGCCCGAGATGTACCTCTTCAGTATGAACCCATCAAATTGTATTTTATCAGCAGTGTGAAATTAATGGCCACATTTTCCGCGTGTTCATCTATACCCCTTATGTTTTTATATTATCTAAATGACATTACGGAAGGAAAGTTTTTTTTATATATAAAGTGTCATAGTCTCAATTTGATTATTCTGCAGTCCAGTATGTTTCAGTAGTTCTTTCGAATCAATTTTATTCACAAATGCACATAAAGTTCTTCGCTCTGGTTCAGACCGTCCGGATGTAAGGTTCTGAAATTCAATATTTGCCGGGATTCCCTGCATCTTAATTTTCGCTCTCTGTCTCCCCCACTTTCATGTGGAACAATGGTTTCCAGTGCATAGAATTTTAGGAGTTTCCAGTCCCCATTATGTGATATCTCCATGTGCTTGGCTACGGCATTACCTCTGTCTTTGTTTGCCGTGGCTCTTATGTGTTCTAGAATTCTTAACTTCAATTCCTTCTTTGTACTGCCAATATATTTTAATGCACATGGGCATTCAATCACATAAACAACGTATTCAGTTTTACAGTTTATCAGTTGTTTGATAATCCAAGATTTTTTATTGGGCACTATTACCTCTGTTTTGTTCACCGCAATCGGACATGCTTTGCACTGTTGACATTTTTTGAAACCTTTTGTTTTCAGCCATTGGATGCCTTTTTTCTTTATCTCTGGGTTTTGATGGTGACTATGCACCAACTTGTCCCTACTATATTTTCATGTATTTGCATACCATTACCGATGTCTCCTATAGATAAACATCTATATATGTGTGTGTAAGGGTGAAAACTTGTATGTATATTGTTCACAAATATACACATGTATACGGACTAGGCCTGGGCGGTAAATTCCGTTCCGCTCGCGGAATTTAGGTAATTTCGCGTTCCGCGGAGAACGCCAAATTGCCCAAAATTCTGCGATCCGCGATTTCGCGAAATGTTTTGCTTGTTCGCGATCTCAATATGCGTGTTCGAGAGATATTTCCCCCTGAGCACGCAAACAGCGGAAAGCAAACAGGAAAAAAGCATCGCGGAATTTCTGCGTTTTCGCAGAGATTTTTGACCATTTTGCGGAGATTTGTATAACGGGATTATGCAAATTCCACCCACCCCTTATACGGACACACACACATTCGGACCCATACACACACACAGGCACACACACACACACACACATATATATATATATATATATATATATATATATATATATATATATATATATATATATATATATATAATATGTATTACCTACTGGCTGTCACTAGTAGGTAGTTATAGTTAGGTCCTAGTTTCCATAGGACAAGCGTTTTTTGATTTGCTAATAACTTTGGCGCAGTTTGCTGAATCTTCACAAAATTTTCTAAGCTAATATGCCACTCACTTCAGCTGCTGTGCCAAACATTTCGGGATGATTCGTAAAGCGGGGGCCAAGAAAGGGGGGGCCCAAAAAAGCTTTTTTTCCATGTTAATTTCCATAGGAAACGTTAGACACGGCTACAGCCCGAACTGCTAAAGGGAATTACACCAAATTTGGCAAAAAGTTAGCTCTTTGTCCAGAAAGTACTCTTTTTGTTGAATGGTTCAATTCCGTTTAGTAGTTCTTGAGAAATGTAAACATATCGCAGAGATACAACTGGGGCCGTGATGGATCCAAAAAACCCTCCCGATCTTGTGCCTGAGATCTGATTGGCTGCCAACACTTTAAACCAGGAAGTGTTGGCATCCATCTTATGACTCGGTTGAACAGAGTAAGAGGAAAAAAACAGGAAAAAAAAGAAAAGGGGGTAGGGTAGCAACACCCTGACCCCTTAGCCTGTTCAGGGGTCCCACAGGGCCAAATAAAATCATTAAAAAAAAACAAAAATTGGTGGGATTCGTGGTGGCAGAAAAAAAAAGAAGCGTGGCTCCCGCGTTTAGTGTACTTTAGGACCCTGGGTGGGCAATGTCCCCGGGGCAATACCAATAAAGATGCGGGGGCCAGTGTTGGCCCCCGCTGCTCCGGGGACCGCAATGCCCCCGGGGCTTTATTTGATTTTAATACATGGGACTGCTCCAGTTCCCCACACGCAGCCCCGGTGACCACCTCCTCCACTGGGCTCATTTTTTTAAATGTGGGTGGCACGCAATCCCTGGTGACCGCCACCGGCCCGGGGCTATTATGAAAAAAGAAGCGTGGGGGACTCCGGTCCTCCCACAGATCCCCAGGGACAACCACCTCCTACTATATTAAAATGCAGGGGCCACATGCCCCCCCACTGCCCCAGGGACCACCACCTCCCCATGGCTATTTTGCAAATGGGAGGGGCTTGTAAATGGCCCTAGGGACCGCCACCCCTCAGGGCTGGCTCCACCAATGTCCCCCGGGACATTGCAGTTTGCTATGGGATGGTGGGAGATACCATAGCAAGCAAGTGCTAACAAGTGCACAACTTTGAACAAGCGAGAGCACTTTTTTTTACCCCCAGGGAGCTGTATCTTAGCAGCTCTCTGTGGGTAAAAAGCAATGTGGTCCCAAAGGAGATGGCCATGCCCCGGAGGATGGGGTCCTCGGGCCGGAAATGGCCCGGCAGGGGAGCAACGCAGCCCCTCCCTTAAAATAAAATAAATAAAAAAAAACGATATGGCCTGGACCAGGGGGATAGGGATCCCGGGGCCGCAAATGTCCCCGGGGGAGGAGGGCCGCACAACCCCCCACCCCTTTTTAATGAAAAATATACGGATCGCCCTAGCCCCAGGTGATGGGGTCCCCGGGGCCGAAGTCGCTTTTCATTTTAATAAAAACAAACAAAATGGGTCAGGCCCTGAGGGCCCACCCCCTTTCTCCACTACTCTGCAAACATGTCTCCTTCGCTGCCTAGGGTCCTTAGGGGCCAACTAGCCCACCTGCTGCCTCCAGTAAGCCCCACACAGTAGGATTGCTGAGAGGTTGTCAGAGGCCACACCCCCTTTCTCTTCCACTCTGCAAATGTGAATCCCGGCGCACTACTAGTTGGGGGATAAACCCTCAGATGCATCAGGAATAAGGGTGGGCGTCCGAATCGGCTACGCCCACGGAGTAGGCTTAGTGTTGCCTTCTACGCATTTTGCGTAGACAGCGTAGCCGGCAACACTACGCCCACTCCGTGAGCGTAGCCGAGTCGGCCGCCACCCGCCTCCCTCCCGCCCTCCACTAGATACTTTATTTAAGCATTTGCACGGATAAAAACAACTTAAAAGCACTACCTTGTCCGGGGCTCGTCCGGGTCTTCATCTTTGAATAGCGTCCTTTGCCTGGATACCAATGCGCATGCGCGGGCGGCCGCGCATGCGCATTTCTCTGGAGAAATGCGCATGCGCGGCCGCCCGCGCATGCGCATTGGTATCCAGGCAAAGGACGCTATTCAAAGATGAAGACCCGGACGAGCCCCGGACAAGGTAAGTGCTTTTAAGTTGTTTTAATCCGTGTAAATGCTTAAATAAAGTATGTAGGGGAGAGCGGGAGGGAGGTGCGTAGTGGGGCTACGCGGAGTGCGGGAGTGGGCGTAGCTTCTCGCCCTCTCCGCGTAGCTCCGCGGAGCCCCACTACGCCCCACTACGCCCAGGGTTAATCAGGAACCCATTTTGCTATTACTTAATAGCGAAAAATAACGATTCGCTGTTAAGGAATAGCAAAATGCAATGCATGAAGAAATCACTAAAAAAATAGCGATTTCTTAAAATTCCTTAATTGCGAGTCGCAAATTGCGAGTCGCAATTAAGGAATACCTCCCCATTCATTCTTATGGGCCTAGAGGCCCATAGGAATGAATGGGAAGACATTCTCAATTTGCGAATCGCAATTAGCGAATCGCAAATTGAGAATGCGATTTCAAGGGTGCAGGGACACCCTGTTGCACCCCTGAAATTGATCTGTGGACATATGTTCACACACATGTGTGTGCGCAACATGAAACTTTGAAAATTGCACTTTAGTGCATTTTTCAAGGTTTTTGCAAATTACCATGAAGTTCAACTTCATGGTAATTTGCGATCCCTATTAGCGAAATCGCTATTTTTTAAACTTTAATGCATTGCATTTAAGCAATCTCAATTTCAGATTCCTTAAATGCAAGTAATCGCATTTTGCGATTTCTTAATTTGAGATTTTTGCATTTGGTTATGATGCATCCCAAATGCAAAAATACTGGTCGCAAAGGGGCAGATTCTGAGAATCTGCCCCTTTGCGAGCGGATTTTACCTTGATGCATCTATGCCAAAGTCCCCTTGGCTCCAGAGGACCTTTGGGGCCAAGACGCCCTTCTGGTACCTCATGTAAGCCCTACGCAGCGGAATTCCTGAGAACTGGTTGGAGGCCAGCCCCCTTTCTCCACCAATCTGCAAATGTGTCTGCTAGTTAAAAAAAGTTAGACATTCACTAAAAAAAACAAAGGTTATAGGGACAGTATAGTTAGCAAATAAAATTTAAAAAACCTTAAAAATTCACACAAACAAGCATTAAAAAACGGAGTCATGCACCCACTGACTCATCTATACAGTGACTCATAAACCCACTAATTCACCAATACGCTGTGGCATATATATTTAACACTCATAAACTTTTTTTAAACACTCAGTCACTGGATGATGTCATCAGTGATGTCATTTGAGATGTTATCAGTGATGTCACTGACCATGTCATGAGTGATGTAATATGTGAAGTCATAAGCAGTGCATTGCAGGGGCGTGAGTTATAGTTAACTCAGCTAACTATGACGGCTGAATTTCTCTGGATAATGTTATGCTACACTGTTGTGTTGCGAATATAGTGGTCATGCAAGGAGGAGCCAACTCTTTGTATCATAGAAATTAGGTTCGCCCTGTCCACTATTGAGTGTACAATCATTGCTAAACTGCAAATCACGAAACATACTCGTATTGTTTAAAAGTTGCCTGCTCTGTTTTGGGCCTGCGCTGGCATGGTGCCCGGTATGCACAAGGAGACAGGAGCTCTCACCAGCCCACAAGACCAGCCAGGGCAGCTGCTCGAAGAACACCACTGTTTACAGGACCGCTCTGGAAACTATGGTTAATGTGAGCAGAAATGTCATAAATTAAATAAAGAGACATCAGTAATCTGATATGTTAAATAAAAGGAACTTCAAATTCCTGGGACGCAAATAGGTGGTAAGTGGGCCAGCTATAAGTGGCTGGGCTGCTGCATGCATTTAAATAGTGTTCTGCATTGTAATAAATTGTATTGGGATTTCTTTTTAATTTCTCCTACAACTGTGCTCCCCATGGATCACAGACACAGACTCTATGCTTTGAAAGTGTGGTGAGCTATTTAAAAAGAGGGTAAGATCAACCAGAAGTAGATTACAATGCTTCTACATTGCGAATTAACAACCATGTTAGGGCTTCATACATTGGTCTCATTGATGTTAGGGAGGTGACATCAGTTTTGACATGTTCAGATTACACAGTACTTAATTTGTAGGCAGTGGGTATCAGTACTTATTTTTCGGGATAGGAACGCCAAGAAGAAAAGAGAGAAAGAATGAGGCAGAGTAAAATAGGAAAACAGGTGTTCGACCTTAGTATGGCTGCAGAAATGTCACTGAAGACAAATGTGTTTTCGAAAAAATATTGTGATGACAAGAACATTGTGTAACAAAATATCGCGGGTAATGAATATTGTTTTCTTAAAGATTTAGGGCCTGATTACAACTTTGGTGGTCTGGCTCCCAAACTGCCAAAGTCGATGTTTCACCCGCCTGCCGGATTACGAGTTTCCTCGTTCTCTGGCAGGCGGGTGGCGCAGTGGTCCCATTCCGGTGCCTATTAAAAAGACACTGCAATGGGAGCACCTAAGGCCGTTCCTGCATGGCATGGACTGTGCAGTCTATGCAGTGCAGTAAAGGGGGTGCATGCAGACAGTGGACACACTATGTGTCCCTGTGCATGCATCCCCATGCACAGGGGCAACAGGGGGCCCTGTTTCTCCACAACCAGCCTTTTCGTGGCGGGCTCACTGCCATGAAAAGGCTGGGGTGGTAAAACTCGTAATATGCTCCTAATTCCCGAGACTGCCGCAAGAACACCAGGGATCGACGATCCCTGGCGGTCCCAAAACTGTCCGACCGCCATACTCATAATACGGCGGTCGGGCCACTGGTGTGGCGGTGACTGCCACCACACCTTCACCACCGGTTCAAGGTCCAAACTCATAATCAGGCCCTTATTATTTTTTATAATTTTTTTATGTTTATGACTTTTCTGTGAGTCATTTTTTAAATTATTTTCAATTTTTTAGTAGGGTTTATCCTTTATCTTTTCCTTTTGTTAATGTATTTAAAGACCTGTTTTTTATTTTATTTTCATTTTCTATTTATAGGTGGGTTGTTGGACAACTAGGGGAATAGGGTGAAAAATGCATTTAAGATATATATATATATATATCTCACTGCTCCAAGATTCACCTCGTCCGTTAACTCGCGTGTGGGTTCTTTCCGCGGGTGGTGCGCCCGCATAAATTGTAGCTCCTTTCCTCACGCAAACTCCATGCGCATAAAGAAAAAGCACTCTCAGGGGCGAGTCCAAGATTTTATTTTTAGACTCACGGTGACCAGACGCGTTTCGGCAGTCGCCTTTCTCGATGGTGATGCGGCGTGCAGGAAACGGCCCTCTTTTATGTTTATTCTTGTAATCAACATGGAAATAATCATTTACAACCAGAGTTTGGCAGACATGTTGGAGTATGCAAAATTTAAATACGTTCAATCGTATCCTCACACGTTTACATATATAATCACTGAACCATGAAAATTATACCGGTTCAGTTTTAAACATTGTCGCAACGGCGGCCGTGTCGTCATAAGGGACTACATTTCCCAGAACACCCACTTGCCGCCGAGCGCAGAGATTATACTTCCGCATCTAGCCCTCTGATGGGCAAAACTGAAAATCACTTATCATGCCCTGTATGGGCCTATACCCCCAACAATGCTATATAGGTCCATATTGAATAATCCTCCACATACAACATCTATGTCAGTACTCAACCCACATCAAAAGTACATAAGTTGGAATTTGAATATTCCTCAGGTAGGAAACTACCCGAAAACGAAATTGTGGCACGCAAGGCAGTGTGAGGGGGGCTGATACCCTTGTTTGTGGGTAATCCGGTGAAAATACATCGAAGTTATGTATAGTGAGGCGGAGCGCGGAGAGGCAGCTCTTGAAGCTTTTAAGAAGAAAACACCAACATCAGGGTCAGTGATGCCCCAGGGAGTTAAAGAAAAACCGACAACGCTCACATCACAATTCATGGCATTAGAAAGGCTCTATAAGCGTGAAATACGTAAATGGTGGGACGGTACATCCTTGTAGAACTACGTGGAAGTAAAGAGGGTCCCGCTGGGTCTCAGGAGATACACAATTCCTGTCTACGAGAATCTGGACCCTTTGCTGTTGCAGAAGTGGTCAGAACACACAGCGGATTCGTGTAAAGGAATGCTCCTAATTCTCATAGAGTTCGCATGGAGCGATCATGCCAAAGCTCGAAAGCAATTGAAGAGCTAGAATTGGAGATTAGTAAAAATACAGACAAGGATAAACAGGAGGAATTAAGAACGAAAATGACAAAAAGACTAAGAAGCTATGAAGGCAAAATAAGATCCCGAAAACAAGAGAAATTCTAACTGGATGAGCGTGATTATGCCTCGGGCAGGATACTAACTTTTGCCAAAAAATTCAACGTCCCGCGGAGGGCTCTCCGTACCAAGTTGACATCACAAATGAACAAACCACCGGAGACCTCAGAATCGGAGGTCACGACTCCAGAACAGTCAGAGGATGAGAATGCGTCCTCCAGCACAATGGGTGCCAAAACGACACATTTTCAGGACGAATTCCAAGTCATTCGTCAGTCATGGCAACGGAACACACGAGGGAAGCCCCCGGAAGGAGGAAGCGGAGGCAGACAAGGAGAGGAGGACAATGGCGTAAAAGGACACGGGCCACCAATGGTCACGAGAAGCAAAAAGAAATTCAACAAGAGACGTTAAATCCAATGCTACCCGACAACCTAACCATCATTAATCTGACTCCGCGATCTCTCACACCTGCTGAGGAAGAAGTGTTAAAGCTGGGATTAACCTTCTGTCCCCAAAGAAAGTTTGAATATACGCAAACGCGTATTGACCTCTTCAAATTTGCCAGGAAACTGAAGCTTCACAAATTCTTTAAACAAAGACCCCAGAAAATTAAAAACAGAGGGGGGGCGAAGAGTACAATGAGACGGACATTCTTCTGGGACAAGATGCACCTGCTATTCAGGTATTGGAAGAATTGAGAATGGAAACTGGGACTCCAAGCAATAATGGGGATCAAGCTGGGTTCCTTGGCATTGAACAACTCAATGTATTGACACCATTTAAACCATCGTCTGCATTCCTGCCCCAGATGCCGAATGACATCATCGACACTTTTACAGAAAAAGTCATCCAGGAACTTGTCGCTTTACGAACTAGCATCAGAAGTGGCAAGGAAATATGCAACCTTACAAATGAACAATTTTTGGCGATAATAGGATTACAAGAGGACACCTCGATTATTTGTAAACCGTCAGATAAGGGCGGGAATGTGGTGCTGCAGACTCTAAGTGCTTACAATAAAGAAGCCCTACGCCAACTTGATAACGTTGTATTCTATGAAAAAGTGAGTAAGGATGTTTATAACAAAAGTGTGGGGAATTGTCATCTATTACTGAAAAAATGGTACGAAATAGGGAAAATTGAAACAGAAGAATATCTTTTTTGAGACGACTTAACCCTATTACCCCTTGCTTTTACCACCTCCCTAAGGTGCATAAAAACGCCTTATTACCACCAGGGAGACCAATTGTCTCCTCACACGGAAGTCTTTTAGAACATATTTCCATCTACATATATCATTTCCTTGCAAATTTTGTAACGAATGTAAAGTCCTATATCAAAGACACCAAGGACTTTTTGAAACAACTTTCGAAAATTAAATGGCAAGAAGGAGACCAATTGATAGTGATGGACATTACTAGTCTATACACTGTAATTGCGCATGACCACTGCTTGGCAGCAGTACACTTCTTTTTGAAAAAGCGCCCTATGAAGTTCACCGAACACAGCACTATGATATTGGAACTCTTAGAGTTCTGCTTGCGTAATAATATCTTTCTGTACCAAGACCAATATTATAGACAGACTTCCTGGATGGCGATGGGCACCTGCTTCGCCCCCAGCTACGCGAACTAGTTCGTGGGCTGGTGGGAGGAGCAGGTGGCCTGGTCGGGGGATAACTGTCTATGGACCAATAAGGTCGTTGCTTGGTACAGATATATAGACGATCTCTTTCTAGTATGGAGGGGAACCTCGGAATCAGCTAGAGAGTACATACAGGTTTTGAATGCAAATAGTTACAACTTGGAATTTTGTGCTGAAATCAGCAATGTAATGGTGAATTTCTTGGATTTAGAAGTAAGAATAGTGGATAATGAGATTTGCACTATGCTGTATAGAAAACCCACTACTGGGAATTCGATTGTGCATGCCCGCAGTGGACATCCTCCCAAATTAATTAATAGCATTCCCTATGGGGAGTTGCTAAGGATTCGGAGGAATAATAGCCGTGAGGAAGACTTTCAGAAATTTGCAGGAGAATGTAAAGAGAGGTTCAAGGTCAGAGGATATGGTGCACAGGTGTTGGAGGGAGCATTGGAGAGAGTGAACCTTACAGCCAGGAGAGATCTCTTGGAGGATAAGGTTAAGAAAGTCGATAAAAATATTGGCTTTAGAATGATTACAACTTTTTCAAGTGACTCTAATAAATTGAGGAACATTTTCAGAAAACATTGGAATCTTCTGAAGATGGATCCAATAATTGGGACAGATATTCCCAATCGACCATTGTTGGCTTTCCGAAAGGCAAGGTCATTTAGGGATTCACTCACTAACAGTTTTCACAAGAAAGAGACTTCTAAAGCATTGAACAAAGATCTGAAGGGATTCTATCCCTGTGGGAAATGCAAGGCCTGTATGGGGAGCAAAAAAGTTTTAGCTTACTAAGTACCAGGAATAAAGAAGCAAAAAAGTATCACAAAATTCTTGACCTGCAGTACCCCATTTGCAGTCTATTGTCTTATGTGCCCATGCGGGCTCAAGTATATTGGGAGTACTATTCATCAGGCTAAGGTACGGGTATTGGAACACTCAAGGGCAATCATGAATGGTGACATGACGTACCCGATTGCCCGACATTTTAAAACTGAACATAAAGGGGATAGAAAAAAAATGAGATTCTTTATTCTAGACCATGAACCGTTGAACCCACGAGGGGGTGATAGATTGACCAGTCTGAGAAGATTAGAGTCGAGATACATCATCGACCTACAAACAAAAAACCCTGGGGGTCTGAATTCCCATGAAGAACTAGCAGTACACTTAGGTGATTGAAACACTGTTGTATATAGAATTTTCTGCTGATGCTTGAAACAGAGTACTGGGTATAGTAAATATCTGAAACTGATAAAACGACATTGAAGCTTAAAAGAACCGTTGAATATTGTCCATGATTAATGATTATTGCCTAAAACTTGAAATTTATTATTTATCCTATATCTGATTTTATACATTATGATCATTGTCTGTTTAATAATGGAATATTCAAATGCCAACTTATGTACTTTTGATGTGGGTTGAGTACTGACATAGATGTTGTATGTGGAGGATTATTCAATATGGACATGTATAGCATTGTTGGGGGTATAGGCCCATACAGGGCATGAAAAGTGATTTGCAGTTTTGCCCATCAGAGGGCTAGATGCGGAAGTATAATCTCTGCGCTCGGCGGCAAGTGGGTGTTCTGGGAAATGTAGTCCCTTATGACGACACGGCCGCCGTTGCGACAATGTCTAAAAGTGAACCGGTATAATTTTCATGGTTCAGTGATTATATATGTAAACGTGTGAGGATACGATTGAACGTATTTACATTTTGCATACTCCAACATGTCTGCCAAACTCTGGTTGTAAATGATTATTTCCATGTTGATTACAAGAAGAAACATAAAAGAGGGCCGTTTCGTGCACGCCACATCACCATCGAGAAAGGCGACTGCCGAAACGCGTCTGGTCACCGAGAGTCTAAAAATAAAATCTTGGACTCGACCCTGAGCGTGCTTTTTCTTCATGCGCATGGAGTTTGCGTGAGGAAAGGAGCTACAATATATATATATATATATATATATATATATATATATATTATAACAATGTAGTATAATATTTTTAAGTAATTTGTTTATTCAATTTCTAAACTTTCATCTGTAAAGTAGAGTAATAACTATGTAAATGATTTAAGTGATACATTATTTAATTATTATACTCTTTAACTTATTTATTTTGATTGGTAAACATCCTTTACAACGCAACTTTTACCACGCAGTGCCTTTACGACGCAACTGTTACAACGCATGTCATTACAACGTATAACACAGAGGGGCGCTCTAGGATAGGGAATAGATTTAATTTACTATCCAACACCTTCCCTACTATCCATGGGGACTGGAGTTGGAATAGTAAATTAAACTATTCACTATCCAGCACCCCTTAACGCTATGCGTTGTAACAGCATGCGTTGTAAAAACTGCGATGTAAAGGCATGCGTGGTAAAACCATGCATTGTAATGTCGTACTACCATTTTGATTGGATACTTAGATGATCAAATATGTATACTAACTGTTTGAATACATTCATGTAATTGGTTTTATTTTATTATGATTTTGTTTGTTTTTTTATTTAGAAATTTTATTGTTATATATTTTATTTGTTGTGATTTATTTAATTTCGACGTATTATTTTACATTTTTTTTAGGGTTGCTGGGATTGTAGTGGACTACAGTGGGAAGTGTTTAAAGTATATACATTTTAAAGATAGTACTTTTTCAAATTAATTGTTTACATAATTTTTCTGAATATTGGGTAGTTTGCAAAAAAGGGTAGATATTCATGTTTAAATATTTTGTTATTCAACATTTTAAATTATATTGTGTTTGTGTTTGGTGGGTAAACACTGCCGAGGCTGATGAGAAACGTTAAAACTTCCATGGTTGAAGAATGAACCGGGCCTCCCTGACCCGTTTCTATAATATGCACTAACGAAGCTGCAAGAAACAATGCATTGGTTTGATGACAGAGATAACTGGGAGAAGATCCTCCTGGTGAGGTCACACATGCAACAAAAGGCCTACATGATGTGGAAAACAAGTGGTTAATTTGTAAAACAAATTGGCTGGGGATCTCGTCAGGAGGCAGCTTGCAGCAGCCCATTACTTCTGTAAGCGCCACCTAAAACAGAACTAACTACTAACCATGAAAGTGGGGAGAGGATGTGGCATAATGGCCAGATCTGCCAACTTCAGAGCTGCGGCTCAACATCCTATGATTCTCGGAAAATCACTTAGGCATAGATTCATGAAGGTCAAATCCGCTCGCACAGGGGCAGATTCTCAGAATCTGCCCCTTTGCGACTGGTATTTTTGCATTTGGGATGCATCATCCCAAATGCAAAAATCGCAAAATAAGAAATCGCAAAATTGCGATTTCTTGTATTTAAGGAATCTCAAATTGAGATTCCTTAAATGCAATGCATTAAAGTTTAAAAAATAGCGATTTCGCTAATAGGGCTCGCAAATTACCATGAAGTTGAACTTCACAGCACCTGGCCGCGCGCATCTCGCAAAAGGCGATCGGCGCAGGCCACGCGCTGTCTCCTGGGAAGCAGACACAGTAACAATAGATCTCGGCGAGACAGCGCTTACGCGCTGTAACGCTACGAGACCTAAAAACCTCCATTCACATCAGATATCCCACTGTCATCTATTTCACCTTTCAAAGATGTGACTAAGTAAATGTTGTTAGCTAGATACTGGCGGGTGGGCTGCTGTATGTTAGGTGGTCTGTTCCTACATGATAGGTTCCTATCATTTGAGCACGTGCAAGAAGTGCTTGGGGAGGGCCTGGGGTATTTTCTTCAGTATGTTAGACTGGAGGATATCACAAGAGATATTTGGACCACATTTCCAGGAGCATCCTTAGAAATTAATGTTATGTCACAACTACTAAACCTGGCAGGTAGTAGGAGACTAATCATGCACTCCTACTCAGCATTAGTTTGGATAGAAGGGGAAGCACTGAACAGACCTGAGACAAATGGGCAGCTGATTGTCAGAAACCCTTGACTGATTCAGGCTAGAAGAACAACTGTTAGCAGGTTAACCAAATCTCCCCCAACATATATTTTAATCTAATCCAATTTCATTTTCTACACAACACGTACTTCACTCTAAAACCGTCTACCTGCAGTAGGTTCAGCTAACAAGGTGCCAAATTATTGCATGTGGTATGGAATGTCTCCGGGTTGCTAGTTTCTGGAACGAAGTGATAGAAAGTTTCCTGGCAGCCATGGGCAACTTGCCCACCAAGTCCATAAAACAATGCCTTTTAGGGATATTTTCCATTAGGAAAAACTATAATATGAAATTATGAATGGTATCCATGAGTTCTGTAATAGCGAAACGGCGTATGGAGATTCACTTGAAGTACCCCTGGGCCCCAAAAAAGACTTGATTGAATGGGCCATAGTGGATGAACGGCACATGAAGGCCTCAAAAAAAGGCTGATAAATTGACAGACGACTTAGCTGAATGGGAAGAGATTACCACTCCCACTAACATGTCACCTTGAAGAAAGATCATGCTAAACAGTATTGCATCTGATTGACTTTAATTCCTTAAATGGTAAGACTTATGTCTGAGGTGGATTTTCGTGGTTGTTGTGTGAGTTATTGTTTATGGCGGGGTAGTTAAAAAATTAGTTTATTTGTCAATATCTTTCTTGCAATAGCATGGACTGTTGTAAAATTCACCAGAACCTTAGCATGGTTTAGATGCCCTTAGTGTATTGAGTTTCATACAAATCCCTCAACAGGGGGCACAGTTCCAGATCTCAATGCCAAAAAAGTGTACATTTTCTAATACTTTTCTAACCAGCTGCATAGATGGACAACCCTGATGTGCACAGCCTTCAAACATGCATAGCACATGTGGCCATAGAACTCTCTTTTAGCTTGGCTGAATATTTTATTAGTGAGCTCTGATTATATAGATTCACAACCAAACTTTAGTACTGTGGACTCAAAATGGACAACAGGAGCTAAAAGCATCTTAGTCCAAAGGGGCTTTTATTTGTAAATGTAGATTCATGGGAAGTATGCAAATCTGGCTTCGAGGACTGTCCACACACCAATAGTCAAACTATATCTATCTTTTAACCTTTTCAAACCCAGCTATCGCTATCTTTTAACCCTTTCAAGCTGAGCAACGTAATATTATAATGCTAATTTCTTGAAAACCACTAAACAGATTTACTCCAAAACAAGCATTGACACTCCTTTGAGTAAAGTTTAACTTTCATTCCAAGATTGCTATTGTTTCCTTCAAGATTTCTTTCTGTAGTGGAGAGCGAAGATTCATTTGAGAGTAAAAATAGGACATGCTGCTTTTTTGACCATCCTTTTAATTGTACCCCCTTTTCCCCGATGTGTTAGCATGAACCTTTTAATTTCACACATATGCCAAAAACGATGTCTGCCAGTGTTTTAACTTAGCCTCCCCCCCACTTCTAGGATCCGAATGAAACCCGAGATTCCTGCACTGGAAATAACGTGCTAAGAGCCTTCCAAATTTCCTGTACATTCATTAGAGAGTACCAAATTTATTTGTACATGAAATCGTTTCTACCTCCCTCCTTTCAAATTTGCCACCCTGCACAGGTGGATCTGTACAAAAGATGTCATAATCATAGAAGATTAAACATGCTAAATATCTGCCACATTTCATGTGGATGTTCCAAATGACGCCATAGTTATCAGCAAATTAACATATTTTTGACCCACAGCTCAAAAGCACACCGACCTTGACAAATCTGCATACATTTAAAAATACGAAGAGTACGCTAAACATATTTAACGTGATCAATTTCATACAAATTTGTCAAACAGCGCTACAGTTATGGGCAAATTAAAAATACAGCTTTCCAGCTGTCAATATATCTCTAAAATGTCACTAGTTCATGCCCAACCCAAGTACATCCTTAAATTTTGATTTCTCAGAAAGTCCTAGATGAATTTATACCAGAGGAGCAAAAGCACAATCCTTCAGTAAAAATCGAATTTTGTTGCAAGTTTGGCGCAATTCCGATTAACCTTTATTTCTGTATTGAAGAGCAAAGAACCATATGGGAATTAAAATAGGAAATCACTTTTTTGGGCCCTACCTCTTTTTTTCTTGAGCCCCACTTAATGGATCAGGAGAAATCCTGCCAGGAAGAACCCAAAGTGGTTGAACTTTATTTTGGGAAATATTGGCTGAACCGTTTTTTGGGAAAGATTTATTCAGATTCTTTGAATTACTAAGAAAGTAAAAATGCCTTTCTTATTGGAAGTGTGATTCAACCATAACTACACTGGCGCTATTGCTGACAGTGGAATACATATGTTACACCTAAGAAGTGGGGAGCCCAAAACAATTCTAAGGAAGCAGCCAATGGTGCTACCAAATAAGTTGTGGAATCCATAGGCTGCCTAGTTTTGATTCAAACGTATGCCTCTTGGGCACTCTAAACTTCTTTTCTCTTCATCTCACTGTAAAGGATTCTTTTTCAGCTATGCTTTCCTGCTTTTTTTACTGTTATTCTGCTATTTTTTTTTTTAAATCTTTTTATTTATTGCAAGAAAAGACGTAAATGCAATAATGAAATAACCTTAGTTGTACATATATACATAATTCTCTGTACATATTATTGTCATTATAGAGAGAGAGGAAAAAAAAAAAAGATTACAATACAAGTTAACTAGAAGGTCTGAAACATAACAAAAAGATATAGCATGTCGGTCTCACAGAATGTTTGTCCGTTTAGTTAATGAATATTCCCCATATTTTTTCCCTTCCTTTTAATGCTTTAGGGCCTCTTAATTTAGCCAATGAGAGTTCCATAGTATGTATTTCGTGGATAAGATACCACCATTCCATGACGCTGGGGGGTTCTTTCGAGATCCATGTCCGCGCAATGGCTAGTCTGGCACAAGCGAAAATAATTGATATCAGGTCTTTGTAGTTGCTGTTAGTGTCTTGTATATCTAACAGAACTAAATGAGCAGAGAGTGCTGGTATTGTTATATGCTTCTTGTTAAGAACGCCAATTATTCCCAACCAGAAGGATTTAAGTTTTGGACACTGATAAAGCATGTGCTCTATGCCTGCTGCTTCCATGTTGCATTTTGAGCATTTGGTACGTTCGTTGGAAATATTGCCAGAGGTCCAGCTAGAGATTCTTTGAGGCGTATAATATATTTGAGTAATTGTCCTATAAAGTTGTAGCCTTAAATTTGAGGACTGGACCACTCGATTTATTTGTTTGAGTGAGCCCGCGATCTGGCTGGAGTTGATATTGATTCCCAACCAATTGGTCCATTTGTCTGCCATTTTCCCACAGTCACCTACTTGGCCTTTGTCTGTTATTCTGCTTTTATGACAAAATATCAACTACAAATATATTGATACAAAAATATTACAGTAAAAATATTGTGGTCAAAAGGGCCTTATTCACAAAGGTAAACTTACACTTTTGTGTAAGTTTACAATTGTTTGGTATTCACAAAGGGATTTATGAGTAGTATCTTTAAGAGTGCGGAGTCTCTGCACATAAAAAGATAGGTCTGTCCTATCTTTTTATGTGCAGAGATTCCGCACTTGTAAAGATACCACTCTTAAAGCCCTTTGTGAATACCAAACATTCATAAACTTACAGAAAAGTGAACGTTTACCTTTGTGAATCATGCCTATAATGGAAACTTCTAAAATATCAATAACAACAATATTGTGATCAAATGTGCTGAGTTCCTGTGAATTTTGTCAATTTTGCCGAAGACCAATAAACCTGATGAAGAGTAAAAAGATGGTTTCCCTTAAGGTAAGCTGGTTTAACTGTCTCACAAAGCAATGTGAACGAACTCAACCAAACATCTCCCAAAATAATAGTATCCACAACATCACCCCAAAGTTTTTGAATATCCTGACTCATATCATCTTCTGATTCAATCAAAGTTCAGTACCACAAAGCCACCTCTTTTTTGTTGCTCCCAATTCTCATAGCTTGAATTAACCAGGCATCCATCTGTTCCTCCCACTGTTGCCCAGCCCACCATGCAGATAGTTGATAATTTTTTTATCTTGTTAATTGACCACCAGTACATGATGTCATAACTTCTTAGCATTTGTTCAAGATGTCAGGATCCCTCAGAAAATGATAGTCATATGTTTTTAACCTGCCCTGTAATTACAAAATATTGGATGGATGGATGTGAATTTTTGACAGATGTACCAGGAATCCGAATAGAAGCAACCCATACACTTATATTTTTTGGATTCGGCCAGGATAGTAATTTGGTTTCAAATAAGCCTGCGGCAAGGCTAATTTTTTATGTTATTTTATTGGGAAGAAGAGAGATCTGTAAAGCGTGGAAATCGGCTGTTCCACCCCTTTTCTTTGACTGTGAAAACAGCATCATATATATAAGTCAACAAGATATGGCATGCGATCCTAGAGGTCGAGGAAAGACTTGGGCTATCTTGGTTGAGTGGTGCCAGAGGTACGGGGTCCAATGATTAAGCCAACAAGTAGCTGTCGGTCCTAGTCCCCCTCTTTGGTATTCTTGCGTGTAGAGGGGTTGGAATGGAAACAGCTAGATTTCTTGTCTGGATAGAATCTACTCCCATTTTGCTTTCGCAGGGGAAAGTGAGTATCGCCAACAGGTTAATTGGCAGGATGAGGACCAATAAAACATTTTATTTAAAAAAATATATATATATATTGTGATCAAAATATCAATATTACATGGGCAGGTATATGTCTTCAAAATTATTTACCATGCTAGATACTTACAGAATACATATAAATATATTCATTGATTCCAAATTTAAAAAGGTAGTAACATTAAATAATAATATATAATACTCTACATAACCCAAGACATTAATTAATTACAAAATATGTAACTATATTTATAAAAAAGGAAAACAATTGTAAAATTATTACATAACTTAACTGAACAAATCAATACATAACTATGAATATTAAATACAATTATATTATCAAAATATTATATAGCAACACAATATAAAATAAATATTCAAAAAACTTTTTTATATGAATACAATCTTATAATAATGAAAACAAAAAAGATACATATTAGGAGCAGAAAATAAAAATCTTTAAAATTCTACTACCAGTGACCAATAAAAAATAAATGTCAAGTACAAACATATCATTATAAAAGAAACATACAGCAGAAAAGAATTACATTCACTATTCTCACCCCAAATTAATCAACAGTAGGTAAAGTGTTGAACTTTAGAGCCATCAGATTTACCATTGTCACTCCAGCCTAAGCAACAGTAGAGGAGGTGTTTGACTTTGGAAGGGTTAGATTTAAAATTCCCACTCCAACATGAGCAGCAGTAGAGAAAGTGTTGGGCTTTGGACTGGTTAGATTTACTATCCCTACTCCAACTTAATGTTGCATAGTTTCCATCCTTCGGTAGGACCTGCACTTTTGTGGGCAGCATAACCGTATGGTGCCACACTGATTCCATGCACCCCCCTCAGGATATGTTGTGCTATAGGCAAGCTAGCTCACAGTGCCACTAAAGGAAAAGTGTTGTACTTTGGAGGGGTCTGATATACTATTCTTCCAACCTAAGCAACAATAGAACAAGTGTTGGTCTTGAGAGGGGTCAGATTTACTATTCCCACTCCAACCTAAGCAAGTGTTGACCTTTGTTGGGGACGGATTTGCTGTGTTCACTCCAACCTAAGTTACAGTTTGAATACTGTTGAACTTTGATGCAGTCAAATTTATTATTCCCACTCCAACCTAAGTAACAGTAGGAAAATTGTTGAACATTGGAGGGGTCAGATTCACTATTCCCAGTCCAACCTAAGCAACAATAAGGAAAGTGGTGGACTTGGGTTTCAGATTATTAATCCCACTCAAACATAGGCAATCGTAGAGAAAGTGAAGGACTGAGCAGAGTTCAGATTTACTATTCCATATTATGAATTTGAAAAGAAATTAAATAATCTAACAAATTAAATCTATGTAAAAAGAAAGCATAAAAATAGTTTCAACTTATGTATTAAAAATATATTTTAATTATATATATATATATATATATATATATATATATATACATATAATCAACTTAAAATAGTAAACAAATCATAACATAAAAATGAAGGCTGTAAAAACATAAATACAAAAATAAAACATAAATAAATAATACAAAGCATAAGAGTAAGCATGCCAATTAGAAATACTACTTAATAATCAAATGAACCAAAGTATAAACACTATGGGGCCTATTATGATGTCAGGCGGACTTGCGTCTGCCTGACACCGTCTCGGAAACTGGACCAACTGACCTCCGGTTGGAGGTCCCGATCACCTCGTTATAATGCAACCGCACATGGTGCAGTCCCATTCCGACATTTCCCTATAGGAGCATGTTGTACGCCCTTAAACCGGACATAGTACATGCTCCCGTAGGGAAATGTGAGGTGGTGTTAATCCCTGCACCCAGGGGTACAGGGATTAACAGGGGGCAGGTGCCCCCTTGGCCACCAACCAGAGGCCACAAAGTAAAGGAGGCCCTACTAGGGGCTCCCAAACACGCTTTCCGACGGGGTTTCCATTTTGGAAAGGCTGGCATGGAAACCTTGCCGGAAACTGTGCATCGTAATCCAGATGGCGTAAACTGCCATCCATTTGGATTATGGGCCAGAAGATAGCCGGAATGATCGGCCGGTTTCAATTCCGATGGCTGAATCAAATTCAGCTGGTCAGAATTGAAACCGATGATGTTGGAGGCCTTACAACCGACATCGCAATAGGCCCCTATATATAAAATATTGAGACATATAATATACAAAATAAATAAAATATCTAACCAATTAAAACTAATTTACTTAAATATTAATACAAATGTATTAAACAATAACGCTATAATTCTCCACAAACCCAACAGCTCAACAAAAAATGCAAATAATTAATAAAATGTAGCAAGCATAACGAACACGAACAAAATATTTTTCTATATAAATTATTTTTATTGATTTTCAACAACGTATACTACACTACAAATCTAATGTTGTCCACTGTGCACCATAGAGTTTTTATCATAGCTATTACTTTTGTTCAATACACTGCTTTAGACCTACTTCCTATAAACTGTGTAAAAACTATGCTTTAATTGTGCTAATAATTGCTCTGTATTAACATCAGGCATGTGTTGTTTGACCCTTATTTTGCAAACTCACTATATTCAAACATGTTACAAAATGGCCACCACGTTTACTTTATTATCCCGTTTCAAGTCCATGCACTTATATGGAGATGTTTAGTCCAAACAGTATGCGTGAACAAGGCCAGGAGGGCCAAAGCGTGCATTTTGCTGGTATCTGTTACCTATTAAACACCCCTGGAACTGAGTTGTGAATGAGTGTAAAATTGTTTTCTGAAATTTTGAATCTTTATTTGAATATTGGGTCCGCGTCGATGAACATGCGCCAACCCATGTAGGAAAGTAAGGCAGCAGACATATGTTCGTATATATATATATATATATATATATATATTACCTACTGGCGGTCGCCAGTAGGTATATATAGTTAGGATTTTTTCTCTATGGGATTTTTGAAAATTCTATGTCTAATAACTTTGGCGTTTGTGTCATCAGTGATGTCATTTGAGATGTCATCAGTGATGTCACTGACCATGTCATGAATGATGTAATATGTGACATCATCAGCAGTGGATTGCGGGTGCGCGATATATAGTTAGTGCAACTAACTATATATGGAATTTCAATGGTTTTGTGTGAGTAAAATAAGGTTTTGTAAATGCTAATTCCTAACTATATATGGTCTATAACCTATGGTTTTTTCAGTGAATATATATATATATATATATATATATATATATATATATATATATATATATATATATAAGCTCATAGCCAGCCTTCAAACTGGATACACTACAAGCAGCTGGCTAACAGGATCACTTACTGCAACATGAACAAACTGCATGCTGGGAGTTGCAGACTTTCCACTCTGAACTACTAAAGTGATTCGTGTTGAACGATGTTCAGGTGTGCAACATTATACTTTAGATGAGCCAGCATAAAAGACACTCAGGATTCCAGCGTCAGTGGCATTTGGAAAGTTATTGCATCTGACGAAGGCGAAAGCTGAAACGTGTTATGCCAAATCCTTTCAATAAATGAAATTTTAAATCCCGCCGTGCCCCATTGTCTGCTCGGAAGGAGGAGGTCTGTTTTAGCATTTTGGTGCGCTGCCATAACGTGCAAGGGTGGCCCTTCCTCAAGTGTCTTTGGTTTATGGCAAGTACCCAGACCGCCTTGCACCCTATGGATCAGAGACTCTGCTATCAGAGATAGTCTACAAATTCGTGGAGAGACATCGCTACTTTAATTATGTCCACGAACCTGCAACCAAAGGGACCGCAAGGCAGGAAGTCCGGGCTTAAGAGTATTTTTTTTGCCCAGAATATACGCTGCAATCCTCAAACTGACCACGCTCATAGCCAGCCTTCAAACTGGATGCACTACAAGCAGCTGGCTAACAGGATCACTTACCGCGACAACGCAACATGAAAACACTGCATACTGGGAGTTGCAGTCTTTCCACTCTGAACTACTACTGAACAATGTTCAGGTGTGCAACATTCTACTTTAGATGAGCCAGCATAAAAGACACTCAGGATTCTAGCGTCAGTGGCATTTGGAAAGGTATTGGTTTTGACGAAGGGGAAAGCTGAAACGCGTTATGCCAAATTCTTTCAATAAATCCTGCCGTGCCCCCTTGTCTACTCGGAAGGAGGAGGACTGTTTTCACACACATATATATATATATATATATATATATATATATATATATATATTCAGGCTCACAGCACGTAGTCAGCACGGCTACGCAAATGCACTCTCCCCGACAGAAAAGATCACTCCCAATCCTTCTTGTGCGCTTTCAAAATTTCTTTAATCCATCATGTGCAGCATCGTGAATATAAACAACGAAAACAACCCCAACGCGTTTCGGCGAACCTTCGCCTTGGTCACGGGTAATTACATTGTCAGTATTCCAAACATTAAATAAAGTTAACACGTGATAATTAAGTAATACGTGGGATCCATCAGATACATGGTATTTCACTCCACTCCAAGATGGCCGCGAGAAAGGGGTTGAAAGTCCTTTGTTTATTTTGAGCACATATCACGTGTTAACTTTATTTAATGTTTGGAATACTGACAATGTAATTACCCGTGACCAAGGCGAAGGTTCGCCGAAACGAGTTGGGGTTGTTTTCGTTGTTTATATTCACGATGCTGCACATGATGGATTAAAGAAATTTTGAAAGCGCACAAGAAGGATTGGGAGTGATCTTTTCTGTCGGGGAGAGTGCATTTGCGTAGCCGTGCTGACTACGTGCTGTGAGCCTGAATTTGTCTACAGGGTAACCTTTGCCCCTGGATTGCACCGCTGTTTTGGTGTCCCGGCAATTGCGAAGGAAGTGGAACTGCATAAACTTTTGCTGCCGGTTGACCGCGTTTGACTCTGCCACAGTTGGGTGAGCGGTAATTGACTTGGGGAAGCTTTGCACCGTACGTGTGTCAGAAAGGAAATTCTCCTCCGCTGTGAGCCGTTATCCTGCGAAGGGATGCTTGCACTCTTGAACGGGACGTGGCAACGTGGAGGGTGAGTTTATTTTTTGCCTGTTTTTCGACACGGATGTGTGAAAGCGTTGACAAAATTACCAATATAGTTTACCCGCGTCTGCGAGAAGAACTTGCATGATCGCTCTAAAGCTGCTCATCACTACTGATCGGAACTCTCCGCTTGGCTAGTCTATTTCAAACGCAACTTTCCCGCGCACGCTTTTCAGTTGATGCTTATACTGAATTTCGGTGTTGTGGGTCCCTGACAGATCCTTTTGATTAAACCAGTACGCTGTGCCATTCTAAAGTACTTGGTAAACTGTGCATGCAGGAGCGGGAAGCCCCCGCGTGAATAATAAACAATGAATGATGATGCAGAAGCACGTAGGAGATTGCGGGCACAATCGATGTTTGTGTTAAACGCGAGTGGGTCTTCCAGCATTGACCCTGCTCCATCTGGTAAAGTGACAATGAATAAATATCAAAGATTGGAAAAATTAACACGGAAATAGATATCACGATGGTGGGAGGCAATTACCCTGGAAAAATACCAAGAGGAAAAGAGAATCCCTAGGGGTATGAGGATTCTAATTGCCCCCTCACATGAGGAACCTGATATCGAGCTGGCAGAAGAGTGGGCTGAAAATTTAATGGACTGCTCAAACCGTATGCTATCGATTTTGATTAAACACGCATGGAAGGACAGAATGGCGTTGTTGCAAATGATCGCTGAGCTCAAGGAAGAATTAATAAAGGAAGACACTAGAAAATGGAAGAAATCAATAAAAAAATGATCAAGCATGAGGATGAAATTGTGGCTAAAAAAGAAAGGAAATTTCTTAGAGACAAAATCGACTATCAGGGTGGTCGGATTTTCACTTTTAGCCACAAGTATGACAACATAAAAAGAAAAGGTGTGCAAGCCAACATTGATGCTTTGAGTGTGGCAACAGGAGTATCGGAGGAGGAGGTAGTGGAAAGTGGTTCGCCGAAACGCGTTGGGGTTGTTTTCGTTGTTTATATTCACGATGCTGCACATGATGGAGTAAAGAAATTTTGAAAGCGCACAAGAAGGATTGGGAGTGATCTTTTCTGTCGGGGAGAGTGCATTTGCGTAGCCGTGCTGACTACGTGCTGTGAGCCTGAATTTGTCTACAGGGTAACCTTTGCCCCTGGATTGCACCGCTGTTTTGGTGTCCCGGCAATTGCGAAGGAAGTGGAACTGCATATATATATATATATATATATATATATATTAACGCTCCAAACTCCTTTCACATTCGTAAAAGAATGGACGGCACTCGGTAACTCGTTATGTAGACTTTCTTAAAGATTTATTCAAAAACAAAGCAGGACGCGTTTCGGCTTCGCGCCTTCCTCTACTGCAACTCGCGCCAAATTCATATAACAGTTTAAATAAAGAAACACATTGACGTCAATCTAATGTTAAGTAAACACAAAAGAGAGACTAATCAAATGTGGACATAGCGGCCATCTTGTAATGGGTTACTTGAGGCATAAATTCATCAGCCGGGTTATACCAACAAACACAATTGAGCCCTGAATGGGCAACCAAATCATAATCGCAACAATTCATTACAAAATTCAATTGTAAGACATCGATTCATTATCATTATTCATGATCATAATATAGATATTCTAAAGTAGACTAGCAGACTCTGACAGAAAAAATGTTTGAACTGTTTGGGGAACATGGGGAGTTGTTATCTTATTCACCTATAAATTAGCTAAGGTGACTGGCTAATTCTTCCCCTATGTTCAGTCCAGATGGGGACTTGGTACGAAGATCAATGATAAACCTTGACTCAAGTTTCCTCAATTGTAATTCTCTATTCCCTCCACGATCTTTCGGGGGAATTTGATCTAGGCAATGACATTTAAGGAGATTACAGTCGCTGTTATGTTTCAAGGCGAAGTGTCTCGCTAAGGGGTAATTGGGATCATTGTGTTCAATCGCTCTAGCGTGTTCTAGAATCCGCTTTTTCACCGGGTGAATTGAACTCCCCACATAATAGAGTTTGCACGGACACTCAAGCCGATACACACAGAATGGGCTTGTACAAGTAAGGAATTTGTTAATTTTCCTCACTGTCCCTGTGTCTGGAATTTGATATATGGTGACTTTACAGCTTGACTGGCAGGCTTTGCAGTTTTGGCATGGGTAAAACCCAGTAAGGTTGCCCAGCCGTGGTTTGGGATAGAATCAAAGTGACTGTGTATCAAAGTGTCTTTCAAGGACCTGTTCCTTCTATATGTGATCTTTGGATGAGGTGATAATTGCTTGCCGATGACTATGTCTGTTTTTAAGATATTCCAATGGCGGTTCATAATATCATGAATCCTTTTGGAATCATGTGAGAAAGTTGTGATGAAGCGAGGAGTTGTACCTTCGCTAACTTTTTTCCACTTGGATGTTTAAACAGACTGGCTCTCGGAATCATTTTTACTTTGTCAAAAGCCTTATTCAATACGTGATCAGTGTATCCCCTTAGCTTAAACCTCCCTATTGAGTCGTGTGAGGCTCGCTCAAAGTCTTCTGTGAGCGTGCAGTTTCTTTTGAGACGCAATAGTTCCCCAAAAGGTATGCTATTCTTCAGGGAATTGGGGTGACAGCTACTCGCTTCTAGGGTGGAATTCCCAGTCGTAACTTTCCGGAAAAGAGAAGTACATATCTTTCCATCCTGTATGAAGACTTTTAGATTAAGGAAATCTACCTCATGACTGCTTATGGTGCCACTGAAATGCTAATTAAGGTCATTGTTGTTCAAGATTTGAATGAACAATACTGCTTCTGCTTTTGAGCCTTTCCAGAAAAAAAAAATCATCAATGTATCGGTGCCACCCTATATATGACGTGACCCATCTTTGATTGTCATCGGACCAGGCTACCTGCTTCTCCCACCAGCCCACGAACAAGTTTGCGTAACTGGGGGCGAAGCAGGTACCCATCGCCGTCCCTCTCCTTTGCCTGTAGTGTTGCTTCTGGAATAGAAATGTTTTATTGTGCAAACAAAAATGCAAAAATTCAACCAACATACTATTATGTTTCATGTATTTCAAGGAGCGGGTTATTAGAAAGTACTGTACTGCCTGTATCCCCTGGTCATGTGCAATACATGTATATAGTCCTGTAACATCCAACACTATCATTAACATGTCGGGTTCCCAGGGTGTGTCAGAGATGATGCGAATTAAGTCAGATGTGTCCCGTAAGTGTGATGATAGGGTTTTGACATGCTCGATCAGAAAGAAATCAAGGAACTGTGACATGTTCTCAGTTAAGCTGCCCTTTGAGGAGATTATTGGTCTCCCTGGTGGCTGTGTTGAATGTTTATGAATTTTTGGTAAATGATAGAAAGTTGGGATTATTGGATGTTGGCATGTCAAAAACTTCAATTCATTTGCATCTAGCATCCCCTCTGCTGCCCACTTCTCAATAAGCGAATGATATTCCACAATACTGGAATTGTATTCAGCTTTAGTTATCTTGGTGTAGCAGTCTGGATCTCTAAGTTGTCGAAGTGCCTCGGTGCAATAGTATTCACGGGTCATTAAGACGATGTTGCCGCCTTTATCCGACGGATTGCATACTATGTTGATGTTGGATTTCAGTTTCATGAGCGCTTTCCGTTGTTCAAGTGATAAGTTCCATTGTTTATTAGTCGAATGAGGGGTGCTTTTGAGTCTTAAGCCTAGAAGATCTGTTTTAACTGCTTCCTCGAAGACATCAATGGCACCATATGGCATAGTTGGAATGAACTTGGATGCCGGTTTAAAATTTGTGCTCGCTCTGGACTTGGATACGCCAAATTGTTCAGCTATATTGGCTAGCTCTCCAATTGATTGCTCTTGATCACTTCTTTGGCTTGCAATAGTTTGCAAAAGGTCCAGATCAGACAGTTCAAGGTCAGTGGATTGGTGGGTGTCTCCCATTTGTAGATCACCACTGAGAACATTCTTGAGCTTGTGAAATTTTTGTAACTTCAGTTTCCGAGTGAAGAGAAACAGATCTATTCTGGTTTGAGTAAATTCAAAGCTACTGGAGGGACAGAAAGTAAGTCCTTTCTTCAAAACCTGCTCCTCTGTTTTTGAGAGTTTGTATGTGGTCAAATTGATGATAGTTAAGTCCTCTTCAGCACTCATCGTCTGGTACCTCTCTTGCTCCTGGTTTGAGTGATATATATATATATATATATGGATCCCTTTTTTTGCGCAAACAAAAGTTCCTGCGCACTCTCAGCTTCTTGCACCAATAACGACCAGTCGTTATTGGTGTAAGAAGCTGAGAGTGCATGGGAACTTTTGTTTGCGCAAAAAACGGGATCCTTTTACAAGCGGCAAGGCTCTGCCGCACCCGATATGCACTGCCAGAAGACCGCTTAGAAGCCCTCAACGGGGCCACGAAACTTGGATATATTTATATATATATATATATACATATATATTGTCGCTCCAAGGTTGTCCATCTTTGAGTAGCACACGAGCAGCAGCTTGATTTATGTGTAGGTGAGGACGGGGATACGCTTGTAGATGCCGCTCAGTAATGGATCTGCCCGAACCGTTTCGAAGCTCCATATGCTTCTCTTCAGGGGCTTTAATGGAAGCGGAGTGCGCAACCGCTAACCCACTTCTCCATTTTCCATATGACACACCCACCAATGGGAGGCTCAAATGAGACTGTGTATTATGGGAAGTGTGGTGCGGAAAGGACATAATCAAGTCCTGTATGGACCCCGCAAGTGGTCCCGTCCTCGATCCCGTGTACGGCTGCTGTTTCACTTCCGTGACCCCCAAGGATGACGGGGTGGTGCATACTCCGTGGCTGGACGGCCGCGTATAAATTGTCGCTTCAAGGTCGTCCACCTTTGAGCAGCACATGAGCAGCAGCTTGATTTATGTGTAGGTGAGGACGGGGATACGCTTGTAGACGCCGCTCCCTAATGGATCTGCCCGACGCATTTCGAAGCTCCATATGCTTCTCTTCAGGGGCTTAAATGGAAGCGGTGTGCGCAACCGCTAACCCACTTCTCCATTTTCCATATGACACACCCACCAATGGGAGGCTCAAATGAGACTGTGTATTATGGGAAGTGTGGTGCGGAAAGCACATAATCAAGTCCTTTATAGACCCCGCAAGTGAGCCCGTCCTCGATCCCGTGTACGGCTGCTGTTTCACTTCCGTGACCCCAAGGATGACGGGGTGGTGCATACTCCGCGGCTGGACGGCCGCGTATAAATTGTTGCTCCAAGGTTGTCCACCTTTGAGTAGCACACGAGCAGCAGCTTGATTTATGTGTAGGTGAGGACGGGATCCGCTTGTAGATGCCGCTCCGTAATGGATCTGCCCGACGCGTTTCGAAGCTCGATATGCTTCTCTTCAGGGGCTTTAACGGAAGCGGTGTGCGCAACCGCTAACCCACTTCTCCATTTTCCATATGACACACCCACCAATGGGAGGCTCAAATGAGACTGTGTATTATGGGAAGTGTGGTGCGGAAAGCACATAATCAAGTCCTGTATGGACCCCGCAAGTGGGCCCGTCCTCGATCCCGTGTACGGCTGCTGTTTCACTTCCGTGACCCCCAAGGATGACAGGGTGGTGCATACTCCGCGGCTGGACGGCCGCGTATAAATTGTCGCTCCAAGGTTGTCCACCTTTGAGTAGCACACGAGCAGCAGCTTGATTTATGTGTAGGTGAGAACGGGGATCCGCATGTAGATGCCGCTCCATAATGGATCTGCCCGACGCGTTTCGAAGCTCCATATTGCTTCTCTTCAGGGGCTTTAACGGACGCGGTGTGCGCAACCGCTAACCCACTTCTCCATTTTCCATATGACACACCCACCAATGGGAGGCTCAAATGAGACTGTGTATTATGGGAAGTGTGGTGCGGAAAGCACATAATCAAGTCCTGTATGGACCCCGCAAGTGGGCCCGTCCTCGATCCCGTGTACGGCTGCTGTTTCACTTCCGTGACCCCCAAGGATGACGGGGTGGTGCATACTCCGCGGCTGAACGGCGGCATATAAATTGTCGCTCCAAGGTTGTCCACCTTTGAGTAGCACACGAGCAGCAGCTTGATTTATGTGTAGGTGAGGACGGGGATCCGCTTGTAGATGCCGCTCCGTAATGGATCTGCCCGACGCGTTTCGAAGCTCCATATGCTTCTCTTCAGGGGCTTTAACGGAAGCGGTGTGCGCAACCGCTAACCCACTTTTCCATTTTCCATATGACACACCCACCAATGGGAGGCTCAAATGAGACTGTGTATTATGGGAAGTGTGGTGCGGAAAGCACATAATCAAGTCCTGAATGGACCCCGCAGGTGGGCCCGTCCTCGATCCCGTGTACGGCTGCTGTTTCACTTCCGTGACCCCCAAGGATGACGGGGTGGTGCATACTCCGCGGCTGGACTGCCGCGTATAAATTGTCGCTCCAAGGTTGTCCACCTTTGAGTAGCACACGAGCAGCAGCTTGATTTATGAGCAGCGGGATCGAGGACGGGCCCACTTGCGGGGTCCATACAGGACTTTATTATGTGCTTTCCGCACAACACTTCCTACATTACACAGTCTCATTTGAGCCTCCCATTGGTGGGTGTGTCATATGGAAAATGGAGAAGTGGGTTAGCGGTTGCGCACACCACTTCCGTTAAAGCCCCTGAAGAACAGCATATGGAGCTTCGAAACACGTCAGGCAGATCCATTACGGAGCGGCATCTACAAGCGGATCCCCGTCCTCACCTACACATAAATCAAGCTGCTGCTCGTGTGGTACTCAAAGGTGGACAACCTTGGAGCGACAATTTATACGCGGCCGTCCAGCCGCGGAGAATGCACCACCCCGTCATCCTTGGGGGTCACGGAAGTGAAACAGCAGCCGTACACGGGATCAAGGAAGAGCACACTTGCGGGGTCCATACAGGACTTGATTATGTGCTTTCCGCACCACACTTCCCATAATACACAGTCTCATTTGAGCCTCCCATTGGTGGGTGTGTCATATGGAAAATGGAGAAGTGGGTTAGCGGTTACGCACACCGCTTCCGTTAAAGCCCCTGAAGAGAAGCATATGGAGCTTCGAAACGCGTCGGGCAGATCTATTTTGGAGCGGCATCTACAAGCGGATCCCCGTCCTCACCTACACATAAATCAAGCTGCTGCTACTGTGCTACTCAAAGGTGGACAACCTTGGAGCGACAATTTATACGCGGCAGTCCAGTCGCGGAGTATGCACCACCCCGTCATCCTTGGGCGTCACGGAAGTGAAACAGCAGCCGTACACGGGGATCGAGGACGGGCCCACTTGCGGGGTCCATACAGGACTTGATTATGTGCTTTCCGCACGACACTTCCCATAATACACAGTCTCATTTGAGCCTCCCATTGGTGGGTGTGTCATATGGAAAATGGAGAAGTGGGTTAGCGGTTGCGCACACCGCTTCCGTTAAAGCCCCTGAAGAGAGGCATATGGAGCTTCGAAACATGTCAGGCAGTTCCATTACGGAGCGGCATCTACAAGCAGATCCCCGTCCTCACCTACACATAAATCAAGCTGCTGCTCGTGTGCTACTCAAAGGTGGATAACCTTGGAGCGACAATTTATACGCGGCCGTTAAGCCGCGGAGTATGGACCACCCCGTCATCCTTGGGGGTCACGGAAGTGAAACAGCAGCCGTACACGGGATCGAGGACGGGCCCACTTGCGGGGTCCATACAGGAATTGATTGTGTGCTTTCCGCACCACTCTTCCCATAATACACAGTCTCATTTGAGCCTCCCATTGGTGGGTGTGTCATATGGAAAATGGAGAAGTGGGTTAGCGGTTGCGCACACCGCTTCCGTTAAAGCCCCTGAAGAGAAGCATATGGAGCTTCGAAACGCGTCGGGCAGATCCATTACGGAGCGGCATCTACAAGCGGATCCCCGTCCTCACCTACACATAAATCAAGCTGCTGCTCGTGTGCTACTCAAAGGTGGACAACCTTGGAGCGACAATTTATACGCGGCCGTCCAGCCGCGGAGTATGCACCACCCCGTCATCCTTGGGGGTCACGGAAGTGAAACAGCAGCCGTACACGGGATCGAGGACAGGCCCACTTGCGGGGTCCATACAGGACTTGATTATGTGCTTTCCGCACCACACTTCCCATAATACACAGTCTCATTTGAGCCTCCCATTGCCGGGTGTGTCATATGGAAAATGGAGAAGTGGGTTAGCGGTTGCGCACACCGCTTCCATTTAAGCCCCTGAAGAGAAGCATATGGAGCTTCGAAATGCGTCGGGCAGATCCATTAGGGAGCGGCGTCTACAAGCGTATCCCCGTCCTCACCTACACATAAATCAAGCTGCTACTCGTGTGCTACTCAAAGGTGGACAACCTTGGAGCGACAATTTATACGCGGCAGTCCAGTCGCGGAGTATGCACCACCCCGTCATCCTTGGGCGTCACGGAAGTGAAACAGCAGCCGTACACGGGGATCGAGGACGGGCCCACTTGCGGGGTCCATACAGGACTTGATTATGTGCTTTCCGCACGACACTTCCCATAATACACAGTCTCATTTGAGCCTCCCATTGGTGGGTGTGTCATATGGAAAATGGAGAAGTGGGTTAGCGGTTGCGCACACCGCTTCCATTTAAGCCCCTGAAGAGAAGCATATGGAGCTTCGAAACGCGTCGGGCAGATCCATTACGGAGCGGCATCTACAAGCGGATGCCCGTCCTCACCTACACATAAATCAAGCTGCTGCTCGTGTGCTACTCAAAGGTGGACAACCTTGGAGCGACAATTTATACGCGGCCGTCCAGCCGCGGAGTATGCACCACCTCGTCATCCTTGGGGGTAACGGAAGTGAAACAGCAGCCGTACACGGGATCGAGGACGGGCCCACTTGGGGGGTCCATACCGGACTTGATTATGTGCTTTCCGCACCACACTTCCCATAATACACAGTCTCATTTGAGCCTCCCATTGGTGGGTGTGTCATATGGAAAATGGAGAAGTGGGTTAGCGGTTGCGCACACCGCTTCCGTTAAAGCCACTGAAGAGAAGCATATGGAGCTTCAAAACCCGTTTGGCAGATCCATTTTGGAGCGGCATCTACAAGCGGATCCCCGTCCTCACCTACACATAAATCAAGTTGCTGCTCGTGTGCTACTCAAAGGTGGACAACCTTGGAGCGACAATTTATACGCGGCAGTCCAGTCGCGGAGTATGCACCACCCCGTCATCCTTGGGCGTCACGGAAGTGAAACAGCAGCCGTACACGGGGATCGAGGACGGGCCCACTTGCGGGGTCCATACAGGACTTGATTATGTGCTTTCCGCACGACACTTCCCATAATACACAGTCTCATTTGAGCCTCCCATTGGTGGGTGTGTCATATGGAAAATGGAGAAGTGGGTTAGCGGTTGCGCACACCGCTTCCGTTAAAGCCCCTGAAGAGAGGCATATGGAGCTTCGAAACATGTCGGGCAGTTCCATTACGGAGCGGCATCTACAAGCAGATCCCCGTCCTCACCTACACATAAATCAAGCTGCTGCTCGTGTGCTACTCAAAGGTGGATAACCTTGGAGCGACAATTTATACGCGGCCGTTAAGCCGCGGAGTATGGACCACCCCGTCATCCTTGGGGGTCACGGAAGTGAAACAGCAGCCGTACACGGGATCGAGGACGGGCCCACTTGCGGGGTCCATACAGGACTTGATTGTGTGCTTTCCGCACCACTCTTCCCATAATACACAGTCTCATTTGAGCCTCCCATTGGTGGGTGTGTCATATGGAAAATGGAGAAGTGGGTTAGCGGTTGCGCACACCGCTTCCGTTAAAGCCCCTGAAGAGAAGCATATGGAGCTTCGAAACGCGTCGGGCAGATCCATTACGGAGCGGCATCTACAAGTGGATCCCCGTCCTCACCTACACATAAATCAAGCTGCTGCTCGTGTGCTACTCAAAGGTGGACAACCTTGGAGCGACAATTTATACGCGGCCGTCCAGCCGCGGAGTATGCACCACCCCGTCATCCTTGGGGGTCACGGAAGTGAAACAGCAGCCGTACACGGGATCGAGGACAGGCCCACTTGCGGGGTCCATACAGGACTTGATTATGTGCTTTCCGCACCACACTTCCCATAATACACAGTCTCATTTGAGCCTCCCATTGCCGGGTGTGTCATATGGAAAATGGAGAAGTGGGTTAGCGGTTGCGCACACCGCTTCCATTTAAGCCCCTGAAGAGAAGCATATGGAGCTTCGAAATGCGTCGGGCAGATCCATTAGGGAGCGGCGTCTACAAGCGTATCCCCGTCCTCACCTACACATAAATCAAGCTGCTGCTCATGTGCTGCTCAAAGGTGGACGACCTTGAAGCGACAATTTATACGCGGCCGTCCAGCCACGGAGTATGCACCACCCCGTCATCCTTGGGGGTCACGGAAGTGAAACAGCAGCCGTACACGGGATCGAGGACGGGCTCACTTGCGGGGTCCATACAGGACTTGATTATGTGCTTTCCGCTCCACACTTCCCATAATACACAGTCTCATTTGAGCCTCGCATTGGTGGGTGTGTCAAATGGAAAATGGAGAAGTGGGTTAGCGGTTGCGCACACCGCTTCCGTTAAAGCCCCTGAAGAGAAGCATATGGAGCTTCGAAACCCGTTGGGCAGATCCATTTTGGAGCGGCATCTACAAGCGGATCCCCGTCCTCACCTACACATAAATCAAGCTGCTGCTCGTGTGCTACTCAAAGGTGGACAACCTTGGAGCGACAATTTATACGCGGCAGTCCAGTCGCGGAGTATGCACCACCCCGTCATCCTTGGGCGTCACGGAAGTGAAACAGCAGCCGTACACGGGGATCGAGGACGGGCCCACTTGCGGGGTCCATACAGGACTTGATTATGTGCTTTCCGCACGACACTTCCCATAATACACAGTCTCATTTGAGCCTCCCATTGGTGGGTGTGTCATATGGAAAATGGAGAAGTGGGTTAGCGGTTGCGCACACCGCTTCCATTTAAGCCCCTGAAGAGAAGCATATGGAGCTTCGAAACGCGTCGGGCAGATCCATTACGGTGCGGCATCTACAAGCGGATGCCCGTCCTCACCTACACATAAATCAAGCTGCTGCTCGTGTGCTACTCAAAGGTGGACAACCTTGGAGCGACAATTTATACGCGGCCGTCCAGCCGCGGAGTATGCACCACCTCGTCATGCTTGGGGGTAACGGAAGTGAAACAGCAGCCGTACACGGGATCGAGGACGGGCCCACTTGGGGAGTCCATACCGGACTTGATTATGTGCTTTCCGCACCACACTTCCCATAATACACAGTCTCATTTGAGCCTCCCATTGGTGGGTGTGTCATATGGAAAATGGAGAAGTGGGTTAGCGGTTGCGCACACCGCTTCCGTTAAAGCCCCTGAAGAGAAGCATATGGAGCTTCGAAACGCGTCTGGCAGATCCATTACGGAACGGCATCTACAAGCGGATCCCCGTCCTCATCTACACATAAATCAAGCTGCTGCTCGTGTGCTACTCAAAGGTGGACAACCTTGGAGCGACAATATGTATATATATATATATATATATATATATATATATATACATATATATGGAGGAGTTTTCACCTGTAACTTCCCTTTCACACGGAAAGATGAATGCAGAGTCTAACACGTTATTTATTACCATTGTTGTTTTTTAGGGTTGGACCATGACTCATGAGGGGTGAAGTCTCAAATGAGTCATGATGTCCCTTCTCTCCTGCCACACTGATAATAAATACAATTTGTGTGGCAGCAAACTGTGTTCATAAACTTGAATTTGATCTTTGCACTGTTATAGTAAATGTGTAACTGTGTATTTGTTAGTACAGTTGCTCTAAATAAAGTATTATTGGTTCACATTAATTTCAGCATTATGGCAATAGAAAGTGAAATAAACATGACCTAACAACTCATGGTATTTATAGCAACTGTCCTAATTAGCACACATGCTCACGTTTATTACTAGAGTTCAAACATCTAAATCGAGTTTGTTTCACAGTACAGCAAATCTGAGATGAAAGAGACACTATTTACGGACTCCTGGATTGCAGGTAACAATAGGAAATAGCTCTCTATTAGTCATGAGGACTCTTTATACATATTGTACCGTAAAGCATTACTTCAACTGCTACCATCCAGGTTTTTGTTAAATACCTTTTGTGAAAACAAATAGATATGACAAATGACATGGCATAAGTTGTATATGCAGATGCTGTGCTACGCTATTTAATATAATTGTTGAGAGGGGAGGGTCATCATGACAGAATTGAGGCTTTGTGTCTGGTGAGTCATGGCCCTTCCCCTCACTCTGTGCATCTGCATGTATAATGTAGTAATTAAAAAAACAATGGTTAAAATGAAGTTATGTTTGCCATTGTTATAACAGGTAATGTATATGGTTTTTAAAACTCATTAATGCACCTAACAAATTACAGTTAAAGTGCAGTTATGGTTGTAAATTAAAAGAGAAAAACCACTGAAAATATCAAGTTATGGTTAGGACCACAATTAATTACTTGCGCAACAGACATATAGGCCATAACTCATACCCTAAATGCAATGCTTATTCTATCACCCTTAATGAAACATATGAAACTACAAATGTTGCAAATAATTTACAGATTACCCTTCCCACATTGTCAGAGACAACTATGGATTAAGTATCATTATTTGGTTTATGTTATGTACTTTAATTACATTTTGCTTTTATGTGTTGTTACATGTAAAATATTGCTCTTGTCTTCTCATCCATAAAAACAACACCCAGTTAAAACTCAAACTACTGTGAACAATTATATGCCCAAAGTTAAAAATCACTATATTGTTTCGTTATTATGTTAATAAAATAAAGCCACAGCATGAACAATTCTCCCAGTTGAAGCAGATATATAAATGTCCTTTGCACAGTTCCTATTCCAGTGTCATTGAGTACGGGTGTGAGATAGATTTTCTGTGCAACTAATGCAAAATGGCAGAGAAGCGGTAAATTAGCCAAATCATGTAGGCAATGCATTTGACAATCGCGAGTGAAAATGCTTCCCTAAAGGCTTGCATTGTAGCAGTTCTGATAAACTCCAAGGCAAAACCTTAATAGGTAGTTCCGAAGTTTCAGATTGAGGTTGAATACCATGTAGTCAGCTGTTCCCAGAGTTTTTTTAATACAAATATATATATATATATATATATATATATATATATATATCACTGCTCCAAGATTGCACCGAGTCCTTGCACTCGCGGGCGGGTGCTCCCCAGCGGATGATGCCCTCCGCAATATTCTCGCTCCAAAATTCCTGCGGTACTCCCCGCAAAGAAGACAAGCACTCAGGGTGGCGAGCTCAAAAGATTTATTAGAGAGCTCACGGTGTCCAGACGTGTTTCGGCATTCGCCTTTGTCGATGGTGACCATCGACAAAGGCGAATGCCGAAACGCGTCTGGACACCGTTTACTTGATCAATTTATAATGTCTCACTAAATATAGTGGATAGTGACTAAACTGTGTGAATATCTGTATCACTTTGTCAGTTGTCGTGTAAACTGATTCTACAGTTGGTTACTAGCTATGTGAAAGTCTATATTAGTTATTGATTAGTTAACTGAGTATTTGTATGGGAGTGTGAAAGTGTGTGTGGTTCGGTGGGGGGTGTGTGACTGTCCAAAGATGTGTGAATAGTTGATTCAGTAGATATATGAAGTTAAAACTACATGTATTAACAGTTTGGGTGAGGGAATCTCTTTATGGGTGTGGTGATGAGCAAATATATTTCTCAAAGGTACAGGTCCAACAAACTAGAAAAATAAAAGGCAGTGTATGTGTCAGTTGTTGTATATAAATAAGTATACATAAGACACAATGATTGTGTGAGTGACTGTATGGATAACTGTATACTTGTAATAATGATTTTATAATTCACTAAGTATGACTTACTATCTAAATGAATAGAAGAAGTGGTGTTTGTATAAGTGTTTTGCTAAGTAAATATGTAAGTATGATCCATTGTTTGAATAAGTGAGTAGGATGACTTCATATGTGAATAGGATGCGTGCTGTTGTTTAATGTTGATATAGATGTATAAGTATTTTTGATAGTGTTCTATTGTTCATTGACAGCATGTATGAGTGAATCCATAGGTAAGTGATTAGATGTGTGTATACATCTATGAATCACTGAGTGGATTTTTAGATACTTGTATTGCTGTGACAATGGATTTAAATATGATACTCTGTATTTTACAAACAGTGATGAAAAATTGTAATAGTGTATGAAAAGGTGTATGTGATTGTCACGTGGATGATGTCATCAGTGATGTCATCAGTGATGTCATCAGTGATGTCACTGACCATGTCATGAATGATCTAATATGTGACATCATCAGCAGTGGATTGCGGGTGCGCGAAATATAGTTAGTACAACTAACTATATAGGAGCAATTTCATTGGTTTTGTATGAGTAAAATGTCCAGCTAACTATAACACCACTAAAACTTATAGTTTTTTGAGTGAATTTCAAAGGTTTTTTAAAAACTAATTCCTAACTATATAACTCCTGAAACCTATGTTTTTTTCAGTGAATTTCAAAGGTTTTTATAAATGCTAATTCCTAACTATATAAGGCCTGAAACCTATGGTTTTTTCAGTGAATTTCAAAGGTTTTTTAAATGCTGATTCCTAACTATATAAGGCCTGAAACCTATGGTTTTGTCAGTGAATTTCAAAGGTTTTTTAAATGCTAAATCCTAACTATATAAGGCCTGAAACCTATGGTTTTTTCAGTGAATTTTAAAGGTTTTTTAAATGCTAATTCCTAACTATATAAGGCCTGAAACCTATGGTTTTTACAGTGATTTTAAAAAAAAAATTGATTGGTTAACTGGCTTATTAAGTGTATCTTAGTGAATACATATATTAGCGAGTAATGTTTAAATATTTAAATATATGCATGAGTGATGTAATATGTGACATCATCAGCAGTGCATTGCAGACGTGCAAGTTATAGTGAGTCCAACTAACTATAACGTGGGAATTTCAATGGTTTTATGCGAGTAAAATTTCCAGCTAACTATAACTGTTGTGAAACCTATGGTTTTTTCAGTGAATTTCAAAGGTTTTTTAAATGCTAATTCCTAACTATAACTGGTGTGTAACCTATGGTTTTTTCAGTGAATATATATATATAAAAATTATGTGGCAAAATGAAACCCCTCATTTGTTCCTTTTCAAATTAAATGTATTAAGTGTTACCACTTTATTCCAATCAAGATGACTTCAGGTGTGCCATACTTTTGTCATAAGTAAGACTGTTAGCATTCTAGTTGTTCTTTAGAACACTCTGGGACATTCTGTCATTGGGCTATAGTTGGGCTACATCTGGCTGATATTTGGGCTACATTTGTGCTCTTTTGTCTCTGGTGGCCATCTTGGGAGACTGCATATCAGAATTTTTTTAATGAAATATAAGAGGATTTGAAAAGTCACTCAAAATGTGCCCTCATTTTTCTTTCTTCAGCACTAATCATAATTTCTATGGCAAAATGAACCCCCTCATTTTGTTCCTTTGCAAATTAAATGTTTTAAGTGTTAACACTTTATTCCAATCAAGATGATTTCAGGTGTGCCATACTTTTGTCATAAGTAAGACTGTTAGCGCTCTAGTTGTTCTTTAGAACACTCTGGGACATTCTGTCGTTGGGCTACATCTGGCTGATATTTGGGCTACATTTGTCTGGTGGCCATCTTTGGGCTACATTGGGCTACATTGGGCTACATTGGGCTACATTTGGGCTCTAACATATATATAGCCCAATGTAGCCCAATATATATTTTTTCAAAGTTAATTTTAGTAAAAACCACTGGAGCACATATCTTGAGACATAGCAAAGGCACATCGGGCTACCAGTCCCTACAATTTTGCCAAGTTTGGTGGAAAACCATTCAGCCGTTAGGGCTAAAAGTGAGTCCAACCGCCCTATAGAAATTAACATGGGGAAAACACGATTGGGACCCCCTTTTATCTCACCCCCCGCTTGACGAATCCCCCCCAAACTTTCAGGGAAGGAGCGGAGCGCCGCGAGGCAAACTTAAGGAAAATTTCAGGAAGATTCCCTAACCGGCGCCAAAGTTATTCCCAATAGAATGTTGCGATTTCCCTATGGAAAACAATCCTAACTATATATACCTACTGGCTATCGCCAGTAGGTAATATATATATATATATATTTCAAACCAAAGTTTTCTGGTGCGCCGCAGCTCGCCACAGCATGCGCCAGGAACACAAATGCACAGACCAAAAGTTGCGGTGCTCAAATGTTTTATTCGCTTGTCGGCCTCATAACGTTTCGGCACACAGGTGCCTTGCTCACATGACAGCAAATAATTGTGAGGGTGTCATATTTAAAGTGCAAATGCTGTGCTATGATTGGGCTCTTTGCATGGAGATAGAAAGAAGACTTGATATGAATACACGTCAAATACATTTCATCCTAACTATATCGGTAAAATACCCGTTAGACCTTAGTTAAAAAGTACATTGTTTCACTAAGCGCTTCATGTAAATTTATACACATATATTTACATATCTCCGATTGCTACTTTGGAATAGAGCCGTCAGCACACAGTTTGTGTATAAAATTGAATTAGCGCATTATCGTGTTAAGAAAGTGCATTGTGCTTAAAATAGTCACATCTAAATACCTCAGAACCACAATTCCAATATAACTGACTGAGCCCAGTCACCATACTAGAATAAACAACAAACTCAAGTTAATTAAACTTAATTGTGTTTGCCGTTAATAAAAGTCATCCTCATAACATTAATGACATCATTATTTGTGCACGTATGTGTCATACAGCTAAACAGATATATATATATAGATATATACACAGGAAAAGAGCTTTTTCTAGAAGTTTCATCATTCACTTTGATTATAGATTTTCGTAAAATACACAATTATCCAATTAATTCAGAATATAATGTTCTTTGTTTGCGCAGCAACATGTGGAATCCTATTTTTGTAGTGTCATAGAGAGACCATCTCGTAATCATCAGAACCTCACTTTCTCTTTGTTCAATAATGTCTTTTTAAGTAACTGCATATCATAAGTTCTGTTGGAAAAATAGAAACAAAGTTCCTATTAATAGTATGCCTGTCTAACTGATACCATTCTTTCCATTAAACATCTTGTACTGTTAACCACAGGTGAGAACCATAACATACTGCGTTTGCATTAAAATATCAAAGCATACATATATGCAATCAATTCATATCAATTCTTAAAAACATAAATACAGCAGTTTGACTCCAGATTAGTAAATGGCTCATAACCTAGGCGTTGTTGTTAACCTCCTCATTAATCGATATCTGGTATTCACTGATTATTAATGTAGACAAGTATACAAATCCTCAGTTACATTTAAACCATTGGGCTGTTTGCTATTAAGTTGGAGAATGTATTTTGTCTCCAATTTTCTGAGACTGGCCTCTCTATCACCACCTCTCCTGCTGGGTAATATGGAGTCCACCACAAAGTATTTTAGATCTTTATTATTGCTATTGTGGTGGGTCCTGAAATGACGTGCTACAGGATTAGTGTTGTCCTGTGATGTTACTGCTCTTAAGTGCTGCAGGATTCTTTTGTGAACAGGTAGCTTAGTGCTCCCTACATATTGGAGTGGGCAGGAGCATACCAGTACATATACCGCAAATTCGGTTTTGCATGTTAAAGTTTTAGTAATTTTGTGCTCCCTGCCTCCAAAACCATCCTGATAACTTGCACAATTCATCCCATGTGTGCATGCCTTGCATGTTTTACATTTATGAAAAACACCTCTAGTGTGGTACCACGCTGTGTTGGTTAGAACTTCAGGGCATGTCATCACCACTCTGTCCCTCATGTTTGGTGCCCTACTGTATGTTATAGAGGGCCTTTTGGGTAATGTATGCCCTATGACATTATCCTTCAGTAATATGGGCCAACTCTTATTGATAATTTTTATGACCTCACTATGCTGAGATGAGAAGCCCGTTATAATTCTGAAAGAATTTGGTTGAGATCTGGGTATGGATATGTCAGTTTCTGTATTGATTGTACTAATAATGGGAGGGCTGTGTTTGGCTAACAAATCTTGACGATCCAAATTTCTGGTTTTATGAATTGCTTCATTAATGATTTTCTGAGAATACCCTCGCTCTCGAAATCTTTTTGCACTAGCACTTTGTGCTTCCATTAGATCTTTTTCAGTGCTGCACAATCTGCGAAGTCGCAGCATTTCTCCGCATGGTATACTCATGATTAGGTGATGGGGGTGTGAACTACTCGCATGGAGTGTTGTGTTGCCTGCTGTTTGTTTGCGGAACAACTTAGTTTCCAATTTGTTGTTTTGTATATACACCAAGGTATCCAAGAATGGCACCTGTTGCTGGCTAAGTTCACCTGTGAAGTGTATATTAAGATTGTTATCGTTCAATTGGTCAATAAATCCTAAAGCCTCCTCCCTGCTTCCCCTCCACACCATGAATAAATCATCAATAAACCTGTGACAACTGATGACATGATCTTTCATTTCCTGATGGAATTTGGTTTTGAGGACCAGTTCCTCCCAAGCTCCCATGTGCAGATATGCGTAGCTCGGGGAAAAACTGGCCCCCATAGCCACTCCCTGCAATTGTCTGAATAGCAAATTGTTGAACATGAAAATATTGTGATCAAGGCAGAATTGGAGCATGCAAATCAACATTGTATTATGTTCAAATAGTACAGGATCCCTCCTCTCTAGGTAGTATTGTATGGCTGCAATACCATCTCCATGGCGTATACTAGTATAGAGAGATGTAACATCTAGGGCAATTAACCAATCCCCATCTCGTACGTGTATGTTGGATAACTTGGACAAAAAATCTCCAGTGTCCTTGACATAAGAGTGCAGTCCCTTCACATAATTCTGAAGAAAACAATCAATGTAAATGGACGTTCTTTCCAAAAGACTTCCCCTGGCTGAGATGATAGGTCTGCCAGGGGGATTGTTCTTATCCTTGTGAACTTTGGGGATAAAGTACATGGATGGTATTATTGGAAAATCTGTTTTTAAATATTTGTATTCCTGTTCAGTTAACAGTTTTGCAGATTTCCATTTCCACAATAATTTGTGGTATTCCAATTGCATATTTTTGACTTCTTCCCCTTTAAGTCTTGAGTAGTGTTCTCTATTATTAAGCTGATGGAATGCCTCTTTGTCGTATGCAACCTTGGTTTGAAGCACAACGTTGCCGCCTTTGTCACTGGGGCGGATAATGACATTGCTATTCTCCTTAAATTTTTTGACCAGTAGTTCATACTCATTCGTTTGTTGGTCATACCTGTATTTTGTCTTGTTAAAGTTGCCTTGTAATTCCTTTAAGTCACTTACAATACTTTCGTGAAATACGTCAATGGAGTCTCGTGGCATTATTGGGCAAAAGGTTGACGGAGGTTTGAATGGGGTGAGTGGTTGTACACTCGCTGTTTTTGCCAATGTCATAAGGGAACATAATGCTCCTTCTGACTGCTGGGTGTCATTGCTTTCCCCACTTTGATTGATAGAGTCGTCACCCTCATTGGTCCACATTGTATTTAATTCCTGCGTCAGGGAAGGAATCACCTGTGAAGTGTCAGTTGAATTCTCCGTTTCTTTAATCTTCATTTCATGAAATTTTCTCAGTTTGAGTTTGCGAGTGGCTTTGTAAAAATCCGTGCGAGTGGCAGCATAGTTCAAATTTGTTTTTGGGGCAAACGAGAGACCCAACCTCAGGATGTTTTCCTCTTTGGTAGTGAGGGTCATAGACGTGAGGTTGATAATTGTCTGCTGTGCATGGCTGTTTATTTCTTCTTCTGCCATTGACCTCTGCCCCTCCTTTTCGGTTGAGCATTGATTGCCTGTTGCTGTCCTTGCCCTCGCCCTGCGCCTCCTCCGGCGGACATAGTTTTTCCATTTTCTCCGTAATATTTTCGCGTCCCCGGTCTCAGGGACTGGAGGCGCTCCTCGCATAAAAAACTGATCTCTTCGCCTGGGGATGGCCTTTTACCAGTTTTATCTGCCCTAATTTGCCTCATCTCAGAATCTGTATCGCTTCCTGATCCGGAACTGAAGTCAGATACTCCAGACTCCTCAGTGTTGTGCTGTGCTTGTTTGTAATTACCTCTGCCTCGTGATTTAGTTATGGTACTTCCTGTGGCCCCGCCAGTCGCCTTGCGTATGCCATCATATTTTCTCGAGAAGGTGAAGATCTGTCCCAGATCATAGTCTTGTCTGTCTCTGGCAAATTTATATGTTTTCCTTGTTATTTCAGTCATTTCCGCCAGGAGCTTAGTTCTTTCCTCTTCTGTGCCAAGGGACTCCAATTCCTCATACAGTGCTGCTATTTCATCCAGGAGTTTAGTGCGATCAATCTCCGCGTATTTAATCAACACCAGTACCTGTAGCCTTGAAGCCTCCAAGTTAATTTCTGCCCACTCCCTCATTAAGTCCGGGTTAGGATTTTCATAAGTGGGCGACGTTAGAATCCTTAACCCCCTCGCTATCCGATTCACTTCTATATATTTTTGAAGGGACTTAGCCTCCCACCATTTGCTCTGTTCCTGGCGGGACTTCTTTTCCAATATTTTTATTTTACTGTTTAACGTGTCTGTGCTTGGTCCTGCTTGTGGGTCTGAGGCATTACGTGTGTTAGTTATGTCCATACGGGGCTCTTCCGAGAACATTGTTGTTGCTCGTGCCTCCCTAGCCCTCACGCTGTCAGCCGACATGTTAATAACGCAAATTATTGTTAGTGGACAATACGTTTGTTGGAAATAGACAACAGATATCACGTACAGCCACTTTACCGCTTTGCTCTCCGCCTTGGATATCGGTGATTTCTCCTGCCGGCGCTGCGATGCTCGTCTCGATCCCGCTGCCTCTCAGTCTCGCTGCAGGCGCGACGCGCTCGAGGGCTCCAACTGCTTCCGGCTCAATCAGCCTTGTCCGAATGAACCAGGCACTAGCCAAAAACTTTGCAATCCCGCAAACAATAAACAACGATGTAGTGTCCGATAGGAAGATACGCAAGGCAATCCTGAAATCTCTCACTCCCATCTCCCTACACACAGGTTTTAACCATCTTGCTCTAGGGAGTTTGTAAGCTTTACAAGACAACAAGAAATGGGGCAGGGTTTCCCTCTTACATGGGCACCCTGGGCAAGTAAGATCGTGATCCCTCACTCCTTTCCACCCCTCTGTGAACTTTTTGAGGGGGATTATACCGTACCTCATCTTCAGGAAGAGGGATCTGTCTCTCGCGATTTGGATATAATCCAAAAAAGGCTCCAACTTCCTCAGTGGCTTATGTTCTAGGAATTGATTAGTTAGTTGGCCCCACTTTGTACTTTTTAATTCCTCAGACTCAACCCACTCCCAATACATTTTCTTAACAATTTGTTTATGAGGTGACGTCTGAGAATTCCAGGATTCTACCATTCCTAACTTCACAACTAACTGTCTCAGGGAATTTAGCCATTTTATCTTGTTTGCCACATTCAATTTAATCAGCTCGTCCAACACCCTGGCATAGTTTGCTAATTCTGGGGTCCTTCTCTGGCGTACCCAAAATAGCAGTGGACGATGGCGTACTATATCTGCGATTGAGCGTTTCCCCATATCGTTATACAGGGATTTCAGGGGGGTTGAGAGGGGGAGTGATACTAAGTCTCTCACAAACTTATTCTCAGCTGTAACCAGATCTCTCGTGTTTTCATCTCCCCACAATTCAGAGCCATAAACCGCAGAGGCCAGCGCCTTCCCCTCATAAACCATGAGGGCTGATGCTATTGGCCTGCTAGTGGTCGCTCGCTGGTCTCTCAGGATAACTCCTATATATATATATCAATGTCTTTCTAGAGAATTTAACGTTTTTACCTGCTATATAAAAAAGATCTTGTAACATACAAATATTTAAAATTGTTCTTATTAAATTGAACTGCAGATCCTTCACATATTCTCTGGTAATCAAAACCCTCTCCATATTTTTGTGACAGCCTAAGATATTTTTTCATTACCCTTTTCCCCAAACTGGGTGTCCAACACCGACCTGAAGCTCAACCCAAACAAGACCGGATTTCTGTTACTTGCCAACAACCAATATGATTCAGTACACACCTGACTCAATGACATGAACCTTGACAGCTCCTAACCCCAACTTTCTCTGAATGACATGCCAATTGGATTCACCCGGGCCAGCAACCTCACTATCAAAGATCACATTGACAAAAAAAAATGAAAGACAGCCTGGTACCAGCTCTCTGTTCTAAAAGAAAGTCACACTATTTCTTCCAGAAAATTACTTCAGAATTGCTTTCAAGCTCTCGTTCTCTCTCACCTGGATGGTGGTAATGTCCTTCTCCTTGGCCTCCCAGACTCCACACTGGCCCCCCTTGCGGTCATCCTACATGCTGCAGCATGTCTCATTCAGGGCCATTGGCTCCCTTACTAGCCCGAACCTTGTTCAAAACTAGTTGCATCATTTACAAAGCTATCTCGGCCAGCAGTCCCCTTATTTGCAGATCTCTGCACACACTCAGAAAAAGTTGAAGACTCATTTCTGTAAAAGACACTACTTCACAATGTATTAACCATCCACAATCCACCTTTCTCTCCTCTTACTCGTTGATTTTATGCTTGTTTTTGACATTGGACAGTGCTTTGCTGCCTTTTGGGTAGGTTTGAACTTTAAGAAAATGGTTCTTAAACAAATGTTTTGGAAATGAATTCTTATTGTAGCTACAGTTGTACAAACTGAATGACAAATGAGAGTAGTTGTGATATTGAGGGACTAATGATACGTTTGACTCATAGTGACTTTATCTCTTTTTGTTTATTTTGTATTGAATGATTTACATACACTAGATGGACCTGATGAAGCGACAAACTTTGCGAAACATATGTTAGCCTTTTAATGATTAATATTGGAGTACATTTTTCTCTACTGTGAAAAAAATGTATGATGCCCTTTGCTTGTTTGTTTATTCAGTAGTTTGAAATATTATACCAGCTGGGGAACTTGGTAAATTTCTTTGAAGAGGGAACGCATGCCAGTCTGGTAGTTTCAGTTTGCCAACACATGATTTCAATGAGCTATAGAAATACCATTGTGGTATATAAATAAATAATACCGGATCTAGGTTTTACTGGACATAGTAATAACAGATAGCTCAATAAATAAGAGTCAAGATTCGAGGTAGTAGGAGTTTGCAGGTTTAATACAGCATAAAGGACAGGAACAGGACAACCTGCACAGGAATGGGATGGCAGCGCTGCCGGGGGCAGGATCAGGATCGGCGTAACATTTAATAACAGTACACAAGCATATATACTAAAACAGTTGCATTACAATGAATACAGTAGGCGGAGCAGTGGGTGTGGTCAATAGCAGTCGCGAAAGATAAGGGTGAAAGTAGGTGTAACAAGAGGCGTGTACATAGACATGTGATGTAAACGTAACAGAATATGTCATAAATGGGGCGGAAACATGGAGGGGGCTACCTAAGGAGCCGGGACCTCTAACCTAATGGTGCGCGCAAACTGACAATGACGTGTTACTAGGAGAAGCTGGGGGCTATGAACTCTGTGCTAGGAGTAGAGACTGAAGTCTGGAGAGTCAGGGCGACATGTACCTAAACCCTATCTAGTATCTGATGTTTAGAGGACATGTTGATATAAACTAAGAGTCAGGAGGGGAGAGGCTAACGGACTCTAAGACTGGAGCATGCATTATTCTACATGTAGTGCGTGATGAAGAATATGAAATGACCATTAAATGCAGTATTTCTCTTACATGGAGACGTAAAGGCTAGACAATGACGGAAACTATTGATGCGATTCAGTAGCTTAGGAATGCAGAGAAGGAGGGCTGGACTGATAACTAGAATCATAACATACTCTTGGCAGACTAACAGGCAGAGCCAGGCTGAGCCGGGCACTGTGAGGCAGGAAGTAAGTGAAGGGTCGAGGATACAGGTGGGGGCTGTATCGCTCCTCAGCGAGGGTTCAGGAGACAGGAGCTGAATCTGGTGTCCAGGCCCTTTTGAGGCCTAGAAACGGGGACTTTTCAATGAAATAACGTGCACACTGAGAAACGTGGCAACGTAACTTTACATAGGCCTGATATTCATAGTATTCACGAGAACTGGAAACTGGCATACTAGAGATGGACACAACTATAATTGCGTCTTTAATCGAACATGGGGAATACATATGCATATTAATCATGCACACATAACATAAGATGGAGGACACGTAGGGACACAGAACATGGCAAAATTTACTTTTCCACATTCCCTCCTTGTCACTACGTTTCCATCAGGAAACATCAATATTCATGATACCATCTATCATTTCATACAGTATCATTTGCTCGTCTCGAATTTTCTTGGAACGGGATTTAGAACGGGACTTGGGACTAGGAATACAAGAGGTAGCACAAATGCCGCAAATCGCAGGGCCACATTGTATACAGAGGCAGCAACTGAATATGATCGCTACTGCAATACCCAGAAATGACAATACTTTCCATCCCCAGGCGGAAATTATATTCCAGAACCAACCGGACCATGTCCAGGTGCCTGGATCTTGGTGTAACATATGGGCAATTTTATGGAGTCTGGTTATAGCTGAATAAACAGACGGCGCGTTATTAGGAATGAAAATGCAGCAACTAGATCCGATGACTCTACAGGCCCCGCCCCTATCGGCCAGTATGACGTCAAGGACGAGACGATTCTGGAGCACGACAATTCTCATAAAGGATTGCTCCTCGGTTAAGTTACCTAGAGCAGAAGTAGTCTCAATCACTACTGCTTCAAGTGTTCTGGTTAATCTACGTATCAGTTTACTATTCACAACAGTACCTAAATAGGGGAAGACACCTTTATTGATATCTATGTATTGTTCTAGAGCAGTTTCAGTATAATCAACAATCGGGAGGTCTCTCTTGTGTCTAGTATGTACTAGGTGGGAATTCCTATGGTAGTCAGGTGGGGCTAGAAAAACTGGTGGTAGTAGGAAGGCAATGTAACAGGTTCCCTCCCAATCGAGGGGCAGACGAACATATGCGGTCTGACCACAAACAAAATAAGAATGACGTGAAGCTTTAAAAATAGATTTCCTAATGTCACTATACTTGACGATAGTAGTACAATCACTATGTCCTACAGGTACGGAACCATTCTTTCGGACACATAATTCACCTTTAACTGGTAGTACTGACATAGCAGGTAAGTCTGGAGTAGTATCAGACTGAACATTCAGGACCATGAAATTCGAAGAATAATTACCTAAATTATAAACTTCATTTTCTAGATCTAACCCTGTTCTGTGGGGAAGACCTTGCTTGTCTGGAAAACATGTACTGTTAAGAAAAGACATATCTGTTGAGGATGACGTTAACGTGGACCATGCTCCACACGAACCATTATGTGAAAATGGATAAGGAAAGAGTGGCAGAACTCCCTTCGGTGTCTGGAAAGGGGGGAGTCGACCACACACCCAACAATTAGTGGCATTGCTGGTCTGGTGTGAATAATGTAACATGCGGATAAAAGAATTATTTCGCATAGCGAGACGATAAGAGAGTTCATGAGGAGGCAGATCACTAAACGTGTGCTCTACTGTAGCATTAGCAGACTTATTTACATGAGAAACTGGAAAATACAAATAAAATGCATAACCTGTGCAGGTAATCATAAGGCTGAAAAACAATATGAAACTTAGAAAAACGATACATCGGATTGAGTTTTGACTAACTCTCTCACTATGGGGGTCTATTATATACATGTCAGAACCCGGTCTAACCGTTTCACCTAGGGGAGGACTTAGACAATCAAACTGGCTGACTTATTTTACTAGACCTTAATTTGAGCTTATACTCCTGTTGCGGAGTTTTCTCTAACGGGGAGGGTTCAATATCATTGTCTTTTGTGGGACAGTCCTTAAGAATAGTACTTTGGCAGTCCTTAAGATCCTCGGAAATGTTCTTTGAAACAGGCTTCAATCCAAAAAATCTTTTCACATGTGACAGGTGGACCCAGCCCTTCCTGCCTTCCAGCTTGACGGCAGTACGGGTGGCCAGGAGGACCTGTCGGGGTTCCTTCCAGCGGGGCTCCAGCGGACTTGAACGATCAAAGTTCCGGACAAGAACCATGCATCCGGGAACGATGTCATGCGGTGCCACCTCGGTATTGTCTGGAAATGCGGCAGCAACCTGTGAACGACAAGAGTTGAGGGCAGACATCAAGGAAGCTAGGTAATCTGTCAGCATATTACTTGAAACATCGGTAATACTTCGAGGTCTAGGTGTACCCCACATGTTAGGGGGGCGGCCGAATACGACTTCATACGGGGACAGACCTGATCTGGAGTGTGCGACCATGCGCATATAAAATAAAGCGACTGGCAGAGCTACTAGCCAGTCCACACCTTTCTCTTTACATATTTTAGCAATGCGGATTTTCAGGGTCTGATTATGTCTCTCTACGAGACCGGCTGCTTCTGGATGGCGTACACAATGGAACTTCCACTGGTACCCTAACAAAAGGGAAACATGTTTCATCAACTCGGATGAGAATGGCTGGCCGTTATCAGAATATACGACTCTAGGGAGTCCATAACGGGGGAAGAACTCACGAACCAACTGCTTGGCAGTGGTCACGGCTGTGTAATCTGGGACTGGATATGCCTCTGTCCATCTGGACAAAGCACATACAACTACTAGGACATACTTGAAACCTCGACATCGTTCCATCTGAATATAATCCATCTGGAGGACTTCAAAAGGGTGGTCAGGGGGCTGGAATCCACCTTGTTCCACCGGGACACTTTTACCTGGATTGAACTGACAACATATCATACAGGTACGGACTTTCTGTTTGGCTGCAGCTCGTAAATGCTTGTTGAACCAAATGTTCTGGATACTGTCTAACATAGCTTTTTCTCCTAAATGTGCTGGACTATGTGCGGTATTGATAATGACTTGAACCATAGAGTCGGGGAGAAACCATGTGGCTTTACCCTTCGTTACCCATCCCTGATCTGTCTGGACCCCTCCTTGTTCGGACCATTTCTTGATTTCATCGGGAGTAGCATGTAACTGAATATCTATGACATCTTGAGTAGGGTCCTTAACTGTCATACAGGTAGTCGGAGCTGGAGTATGTGTCTGTGTCGGATTAACTGGAATGTCTGGAGTCTGTGCTGTAAGCTTGGCTGTGCGATCTGCTAGATCATTACCTTGGGAAATAATGTCAGTAACTTTCATATGTGCTTTGCACTTCATGATAGCAATAGATGTCGGTAAGTGTATGGCATCTAACAGAGCCTGAATAAGGAGACCATGCTGAATCTTGGTTCCATGAGAAGTCATGAAACCTCTCTCCTGCCAGAGCACTCCGAAGTCGTGTACAACTCCAAATGCTTAGCGTGAATCTGTGTAAACATTAACTTTCAGGTTCTTAGCGTGTATGCAGGCTTGTGTCAGAGCAACTAGCTCTGCTGCTTGAGCAGACAGGGTGTCAATACGGTGTGTTTCTATAACTTCAGTGTCAGTAGTCACTGCATACGCGGCTACTAGTTCTCCTGTACTTGTTCTCATACATGAACCATCCACATAAAGTGTCAGGTCTGGATCTGGTAATGGAATATCTGTCAGATCTTGTCTTGGCTTTGTCATAATGTTAACTACTTCCACACAGTCGTGTGTGGCAGGATTCGAATTAACTGATGGTAACAGTGTAGCAGGATTTAGAACGTTGCAGCGTCTGATTTCTATGTGTGGCTGGAACAGTGTCAATTCATAACCTGTTAAACGTGCAATTGTCAAGTGCTGAGTCTGGGTTCGGTTTAAAAGAACTTCCACGGAGTGTGGAACTTGTACTGTCAAGGAATGTCCTAATACTATGGAATCACTTTGTCTGATAGCTAGAGCTGTGGCTGCAACTGACTTGAGGCACGCAGGCAGAGCCTGGGCTACAGGATCTAATGTGCTCGAAAAATAAGCACAGGGCTTGTATTGTCCTGCTTGATCTTGTGTGAGAACAGATAATGCTGTACCTTCGCGTTCTGTGACGAAAAGTGTAAAAGGCTTACTGTAGTTCGGTGTAGCTAGAACAGGAGCTTGGCATAAAGCTTTCTTTAACTCATTGAAACTAAGTGTATGTTCAGATGTCCAAGGGAGGACAGTCGATACGGCTGCCTCCTGTGTCGTTAACTGTATCAGTGGTTTAGCTAGAAATGCATACTGAGGAATCCATTGTCTGCAGTAAGAAGTGAGGCCGATAAAAGCACGTACCTCCTTCTGTGTCTTGGGCTGAGGAAGACTCGCTATTAACTGGATACGGTCGGGTGTCAACTGCCTACCCCTCTTGGACAGTAAGTGGCCTAAATAGATCACTTGCTGAACACAGAATTGAAGCTTCGAAGGGGACACCTTGTGCCCCATCTCGGCAAGGAAATATAAGACTGTAAGTGATGCTCGCTCGCAAGCACGTTCAGAACGGGCTGTGATCAGTAGATCATCGACATACTGGAGCAGGGCAGTGTCAGTTGGCATGTGAATGTTGTCTAGTTGTCTCTTAAGTGCTTGACTGTAAATGCTAGGACTTTCTGTGAAACCTTGAGGAGCTCGTGTGAACATATAGCTCCTTCCATTTAAACAAAATCCGAAAAGAAACTGGCTGTCTGGATGAATGGGGACACTGAAAAACGCGTTCTTGAGGTCTATGACTGTAAAAAATGAGGCTTCGGAATCAATGGCTGTCAATAGGGAAGAGATATCTGGGACAACTGGGTACTGGGGAATAATACATTTATTAAGTTCTCGTAGGTCAATCACTAATCGATATACTGGCGGTGCATTTGGATCAGTACGTTTCATGACTGGAATGATCGGAGAATTACATACATTGGAGTCAGTTTCTACAACTACTCCTTGAGCGATGAGCTCGTCAATAATTTTGGATAAGGCTGCTACAGCCTCAGGTGGCAGTCTGTACTGTCTGATTCGTGGTAACACTACACCTGGCTTGAGAGTCACACGATGGGGTGTGATTTGCATATAACCTACATCAGTTGGACCTTGCGCCCATAGATGCTGCGGAACATTAGACAATCTCGGATCAAAATCTCGTAATACATAGTGACCCTTGAAGTCACGTAGAAACAGGCGTATTCCCTCTGGGGAGCAGCAAATAACTGCACCTAATTCTTTCAGTGTTTTAATACCTAACAGATTTTCTGGACATGACTTCGTAAGTAACAGATCAGTAGTGCGGGACAATGGACCTACTTCTAGAGTAACTGGCTTAGATATCTCGTTTACAATAGGCTTTCCTGAAAATCCAAGGGAAACATTTCTAGAGCCTGAGAGCGGAGCCCCTGGAACTTCGGCGTGACTAATGGTGGTCCTACTTGCCCCTGTATCAATCAGAAACTTTCTGTCTTTCCCTAGTACTTGACTATGAACATAGGGACCTTCTTGATCTACAGGAATCTCGATGAGAGGCAAGCCTACCTCCCTCTCTAGGCTGTTTCATGAATATGGCTGATACTCTGGATACTCAGACTGTGCATACTGGTACATCTGCTGTGTAACATGCTGTGTTGCAGCAATAGGCTGCGGTGCTGGAACTGTCTGTTGTGCATTCTGTGGCTGGGAAGTCTGTGAAACTTGTTCTTGTCTAGGCGGACGTGGTCTTTCTTTAGTCTTACCAGTAGCTATATTGTGTTTCAGAACTGCACACTCGTTTATGAAATGACCTGGCTGTTTACAATAATTGCATGTCCCTTTAACGGGAGCTGTAGGATGACTGGCTTGATTCGGACCCCTCTTCTGACTGTCTTGAGGAACAGATTGTGCAACTAGTACTTTCATTTTCGTGTCTTTCATACGTTTTCTTTCATGATCTTGCTCTTCTCTGATTCTATTCTGGTGGTACTGAAGCATCTGTAACATCTGGGACGGGGTATTAGCTTGCCATGTACTTTCGACTTTCAAAACTCGATTTTTAACTTGTGGACTAGAATTCTCAACTAATTTAGTAACAAAAAGATGAGGGTATGACTCGCTACTTGTCTTGAGGCCACTGTTTATAATAAAACATTTTTCAAATCTAGAATAAAAATCACTAGTGTCTTCATCTTGTTTCTGTTTACAGGCTGAGATTGCATCCCAGTCTTCCTTTTTAGTTGCTAATAATCTGGGCAAAACTTGTATTAACAGTTCTGGTAATTCTTTACATTTCTCTCCAAGACCGGTACCTGGTACTCGTATCTTATCTTCAGCTTCTAGAACTGCCCAATCGATCTTTTTCTCTCCCACCTCCCATTCTTTTTCCTTGAGTTTTCATATACCCCTGCGGGCAACAGGACTTTTAGCATTTTAATTATATCTGGATACGTGTATTCTCCCATACGGAGCATGTCCTTTAATTCTCGGTGGAACCCTGCTGGATCTTTGTCATGACAGGGAATTAATTTCTTCATCTCTAAGAGTTCCATCTTGGTAATCGGAGTGTAAACAAACACTCGTTGCATTTCACCATCTGTTGTCCTGACTGGGTGTACTTCTCGTAACGGATTCTGTCTATCTATGTAAAAGGGTTTACTTTCTGGAGGTGAGACATGAACAAAATGCGGGTTCAGGAACGTTCTATGTTTGTGGCGCTGTTCTAGAATGACACTAATTAAATCGGTACCTAAACCTTTCCATCTATACTGGAGTAACTCGTTCAGGACATCATGTAACGGACCTGGATCAGAATGTTGACCCTCATACAGAGTAATGAGGTGTTGGATCATATACATACCCACCAGTCGTTGCTCGGCTGGGGGCAATTTCAGAAACATTTGTGCCACTATTTCGTCTGGAAAAGTGGTAGAATCAGTAATCCATCGGACTGCTGATCGGACTAGTTCTTGTTCATGCATAGTACTTAACTCACTGTAACCGATTCGTGACTTCAAAATGTGATCGGTAGCTTGAAATACTTGTTCTAGAGAACCTTGTTCTGGTGCTGGATGATGAACAGTTTTCTTGTAGTCTAGACGTGAATGTCGGTCTGGAAATCTAGATTTTCCTACATACGCTATTCTGACGGGATTCTCGTCCTCTACCTCTTCAGTAGAAGAGTCATTCTCTTTCTCGCTTACTTGTGCTGCTTTACGTTGTTCATGTAACTTTATTATTTCTTTACGAATTCTCTTGTACATACTCTCTATACTACTGACAGTCTTGTGCTTACCCTCGGCTATATTATCACTCCACCTTGTCAGGATTCTCATTTCGGCCGGATCTTTAGTCGGGTAGTCTTGTTCTCTTATTAGACAATTAATCAGAAACTTTAATATCATGAGCTGGATCTCAGCTTTCCTTTGAGACATGGCTTCACCAATACTTTCTGGATCATCCCCTGTACGGATGAAACGATATATTCTGTCTAGATCTCCTTTCATATCTGGTAGGGTGTCTAAATACCCGGTCACCCGTCTTACACGGATGGAATATATTACTGTACTATCATCACCTGCAACCGGATCATAGCGGCATTCAGTAAGAGCTCGTCGGATATCTGCAACGGACTTAAATTTGGGCGTACGTTGTAACGCACATTCATGTAACTCGGCCAACGTTCTACGTTGGTGTGGTGGCGGGGTACCAGGAGGACCTCCTCCTGCGGCCCCTATGCTGGAATCGTCGACTGATACTCTTCGTGCTGGCAGAGTGGGAAATTGTAATGTGGGCTGAACCGGGGGTACCGTGGCAGGTACTCCGGTGTCTGGAGGAGCAGGATTTACATTATTTACAGGGACTGGCGGAACAGGATTTGCATATTCTGGAACCGTGTCGTCCAAGTAGGACGAAATAAAAATATCAGCTGCGGTCGGTTTGTGACGTAGCTTGGTCGGAACTAATGGTGGCGGAAAATTACTGGATGCCTCCGGGGTCGCTTTTGGCAAGCCCTCGGCAAGAAGAGGATACATACCCTTAATGAGGGCATGCCTCTGTCTATCTGACTGTTCAGTTTTGACTCGTTCACCTATCTCGATTAGTTCCCTTTCTTGGGCTCGTTCTAAGGATTCTCTACTTAATTCTGACCTTCTGATTTCTTTTTCGGTTCTTTTATGAGATTCTTTGCGCCATAACTCGATGGCATCTTTCTGTGACTGTCTGGCTTTCTTTTTCCATAATGCTTCTTCTACTCGCATGATGCACTCGGCATCCCATGTACCCGATACGGGCCATCTATACTTTTCTTCTAACTGTTTGGTATACTCTACCCATAAATCTAGATATAATATGGCACTTATGCCATGCTTCTGATACATAAAATGACCTGGACTGTCCCTAGGCGGGACAGGAACTGCTTCTTCTAACAGACCTTTTCTAGTTCTTAACTGACGTAGTCTGGAAAATAACGGCATGACTGAACTGTTAATCTAGACACAATACAATACACAATGAACACGATAATTACTCCACATTCATACCACGACATTAAAATACATGAAGAACATTTAAAATATCAGTTCGAACAGAATACTACCTGGAATACTGAAAACAGAATACATGAATTTCTCGAGAACAGAACTGACTAGAACAGAAACTAGATGTACTGCTAAAACAGTACGAAACTCACCGGTCTCATAAAGAGACACGTTAGGACCCGCATCCACCAAAGTGGACACTTCGTTTTGGGTCTGTGTACCACCAACCCACGGACCAGAGTCAATTTAGATTGACCCTGTCTAGATACTACCCCAGCAATGGTACTCACCGGGCAGCAAGAACGGAAGGCCTCGGACTGGACTGGACTGCTTCGACGCCGGACGGACGAACTTCGGACTTCTGTTACGGGTGGGCCTCCGGATACCTCGGACCTTGGACTCTCGGCTTGGGCTCTGGTCGGGACTCGCCGCGTTCCTCCACCGCCTCGTCTGGATGCTGGACCGCCACCTCCGTCTCCTCCGTGGGCCTGAGGGATACTTGAAGCAGAAATATCTGCACGTGCACGGTATGGTTCCGTCACGGCTGCAGAGGGTCAGGGGGCCGGCGTGGCTTCACCGGCGCGTGGGGAAAGGGCAAGTCCCTATTCGGGCGCCATTATGTGGTATATAAATAAATAATACCGGATCTAGGTTTTACTGGACATAGTAATAACAGATAGCTCAATAAATAAGAGTCAAGATTCGAGGTAGTAGGAGTTTGCAGGTTTAATACAGCATAAAGGACAGGAACAGGACAACCTGCACAGGAATGGGATGGCAGCGCTGCCGGGGGCAGGATCAGGATCGGCGTAACATTTAATAACAGTACACAAGCATATATACTAAAACAGTTGCATTACAATGAATACAGTAGGCGGAGCAGTGGGTGTGGTCAATAGCAGTCGCGAAAGATAAGGGTGAAAGTAGGTGTAACAAGAGGCGTGTACATAGACATGTGATGTAAACGTAACAGAATATGTCATAAATGGGGCGGAAACATGGAGGGGGCTACCTAAGGAGCCGGGACCTCTAACCTAATGGTGCGCGCAAACTGACAATGACGTGTTACTAGGAGAAGCTGGGGGCTATGAACTCTGTGCTAGGAGTAGAGACTGAAGTCTGGAGAGTCAGGGCGACATGTACCTAAACCCTATCTAGTATCTGATGTTTAGAGGACATGTTGATATAAACTAAGAGTCAGGAGGGGAGAGGCTAACGGACTCTAAGACTGGAGCATGCATTATTCTACATGTAGTGCGTGATGAAGAATATGAAATGACCATTAAATGCAGTATTTCTCTTACATGGAGACGTAAAGGCTAGACAATGACGGAAACTATTGATGCGATTCAGTAGCTTAGGAATGCAGAGAAGGAGGGCTGGACTGATAACTAGAATCATAACATACTCTTGGCAGACTAACAGGCAGAGCCAGGCTGAGCCGGGCACTGTGAGGCAGGAAGTAAGTGAAGGGTCGAGGATACAGGTGGGGGCTGTATCGCTCCTCAGCGAGGGTTCAGGAGACAGGAGCTGAATCTGGTGTCCAGGCCCTTTTGAGGCCTAGAAACGGGGACTTTTCAATGAAATGACGTGCACACTGAGAAACGTGGCAACGTAACTTTACATAGGCCTGATATTCATAGTATTCACGAGAACTGGAAACTGGCATACTAGAGATGGACACAACTATAATTGCGTCTTTAATCGAACATGGGGAATACATATGCATATTAATCATGCACACATAACATAAGATGGAGGACACGTAGGGACACAGAACATGGCAAAATTTACTTTTCCACACCATATACAAACATACATACATAGATCAGAGCTTGTTTAAGATGCTAGGAATTTCAGATGTGCAATTTCAAAGTTTTTTTTGCAGCGAAAAATCCCAGTTCCAGTTGAATAACCTCTGTACCCTCATTACTTGGTAACCTAAAACGTGTCGACATAAGCATTCCAGGGTGCCCATACCTTTGACCATTTGCGGGGGCACATAGACTATTTTCTCTCTTAGCATACACCAGTCAAGATCTCGCTCCCAAGCTATAACCGTGGGCGGGTACGGGGCTCCCCAGAGCTGTGCTTTTTTCCTCTTGGCGATCATACAGCCAAGCATGACCCATTTCGTAGTATAAGGGTTGAGGTCGGTAGGTTCTCAGATGTTAAGGAGACACCTGGGCGCCTCCGGTCTGCTTTTTACCCCCAACACTTCACTCATAACCGTATGGACTCTGCGCCAGTATTTCTGAATTTGCTTACAGTGCCATAGGATATGTATGAATGTGCCCATTTGTGTGAATCCCCTCCTACAAGAGCCGTCCGTCAGTCCACCCATGTGCACCAGCTGGGGACCAGTTACGTAAACTCTATGGAGGATCTTAAGTTGCACCAGTCTGAGTTTGCTGTGATTGCGACCGTTATCGGACAGGAGACCGCTTCCTGCCAGGTTTCATCATCCAATTCTATTCATTCCTCAGTCCACTTGTCTCGCAGTTTCAGTAGGGGGTTGTCAATATTGTTGATGAATTTTCGATATGTTAGGGAAATGGCTCCGTCAGGTAGGTGGCCATCCAGCAGTCTGTCCTCTAGTGGGGAGGTGTCCGGAGGAGTCGAGTCGTCTGGAATTACTGTTTGCAGCGAGTGTCTGATTTGTAGGTATCGATAATATTCCGAATCCGCCAGGGATACTGAGTTTGTAGAGGGTCAGAGGGTTTCACCCCCCCCCCCCAGCGTTCCAAAGGTCTTTGACATGGGAAATGCATATTAAGTCCCATTTATCAAATCCCTTTGTGTTTCCCATATATCCAAGTTTTTGTGAGTCCCACAGAGGTGTTGCAAGTGTCAGCTTGTTATGCCAGCTGAGTAATTTTGTAGCAGAGTGCCATATTTTAGCTGTGAGGTCAGAGGGCCCGGTGAGTGGGTATTTGCCTGGTGTTGAGTATATCTCCCTTGAAAAGGTCCCATTGGGTAAAAGCCAGTGGTCCATGATGAACCCTGGGTTGTCAGGACGGCCATATGTGCAATGATTGATAGCTGTTAGATGTGAAGCCCAATATTATTTTTTAATATCAGGCAAGCCAATTCCTCCATCATACCAGCTAAGTGTCAGCTTTTTCATGGCAATACATGGTCTCCCTCCCCATAGGAGGTTCTTCAGGAGCCCTTCGAGCTCTTTAAAGTACAAGTTTGGGACGAAGTCAGCTGAATTCTGCAGTGCGTACAGAAAACAGGGCAAAGACATCATTTAAAATAATGCAGCTTTGCCCAGACTGAGAGCGAGAGTGACTTCCAGTGTGCCATGTTGCTTTTAAGCCGCTGCAGCGGGGGGAGTAGATTGCGGGCGTATCGTACTGATGGGTCTAGGGAAATAAATATGCCCAAATATTTTAATTCTTCTGAGATTACTGGGATCGGGCAATTCCGGGTTAGAGGGGGAGAGGTCCCCCATAGGACATACAAAAGTGATTTTTGCCAATCGACGCGAAACCCAGAGTATCTTCCAAAAAATATCCAATATGCCAGAAGCTGCTATTAGGGATCTCTTAGGAGACGTGAGATAAAGGTGAATGTCATCCGCGTATAGGGATATCCGGTCCTCCCAGTCCGCTGACCAACGCATGCCGTGGATCATTACATCTTTACGAATCCACGCTGCAAGTGGCTCTAGGGCCAAAGCGAATAGTAAGGGAGAAAGAGGGCATCCCTGACGGGTCCCTCGGCTGAGTATAAAGGGCTCTGACTTCCTGTTATTCGCAACTATCTAGGCCATCGGCGCGCTGTACAACAGTCGTACCCAGCGGCAAAAATGTTGTCCAAACCCAAATTTGGAAAGTACTGCATAAAGATAAGGCCATTCCAGTGTACCGAAAGCCATTGTGGCGTGAAGGGAAACTATTACGGCATCCTCATGTATCGTCGGTACTCTACCCAGGAATGCACTGGTTAAGAGCAGTATTTCTTTTAGGCATGAACCCTGATTGATCTGGATGGACTAATTCGCCTATCACCTTAATCAGTCTAGTGGTGAGTACTTTAGCAAGAATTTTGGGTTCCGCATTCAGCAGGGATATAGGTCGATAGGAGGTGCACTCCGTTTTGGGTTTCCCTTCCTTGTGAATAGTGACTATGGTGGCAATCCTCTGGTTGAATGGCAGTGATCCTTTTTTAAGGCTGTCCTCAAACATGGATTTAAGGTAGGGGGTCAATTTATCAGGTCGAAGTTTGTAAAGCTCAATTGGAATGCCGTTTGGACCAAGAGCTTTCCCCGAGTGTAACGTCCGTATTGCTGTTGCTATTTCATCTGCAGTTAGTGCACTATCCATGAATGTATGGTCTGAGTCTGATAGCTTCGGGAGAGAGATGTCTTTAATAAGGTCGCTAAAGTCTGCTTCAGGGTATGGCGCTACCGAGCTATATACCGTTTGGAAGTGAGCAGCAAAATGATTAACTATGTCTTGGGGATCTGTCACAGGGGACCCGTCAGCACTTTTAAGTTCTGGCACAAGCCTGCTGGCCTGCTCCCTCTTGTCCAACCATGCGAGCAATTTGCCAGCCTTGTCACCCCAGTCATATATCCATCCAGCCTATCCTGTCCCAGTAGTTTGGCACGGTCAGTGACCAACGCCCGGTATTCATCCTGACGCAGACAGAGAGAGTGAAGGGCTTCAGGGGTGGCGTATGAGGTAACATCCCGTTCCAGACGGTAAAGCTCCTGTTCTATGTCGGATATTTCTTTCACCCTACATTTTTTGGAACCCGCCATCAAGGAAAGGGCCTGTCCACGGATCACCGTTTTGAAAGCTTCCCACAATATTTGGGGGACTCAACTGTATGTTCGTTCTCCAAAAAGTATGCATCCATAGTTTTGATTAGACCTTTCCGAATTTTGGGGTTCTTGAGGTACCAGGGGTTTATTGGGGCAACCCGCTCCACCTGTGTATGGTGCAGAAAGATATGAACCCACAGAAGGGAATGGTCGGAAATACCTTTTGCCAGGTGGCGGATTTCATGAATATCAGTGATGTGTGGGGGCAGGACAAGTATGCAATCAAGGCGGGATAGGCTGTTGTGCTCCCCGGAGTTGAAGGTGTGCTGTATCTTATCGGGATTGCATGTCCTCCAGCCATCTATGAGCCTGATCGCTTCTAAGAAACTGGAAAATGCCTGCGCAGGTTGGGGGGTTGTGCGAGGGGAGTCTATCTAGAGCGACCAATACTGTTGAGTTAATGTCTCCTCCAAGCACCAGGTGTCCGTCAGGTAAAGTCAAGAGAACAGCACTTAAGTCCGTTAGTGTTATGCCCTGCATCCCTGGGGGCGCGTATATTGACATGAAAGTAATAGATCTGCCCTCCCAAGAACCCGTGATTCCAACATATCTGCCGCGGTCGTCCACATATGTGGAGGTGAGTGAGAGAGGAAATAATTTTTTTTGCATTATGCCTACTCCCCAGGTGCTAGAAGTGAAGCCCGCATGTGCTACCATTGCATATCCCCATCTGTGCATTGCTTTGCACATGTTGCCAATGAGGGGCATTTCCTGGAGCAACACAATGTCCGGCGATAGTCTCTTAATATACTGTAACACAACATTTCTCTTGATCTTGTCCCCCAATCCGTTAACATTCCAACTTAAAATTTTGATTTCCCTGTTACACTGCTCTCCCATTGGTAGTTAAACAGGTCCCCACTAATGGGGTACGTTTATACAACATGCTGAACTCCACATTGGCAGCCGCCACAGACCGGAACTGTACAATCAGAATATTGTCGACAACAAGGAACAAAAAACACAAAACAACTAAAGAAAATACCCCAACCCAACAACCCCCACCCCGCTGCCCTGCGCTCTGAGCTCAGAACTGCCCATCAAAAAACTTGCAAAGTGCCTGTCGCCCTAAGAGTCAAGGAAGAAAAAACAGGGGGGGGGGGGAAGCAGTGTTCTCCGCGTCCTGCCCTATGCTATTTCACTGTCGCACCCTTGTTGAGCATTAAACATAAAGTCATGGATAAATCCGCAAACCCCGACAAATAATGTACAGTTATCCCTCCTCCCCTACCTGCCCCGCATTATTGTTCCTTTTACTTCTCAAAAAGGTAACCATCGTCCGAAACTCCGCCTCAGGCTGGCACACTGTCTGCGTGGCCCCCGGCTCCTCGCTCCATCGAGTGTTTAGTCCCTTGGTAGTCAATCCAGTCCGCAACTGCCTCAGGACGATCAAAAAACCACACCCTCCCCTCCGCCTCGACTCAGAGGCGCGCTGGGAACAGCATTGAGTATTTCAGGCCCCTTTCTCTCAGGTCTCGTTTAACAGACAGGAATGATCTCCTCTGCTTCTGCACCCTTTGAGTGAAGTCAGGGAAAAAGGAGATTTCGGCATTGTCATATCAGAGGGGGGCGTCAGCCCTGGAATTTTGGAGGATCACATCCCTGTCCCGGTAGTTTAAGACACGAGCCAGCATGGGCCACGGGGGATCGACCAGCTTGGGACGGCCGTCCAGGACCCTATGAGCCTGCTCAATCACAAAGAATTTGCTGAGGCCTTTGGGTTGCAGGTGCTTGAGGATAAGGTCCTCAACGAACAGGTCAGGAGATTGCCCTTCCGATTTCTCCGGAACTCTTATAATGCGGAGATTGTTGCGGCTAAGTCGGCCTTCGTAATCATCCAGCATGAGGTCCACGCGATTTCGGGATTCCTGCAGTTCTTGGACCTCCCTCTGTAACTGTGTGACATCACCCACTAAGCTGGTCGTCATGATTTCTACCTGTTTCACTTTTTCGCTGAGTTTCCCCTTGTCAGCTCTGATGAGGTTGACGTCGCTGGCCACTGAGTCCAGGGAGGTTTTGATACCTGCGATGGCCAACATGACATCTCTGAGGGAAGGCTCAGGTTCTCCTTCTCCAGGGCCTCCCCGTGCTGCTTCATCTTATGGACGGCCCTGTTGCACGTCTTTGGTCACTGTGTATCGATCCAGCTTGTTGGTCTGGACTAGTTTCGGTCCCCTGGTCCCCGTCTCCTTAGTGCGTTCCATGATAGCAGCTGAGGTGGATCACAATTGGATGCTAATTCTTGGGGTTGGTGGGCGAGGAAGTGCGTTGCTCCAAGACAGGGTCGACGAGAGTAACAATGCAGATAAACACAACAGAGGGACCCGAAAACCGCAGCCGCTCGTCACAATCCAATCTGCTCCTGATCTCACCAGTGGGAAGAGGGGTGTGAGTGACCCACCGGTCTCTATATGAGGGGGTTCCTTTGGAAAACGACGGTGGTAGAGATAGGGAAGCCCTGTCGCCACCGTCTAACGTACCACATTTGGTGCCCCTCAATTGGTCACAGATTGGAGTGCAGAAAAGTGTTATCAGTGTTATCCAGCAAGGCCATTATCGCTGTTGGCGTTATTCCATATGACCCTCCCGTCATAAACTCCCTTCATGGTCAGTGCAACACAATGTCGCGGTGTGGGTCGATGGCTGGGGCCTTCAGTTGGGAGGGTTGTTGCCCCAGGGCCAGGTATCTGCTGGTGCCTTGCCGTTGAGGATTCTGCGGTTGGAACTCCACGGCTCGCCCTACTGTGGCATACAATTTAAAGACCCCAGCACAGCTTCACAAGGCCACAATCACAGCTTCTAACATTTCCTGGGGCGACCGTCTGGGCAGACCCCCCACTGTAGATGGAGCACAGCAGGGTTATGTGCCTCTAGCTCCCCCCTGCATGTGGTGGTAGAACATGTGTGGCTGGAGATTGAGAGGTCTAGTGCTCCGGTCCCCAGTTGCAAGCTTCCATGCAGGCCACAAAGAACAAAGGCACGGGGAGTTCACTGCCCTAAAATAGGCTGAGGGGGGCCATCACAATCTCTATCAGGAGCGCGATGATGATTCCAGCCTATTGTGTGGCCGGTGCGCCCTGGTTCACAACTATTGTGCCCTCCCACTTTAGCTGTGTCGAAAGGTAGGGCCGAATTCGACCAAGAACCCTTCAGTATTTGCCCGGCGTTAGCCGCCTCTCATACCATTCGAGATTTACCAAACAAAGAGGCAGGCGCTGGAGACAGAAGGCAGGAAACAGCAGTTTATTCCGACGGAGCAGAACACGTCAAATCAGACAACAGGGTATCTTCTCGATGTGCTCTAAACGCATCCTTGAGGCCTGGCCTCTTATACACAGGTTTATTGCTTTATTACATAAAACACATTCTTGTCAATACTTTGATGTACGGAAAGGCATCCTCGGAATCTCCGCTCCAAACCCGTTCCCACACATATTTACAGTAAAAGTCCCCACCCCGATCTCGGTAGGTGATGACTATCGCGCAGCTGGATATCCCGCCGGCTCCCGGAATGTGTGCGGCTGATCGGATCTCATGGGGTGGGGGCTTTTATCAGTCATAGATTCTTTGAAGAGGGACAGCTTCCTACTGTAAGGGGCAATAAACTGTGTCCGCAGGGCTAGGTGATGGCCTGGGATCGGGCGGGACAATCGGGCACAGAGGAAGGGGGTTCATCAAAGGATGCGTGATCATTAAAGGGACGGAGGGAGGTGTTAGTCGGGTACGGGATGTGGCTCCGAGGCAGGGCCGCGCTGAAGGGGTGGTTTATGGCCTAAGCATGTGAGAACGTGGGCTGTCAGCGCGCGGGGGATGCTGGCGGGGTCAGAGAGGGAGAGAGAGAGACGCGCTGGCTATCGGCAGTGGGCAGAGAGGCCATGGCGTTCAAAATGGCTGCTACTTACGCGCACATTTGAGCTAAAAGGGGACAAGATGGCGCCGATAATGTTTACGTCGCAATCTAGATTTTAACAGTTGTGCATCCAGAATGGGGCTGCAGCTCCCCCCGGTGCTCCGTGCAGCGAAGGTCTCTTCAGGCGTCTCCGTTCAGTCCGACTTGTGTCGGCATTGCTGTCAATAACCTCCCATCGGGCCATCAAATAAACCGGCTACAGTCCGCCTCAGTCTCTGGCCCCACTATATGAGGCATGCAGGCAGTGACGGATGATGCGGGGAGAGGGGTTTCCACCAAGGGAGCTGTGCCGCCGCCATCTCATGCCCCGCGGCCGGCACGCTCACTCTAGCTGCGATCCCAGCGCCGTCCGGACACACCAACCTGCTGAGTTACGTGGGCCGCGTCTTCTGCCGCTGCGGATCTTCAGGGGCTCCACTGTAGTTATCGGCAGAGACAACTCTGCGATGACGCCTCGATCCGTGGCGCCACCGGCTGGCAGGGGTAAGTTGGCTGGAGCCCTGCTCCGGGGGGCATGGCCACTGTGGGCCTCGGCTTTAGGACCCCATGCGGGCCGCCACCTTGCAATGAAGTTTCAGCCCTCCGGTTCGCATGATAGTTCTCTGGAGCAGGCAGGATGGGCTCTGCTATGGATACGACACCTGGGGCATCAATCAGGTGCTTCGGATGGTCATTCAGGATAGTAGAGGGCTACTCGGACGATGGAGCTCATGGACTACGCAGCCATCTGCAATCCGTGCTAGGCCACGCCCCCGCTTTAGTGAATACTCGATTATAATGTTCATTAAAAGTCAACCTGTCATTAAAAAATATATCAAGGTACTTTAATGGATAATTGTTGACCAATTCAAGCCTTATGTTAAAAAATATTGACCAATTAAAAACTGCTTTTCTTCCATTCGATTACATTACCTTAGTGTTATACATACTTATTTTTAATTTATTTACCAAACAATAATTTTCTAAAGCATTCAACTACTGTTGCAGGCCAATGTGAGTTTGGTGCAAAATTATCAGCATACAATAATGCATTTAAGAAGGAGCTGCTAAAAAGTGGAGGGTTAGCTTGTTTAGTGAAGCTGGGAGATTGTAAATGAATAGAGAGCACAACAATGGTGCCAGTATGCAACCTTGTTGTTAATTGGTTATCTACATGGATTTTTGCTAGTTTGATCTCTATAGTTTCATTTGAGCCAAGGTCTTAACATGAAATTCAGTTAAAAACAGAGGATTAGAAATCCCCATATAAGTTAGCTTAGGTCACAAAATGTTATAACCAACCTTATCAACACAGATTTAAAATCAATGAAACACAAACAAAATGTTTCTCATGCAGATTTTTTGCACATGATATAATTAGTGGGGAACCCGGTGTGTAGCACCAACAAGAAACTGTTTGGATTCTTTTTTTAGTTTAGATTCTAGGGGTAGCAGGCTATTAGGCGATTGTGAGGGACATTGCTGTTGACCAGCCTTTAAATTATTATAATTTTTAAAAATTCTTTTTATTGATTAAACAAACATGGAATTATCCTAACGTTACACATAATCAACACGTTGTACATCGTCTGAGGTGTAGGTCGGGGGTACAAAGTTACATACCATGTGTATGGGGGAAGGGTCCACCCCACCCTCCTTTGTCTACTTAACTTGTGCCATTCCCAGATTATATGAAAGAAAGTGCCTACCTCACCACAGCCCATGATGCAAAGTTCTGTCAGCCCGGCCTAGTTTATGGTACAACGTTCGGGTGGTGTAAGACCTATATAGTACTCTCAGTTGTACCAGTCGGAATTGTGTCCTAATAGCAATTTCCCTGGGGCTCTGTATTGCTTCCTGTCAATCATCATCCTCTATCAACCCCAGATCAGTCTCCCAGTCTGCCCTCAGGGAGACAAGAGGGTCTGGAAGGTTATTTATGATTTTTTTATACGTTAGGGATGTTGCCTTGTCTGTCAAAGGATCAAGTAGTAATCGGTCTTCAAGGAGGAAGTCGTCCAGGATGGATTCTATGTCAGGACCGGAGGCTCCGATTATGCTAATCTTTCTTCACTTTATTTTATTCATTTCTCCACAGCAGCATTATCAACTCATAAACACCTTTCTTTTTATCCATGGAACACATCCAACTGGAAAAAGCAAAGTAAAATTCAAATAAGCCTGAACACCCATGAGTCCATCTGGTAACACCAGTCCATGACCTTCCTTAGTGTCAGTACATCCTAGAAAGGTCCTTCACCCTGGTAGTCCCTCCTCTTTCTTCGCTGCTCCGCAGCAACAGGTAAGTCTTTTTTCTGGTGCTTTCTCTGGGTTACCTATTTGCTTATTGTGGGCGGCTGTGTCCTTAAATAGCTTTGTTGGTGGGTCTCTACTCACCTTATTGGGGAATCTGTTGTTATTGTGCTTTTTTTGGCAGGTTCCCTGCCGCGGGAGTGCTCTGCTACTTTTGCGGCTATCCCCGGTGGTGAGGTCCCCTATTGCGGCTGCTAAGGGGAGCTCCCGGGTCTCGTTGGTCTCTGCGGCGCGTCTCCTCAGAGCAGGAGAAACGCGCAGCGAGACACACGCCCGGAGAGCCTTGTCCCCTGCCGCCATACCGTGATGCCCCGGGGAGGGGGTGGTCTGTATTACCCGCTGAATTTAAATTGCACGCATGGCGGGGGTCTGTATTGCGGCAACGCCATACAAATCGCCTGCGGGCAAGATGGTTGTCCTTTGAGCTCGAGGAGCTTTTAGCGCGCCGTGTGGCGGTTAGTGTCCTGTCAGGCTCGGCCTGAGGATGCGCGCGCTCGAGACCAGGACAGCCTACGCGTTGGGGCTTCACCCCGCCCCACACATTTGCAGTCTTTGAGACTGGCCGTACCTGTAAGGGATTAACCTCTTGTGCCCCAATCACAGAGCTTAGGGGAAGGAGAGGCCCTTTGGTTATACAGGCAAGCCTGTTATTTGTGGCTGTAGCTCATGGTGCTGGCAGGCTCCCTGGGGTGAGGGTGTGATACCTCAGACTTTGGGCTGAGCTGTAGAGTGTGTTCTACTGTTTTGGGAAAGTAGTCAGTATGAGTGCAGAGGAGTACTATGAGGAGGAGCACCAGTACCTACCTTTAGACAATCAATTATTTCAGGCTGTTGATGAATCCATTTTCAAATGTGTAAATGATGTGGTGGCACCCATGGAGGAGCATCATAGCGGAATGCGCCAAGTTGGCCCATGCCTGCTTAGATTCCCCTGGTTCTGTATCTACCTTGCCCCAGGGGGAAGGTCCCCCAATACCAGGGCGTGTGGAGGAGGTTCCGGGGGGTCCCAGGGGGTGGATTTGGACTCTTTCGACCGTCTCAGGGACGCCTTTATCGCTAAGTTGTCCAACCCGCCCACTGTGCCTTCTCCGGCGCCGACTCCCGTGGAATCTGTTAGGCCAGACTCGCCATCCCTGGGTGGGGGCTCCCCAGCGAACTCAGACGATGACGAGGGGTCTTCCCGGTCTTGGCAACTGTCCAGTTCGGCGGCCGACTTGCCCCAGGACTCCTCAGGCATGCTTAACCTGGATGACACAGTCCATCCGCAGTCAGCTGCCTGGGCGCCTGGGGACAAGGTGGCCAAGTTTGTGACGGGTCGCCTCCGCAAGCCCTTGGAGAAGGAACCTAGGGGCTGTTTGCGAGCGGAGTGTCCTTGCCCCACCTTGGAAGGGAAGGTGGCCTGTACACCGGAGCTTGACTCCAAGATGGTCACCTTCCTGGCCAAATGTATGAAGGACCCCCGCAGGGGTATAGATCGCTCCTGGCGATCCTGCCAGGATAAGCTTCTTGACGCGGTGGGGCCCATGACAAAGATTTTGGATATGGCGGAGGAGGCGAAGGTGTCGGGCTCCGTCATATCCCTGGACGTTCTCTCGAATTGGGCACAGCGGGCGATTATCTTCTTAGGTAGCGCCAACTGTGCCCTCTCGACCGAACGGAGACGCTCGCTCCTCATTAAGTTGGACCCCAAGTTAGGCGATCTGACATCTTTGGAGACCGGGGCGTTTGCGCAGCGGGGCCTCTTCGGGGACCCCTTCGTGAAGGAGCTGAGCAAGTTCGTGGCCACCTTCACGAGTTTGGACAAGGCCCAGTCTAACATCAAAAGGGTCTTCCAGAACCGTTTTTCCAACAGGGCCGGTCGTGGCAGGGGCCGCGCAACCGGCCGTGGCCAACAATCCAATCCCAGTAGGGGACAAGGCTCCGGGCGGGGTCAGTACAGCACTTCCGCCAATTATACCAACTTTTATCCAACCAGGGGACAAAAATTCCGTGGCCGAGGAGGATACCGGAACAACGCAGGCGGACCTGCAACCTGCGGTAAGTCTGATTCCTCATTCTCAAGACTGTATTGGGGGTTTGCTTGCGTCCTTTCAGGAGGCATGGCGAGCGGTCACAATGGATGCCTGGGTCTTGCAAACATTCCAGGGCTTTCATATCGAGTTTTACGATTCGCCCCGCAAAAGGGGTCTTCCTCGTCCTATCTCATTCTCAGAAGCAGGCGCCCGTCTGGTCGACAACGAAGTCTCCGAGCTTCTGCGCCAAGGGGTCATTCGTCGGTCGGTTTTGCATCCCCGGGGGTTTTTGAGCAATATCTTCCTTGTGGAAAAGACCGACGGGGGCGGCGTCTGGTCATCAACCTGAAAGAGTTCAATGGGTGGTTGGTGTACCGGCATTTCAAAATGGAGGGGATTCATCTCCTCCGGGATGTTCTTCTGCCGGGCAACTGTATAGCGAGACTAGACCTCAAGGAAGCGTATTTGGTAGTACTGATCCATCCACCTCATCAACATTTTTTGCAGTTCCAATGGAGGCATCAGATTTACGAGTTTACCACCCTTCCGTTCGGACTGTTCTCGGCACCCTGGTGCTTCGCAAAGGTCCTCCACCCGGCAGTGGAGTTCCTGTGGTGCCAGTGGGTTCGGATGATTGTTTATTGGACGACAACCTCCTGATGGCTCAGTCTCCTCAGATGTTGTCAGGTCAGGTGCGACAGACGGTTTCCCTTTTGCAGAGTCTGGGGTTTGTTATCAACGGGGACAAGTCAGTTCTCTCCCCAACGCAAAACATTGTTTTCCTGGGCTTTGTGGTGGACTTGGTCCACATGTTCTTGAGCCTTCCCTCTCGCAAGATGGCTAAGATCCGGCATCTGCTATGTCAAACCATATCCAAAACTCACATTTCCCTCTGACAGATTGCCCGGGTGGTAGGGCTGCTGTCGTCATTCATCCAGGCAATCTTCCCGGGGCCCCTGCCCTATCGTGCGTTGCAACGCTTGAAAGCGCACCATCTCAGAAGAGGATTGTCCTACAACCAGCTGGTTCCCCTGTCCACTGAGGTCAAAGAAGAGATGTCGTGGTGGCTAGCCAATATGGATGCCTTGAATGGCAGGGCCATCTTTGGGGCGGTCCCCGACATCGTCATAGAGTCGGATGCCAGATGGTCGGGCTGGGGAGCCCGCTGCAGCGATTTATCTACTGGAGGCGCTTGGTCGTTAGGCGAGCAGGAACTCCACATCAATTGCCTGGAGCTATTGGCAGGCTCATTCGCGGTCAGGTGTTGGACCAGGGACCGGGTTCGCTCGTGTGTCCTGTTGAAGATGGACAATGTCTCCGCGGTGCGTTACATCAACCACCTGGGGGGCCCCGGTCCCAAGCCCTGACGAACTTGGCGAAGAAGTTCTGGGGATTTTGTTTGGCCCATCACGTTTCGTTTACTGCAGAGTACTTGCCGGGTCAGGCCAACCAGGTTGCAGATTGGCACTCCAGGCATTTGAAGGACTCCAGTCAATGGAAGCTGGATGTTCAGGTCTTTCGGTGGTTGGTCGGTCTTTGGGGCCCCTTCTTAGTAGAACTATTCGTGTCGCGCTTGGATCATCAACTCCCGAGGTTCTACAGTTGGAGACCGGATCCGCTGGCGCAGGCGACGGACGCTTTTCTGCAGGAGTAGAGTCAGGAGAGGGGTTACGCGTTTCCACCTTTATCCGGTATTGGGGTATCTTTCATAGATTCACATGCTTAGAATCATCCCCGCCGACAAGGTGGGAGTCTCGCGGTACAATAAAACATATACATTCTAGTCATAATAACATTATACTATAGGCTATAGTAGATAGAAAAGTCACTACATTAGCCTATCTTAGTCCTTTTACAAAAAGAACCAAATTTGGAAACTAGCCAATCAGGCAGCAGGACCCTCTTAGAACCTTCCCCACAGAGAGGCAAACCCTCAGATTTTCGTAGCAAAAGTGACAGTAAGTATGCCATAATTTCTAGAAATGGCTATATTATTAATATTATTATAATAATAAGGTAAGCCTCTCCGGAGAGGAGGGTGGGTCGCATGTGAATCTATGAAAGATACCAATACTGCATAACTGAAGTTATAGGTAAGTAACTTGTTTTCTTATCCAGTAATGGGGTATCTTTTCATAGATTCACATGCTTAGAATCAGAATAGCTAGCAGTAAATAACACTCAGATGCATAGTGGATGGTGGGTATCATAAGAAAATTCAAAAGATACCATGTGAAACCAATGCAAAATATACATACATATCTGTATTATAATAAAGAGTAAGTCATACACATATATACAGTAAAAGTTATATGCAATAAAGAATCTTTACAATAGAAGAAATATTATTCTCTTATCATATAGGCTTACCTTATCTAAAAAGGTTTTGCAGTACTGCTTGACCAACTGCTGACTCAGCCTCTGTTGCCAGATCCAGGCAATAATGCAGATTAAATGTGTGCACACATTTCCAGGTTGCCGCCCGGCAAATCTTGTCCAAGGACACACCAGCAAAAAGTGCAGTTGATGAAGACACTGCCCTGGTAGAATGAGCTTTAGGTCTATTTTATAACGGATGTCCGGCCTTGCAATGGCAGAATTGAATAGTGGATGCAATCCACCTTGATATAGTAGCTTTCGTTACTGCTGATCCTGGCTTATGACCACCATAAGAAAGAAATAACTGGTCTGATTTTCTGATGGACACAGTCCGAGATATGTAAAACTTCAAGCTTCTTTTGACATCCAAGATATGCAAAGATTTTACCGCCGAGGAAGACGGATTAGAAAAGAAAGTACGTTATATCACAGGTTTGTTGAGATAGGAAGAAGTAGGAACCTTATGAATGAATGTGGGATTCGTTCTTAAAAGGACATACAGCCTGATTCATCAATTTGCTTAACTCTTTTTTGTCCGTTTTATACACATTGGTTTTAATTGAGTTCGAATCACCCCTTTTTATTAAAAGTGTTGGTTGAGGGAGTGATCTATACTCATTTTAATATCACACTTTTTTGGTTTGATGTATTTTCACACGCACTAACCACAGGGACCCAATGAAGACAATGGCAACCTTCCTTGTGTAGGTGCCTGAGGGTTCCTTTTTTCTCTTGATAATTTCACTAACTTATGTTTTGACACAACTATTAAGTTTGCATGGAGCACTGAAGGGTGTTGGGGAGCGTTTTCGCCTGACTACTCCTCCTTCCGAATTTTTTGTTGATTATAACTTATAATACTCTCTAGTTGTTTGTGATTGGTTATTTCCAGGGGTAGGAGAGTATTTACTTTGGCCCTTTCTCTCCTGTTGTTTCTACACAGTCTTGTGTTTTAGGACATGATGGTGCCAAACAAGACCAGTGACTCTGAGGCGTTCGTGTGAAGAAAGAGGAGGGACTACCAGGGTGAAGGACCTTTCTAGGATGCACTGACACTAAGAAAGGACTATGGACTGGTGTTACCTGATGGACTCTTGGGTGTTGTAGTCTGTTCAGGCTTATTTGAATTTTACTTTGTTTTTTCCAGTTGGATGTGTTCCATGGATAAAAAGAGGGTGTTTATGTGTTGATAATGCTGCTGTGGAGAAATGGATAGAATAAAGTGACGAAAGATTAGCGTAATCCTCGCCTCCGTGTCCTTAATAGAATTGAAACTTACTGTCACTTAGCTAGGCAAATTTCGACTCTCAATGGTGATGTATGGCTTCCCTAGTTGCATGTAATGGAAGTATTTTGTGTCGGTCATTTGATATTCATTTTTAAGTTCTGCAAACATTTTCCCTCCCTGCCACACATCCCCAAGAGTGTCTAGGCCTAGCCTTTAATTTATTACACACCTGTTCCCAATTTTGAATCTCCCCGTTCTTTGTGCTCTCTGAAGTGCATGGAATTTGTATCCCTGACTATATCCACCCTCCCGGATAGTATCAAAATTCACCTTATTGGAAGATGGCAGCTTCTCATTAACTCTTGTACTTTAAGCAGAAATTTGGTGAAGTGTAATTAATAGGATGGCTAACATCACTTTTAATGAACGTTTTACGAGCCTGCTGATCATCACTAAAGCAACCATTTACCATTAGCAGTCCTAGATTACTGAAAGACTTCTCCAGCATGTTCTAATGTCACTAGGATTAGGATCATTTGTCATTTCAGTTCGAATTAAACCACTTGTCATTACTTACAAAGAATTTGGACAATACCATCCTCAGCTTTGAACAGAAATGTGTGTTACAATTAAAATAGACATCACAAATCCGTTCAAATGTGTTCCATGCGTTAAATTGTCTGTAAGTACTACCTAATAGATTATGATCATAAATTGGTAAATCAGTGCATTTCCAAATTTAATTTGATTTATTAGAGCTGCATGACCATCAACAAGATGCCCCTTTACGCTAAGAACTGCAGAGTTCCAAAAATAAACAAAAAACAGGAACGGTGATTTCATCTTGCTTCCATGTCTCTTGCAACATAACAGTATCACAAAGAGATAGCACATTTAAATCATTAAAACCTACCCACATGTTAAACCCATGAATAGTCCTTGAAACAGTATTTACACAAACAGAATTTGTTTGTGTGGTTCATGACATATGGTGATGTTATTTCTTCATGTAAATGTTGTGAGGTCATTAGCATTGCTCGTTGTTTTGAGCATTATGGTTTGCATGGCCTTGTGCGAGGTATGGATTGTGGCACTACTCATAACTTGGGGAGGTCAGTAGTTTTTAATTTTAGTATGTAACTGTGACTGCACTTTAACTGTGTTTTTCGGTACGTTTCAGAGACTTTTTTACACATATGTTAAGGTCTTAGAACAATGGCAATTGTAACTTTGCTTTAACTTTCGGTTTTTCCATTTGTTTCTATCATATAAAGCATTCAAGAGTTCTGTGCACCCCACTTGCAGGGGCCAGAGCCACAGATCTGGATTTGGCCGGGCCCTGAGCCCAATCGCCGTGGGTGGCCAGCTCATGCTGCGCATGGCTGAAGGCAGATCCAAAATGACCAAAAGGGAGTAAAAGCTCCCTCAGACAATAGTATCTAAGTATTCTTTGAATTCCTGGCTTTGTACTTTTCTACGGACCCTTAAATGTCTAGATACACTGAGTCATCGTCTACAAAGTAACCCCGTCATGCCCAACTTAAACCCCTTCTTTAAATGCTAATTTGGCAAAATCTACTTAACGGGTTTATACCAGTCAAAATTGATGCAACTCCATTCAGCCATTTTTAAGAGCAAAATTCCCTGTTTTCCACTGTTTGGACCCCCTTTCTCTTTGCCCCTGCTTGATAGATCTGCACAAAACGTGCTTCGACCCAAAGTAAATGAACGTTTTTTGGAACGCTTCATGCAGACTTGTTCAACTGTGTCAAAGTTATTAAGCAGTCAAAAAATGACTTTCCTATTGAAACTCTGACTCACTCATCACTACGTTGGCGCTACCTCTGCCAGTAAAAAATATATATTACATGGGTAACCCTCCTTATTGAATGTTTGCAAGTAATATCAACACCTGCATTGTGTAGAAAAGAGAGTTTAACCATGAATTATCTCCTGTAATTCTCAGAAGTGAGCATTTGGGGGCTGCGGAGGAGACTGTTTGGAACATCCCGATGTTATCCCTGGACACTATTAAAAGAGTCTCCGAGGCAGCCTTACACTGGATGGGGCTGTGCCTAGATTGGGGGCTAAGGGCAACGAACGGTTGCTCATTTTCCGACAAAGTCAGTAAACCCACCTTTGATAATGGGGCAAGGAAAAGTCGGATAGATTATATCCTGCTAAAAATGGAATACTGGCCACTTTTGTTGGATATGGAAGTGATGCCTCGCCCAGAAAGCGACCATAACCCCCTGTCACTTAAATTGAGACTTCCCGGTGGATCCGGCAGATCTCCTTCTGTAGCCCATGTAACAGGGGATGCTCTTTTATCAAACGATAGAAGAAGGCTCAGATGGCCACGGGTTGTGGAGAATCCGACCCTTCTTGATAGTATAAAGCAGTTAGTTTTATCGACCTTGAGTGACATCCGGCCTCTGGCTCATAGTAGGGTCGCATCAAATCAGATCTCTGACCTCCACGAACAGTGCTTTGCCCATTTAAAGGACCTTCTGACGCTCCCGTCAAAGCAAGGCACTATAAAGGTACATGGTCCCCGGGAGAAATCGTATCATAAAAACTGTAGGGACGCACACAGCCGTTTAGTAAAAGCCGTGAAATCTAGGGTTTCTAGTGACATAAAGGAGGCACGTACAACGTATAAAAGGACCCAGTGGGAGGCGAAAAAGGAATGGGACGATCTATATTGGTCTGACCTATTGGATGCGTGCATATCTTCCAACCAGATTAAGTTTTGGGAACTTGTTAAGTGGGGTAGAAACTCGGACTCCCAAACCCCAGTTAACCATGTGCCCGCAGAAGCCTGGGTGGATTTCTATTCAGGTCAGTTTATGGACCCTGACTCAGACCCTGACACAGCCCACCCCTGGCAGGTAATTTCACTCATCCCTAATCAGGAATTAAAATTTACGGAATTGGAAACCGAGTCTGCGCTCCGCTTGGTCTTAAGGGGGAAGGCCCCAGGGATGGATTGCATCCCGGCTGATTTATTTAAGGCCAACCCCCAACTTTGGGTCCCTTATATAACCATCATAGCAAATGCCATTGCCTTGGGGGCCAGGATCCCTATGTCCTGGAAGGGGGCGGAGATTCTCCCAATTTTTAAAAAAGGTGACCGTTCTGACCCGGGAAACTACCGTCCAATAAGTTTAATAGACTCACTGCAAAAAGTCATTGCAAGGATGGTCCTTGCTAGAGTCCAGGGGTGGATTGAGTTGGAGGGTATCCTGTCCCCCTTACAGGCAGGATTCAGATCAGGTACCAGCACAATCAACCAGGTTCTTAGATTTTGTATGATCTACTGGAAGGTTGTGCTGTTGGGTGGTGGAACGATTTATGCAGCATTCATTGATTTGAAATCTGCAATCGATCTTGTGCCTAGGGCCAAATTATGGACTGTGCTTAGAGATTTAGGACTGCCATTGGAGATATTGGACATGGTTGTTAGATTACATGAGGGCACCTTTGCTAGGGTGAGGTGGGGTGGCCAAGGGCAGGTGACGGACTCCTTTGCCGTAACTCGCGGAGTCCGCCAGGGGTGTGTCCTGGCGCCGACACTTTTTTTTACTGTTCATTGACCAGGTGGTAAAAAAATTTGCGCACACACCCACTGATGCACCATCCTTGGGGGGGACAAGGTTTCCTATGCTTATTTTTGCTGACGACACTTTACTCCTCTCAAAGACCCGTAGCGGTTTGCAAGCAGCATTGACCCGCTTCGAGGAGTTTTGCATTGCCAATGACTTAAAAATCAATATAAATAAAACTAAATTTATGGTCCTAACCAAAAGCCGTCCCATTACGAGCTCAGTGAGCTTGCACGGAGTGGGCCTAGAACAAGTTGAGGTAATGACGTATTTAGGAGTCACCCTGGACTATCGTCTCCGCTGGAAACCCCAGGTAGACACCCTCCACCTAAAATTTGCTCGCCTTACGGGTTGTCTTCTGCAGGAGCAAAAAAGGTCCTTAACTAAACGTATCAAACCTGCACTTAAGATTTATCTTACTAAGGTAAGCTCCGCAATACTGTACGGGGCAGACCTTTGGGGACATATGGATCTATCACCTCTGGTGAAAGTACAGAATAAATTTATGCGGAAATTAGTGGGTCTCCCACAATCGACTCCCACTAAACCGCTCTATCTGGACCTGGGCTGTAACCCAATTAATGAAATGGCGAGATATAGATTAGTAGCCATGTGGAGACGCGTCTGGCCCTCTCCAGATTTAAGTCTTTTTGCAAAAGAACTCGAGGAAATTAGATCGAACTGGGGGTCTAGCAGTATACCTTGGCTGCGTGAAGTGAAATTGATCCTGGACGAAATGGGCCTCATTCAGCTGTGGGTTTCACCGGGGTCTCTCAGCTTTCCTTCTAAACAGGACTATAAAGCACTCTATTGGGCCTCTGTTCGTAAAAGGCTAGTCTTGGCCTCAGATAGAGTAAGTCTAACAGGTCGGTTTCTGTGTCATAAACTTGACCCCCTTTTAGAGAATTATTGGGACGTCATAACAAAGCCATTAGACAAAAAACTCTACCACCAGTTTTGTGTAGGTTCCCTGCCTTTAAGATCTTTTACTAGGAACTGGTGCAATCGAGCGAGTCATTCCTGTCCTTGGTGCCCTGGACACAAGGAGAGCATGGGTCACCTTTTATTTGCTTGCGAGGCCTATCATGCTCCAAGAAGTAAATGGTTAGGGCCCATTTGTCGACACCTTAAAGTGAGAGGGAGTGCAGAGGCCATGTGGGCACTTCGTACGAATACCTCTGAGGCGGTAGTGGTCGCTGTAGCAAAATACCTGGGTTGGACATGGGCGATTAGATCAAGACTCTTACAAGAACCTTGTTTTTGAATTCGATTCTGTCTCTGTTTTCTATTTTTATACAGGTTTTTCTTGTTATACATCTATTAGGTCTTTATCATACTGTTTAATTCTAGTATTAGTGTAGAAATGTGTTGAAATTTCTTGAGATACATGATTTTGTAATTTGTAATTATGATGGTTTAAAAAGAAATTCCATTCCCTCTTCCTTTTTCACAATGTATGCTCAATTTTATTGTTTTTAATTGTCTTTTATGATTCTATAAATCGAAATAAAGACTTTAAAACCTGAATTCATTTGCCAGATACTTAGCTTCCTGGAACAAATACAAATATTAAATGGATAGTTAACACAGCATTTCTTCTTCCTTTAATCAACGGGGAAAGAAATTCTGCAACGACAGTGCTGCTTTCAGCGTATTAATCAGTATATCTGACAAAATCACTTTTTGCTGGCCCATTGTTGTTATAAGCAGCCATCTACCAATGTATCCTCCCACCAGTGTGTGAAAACAAACTTTGTAAAAGCGGAACCCTGTCAGCAAAACATAATACACATTTGCACATTGCACTTTCTTTAACTGTGTCTAGTTAAACCTACTCTATTGTGTCAATGTGCCCAATTTAGAATATATGTTTTTTTTATGTTTCCTCATAGTGCTGCTTTACATTTGAAATTTGACTCATAATATACACATTGTTGCATGAAAACACATTTTAAATATTAGCACATTATCCCAACAAAAGCACACATTTCTCAAACCATTGACATTGTAACATAGTGTCTCTTGCATTGCTCAGAATGTCTGGAGTGCCTTGCCAGAAGACTACATGTTGGCCATCTGAGAACACCTTCCATAAGACATAAGGAGCACATCTGTTCAGAAACATGGAAAGACCTGATGCAGTATGAGTTCAATAAGGTGACTCTTTTAGACTTCATGACCCTTATCCTGTTGATATGTTTCGGTTGTTACATCCGAAGTTCGACTTTTCTTCTTGGTTGTGTTGCACTCAAAAAGTACTCTAAGAAATGAATAAAATAAAAAATGCATCCTCAGGAAACAATGGAACCAGCCATTTACAATATATCAAGGTGGAAGATATAAATCTCTACAAGCTCTGACGGGTGTAACAGGAGCTCTCGCTGGGCAGGTTTTGCAGGCTTGGATTTTCTCCTAACAGGATCAGGCACTGCTCCAATCCGGACAGGCTGTGTCTTATTGATTCTTTGTTTTCAGGTAGTTGCTACTAGGTCTCCTTTGTCCACCAATGGTTCTTGCAAACGTTTACAATTTTTCTAAGTTCTTAATTTATAAATAAGTCCAGGGGTCTAAAGTCAAGGCAGCCTAGTATTGATTCTCAACCCCTCTACCCCCCCGCCCTCCCCCCCTCCCCCCCTCCCCCCCCAAACCTCTTTCTTCCACCACTCTATGCTTCCGGTCTCTTTATCTCACACCTTTGCAGGTGTTTTACTTTTTGGATTCCTCCCGTTGTTACTGTTTGCTATCTTTCTCTTCCTCCTTCTTTCCCCCTTTTCTACCTTTCTTTCTCTTGCTGTGGGCGAAAAGATGAAAAAAATAAGTCCTGGCCCCCAAAAATTAGGGCCGGTGCCCACCACCTACAACCACTGTACAAATTCTACGCCTGATTCACAAAGGTAAATTTATACTTTTGTGTAAGCTTATGATTTTTTGCAATTTACAGAGGAATTTTATAAGTAGTACCTTTACCACTGCCTATCCTTTTATTTTCAAAGTCTCCACCACGAGTGCAGGGACACTGCAGTTGTAAAGATACTAATTCCTTTTCTGAGTTTCCAAAAATCGTAAACTTACACAAAGGTGTAAGTGTACCTTTTTGAATCTGGCTCTAAATATTTAGCAGCTCGTGGGTGTTTAGTAGTATCATTATTGTATTTATTTATTTTATAAAGAGCTTGAACACCCATAAAACCGTCCTGTCATTTTTGTCGATTCTCAGGACTAAGACAACAAAGTCAATCATCTTGGGCACAGCTGGACCTTTTGAACAGCAGACTGAGGAAAAGGTCCAAAGGTTTTTCCAAACATTCACCAAGTTCTCGGCCAGAGGGATTCCTCCGATATCTCCTTGTAATTTGCTGGCTCCCCTGGTTTATTTTAATTTTAGTAAGAACTGGATGCGATCGTGACTTTCTGTCTCTTCAGGTTGTTATGGACAGGGCAACCCTTCTGGAAGCCACTCTGACAGTTTGCCATAAGCAATGTGGTACAGGCCCATGCCCTCATGAAATATGTCATAAGAGGTGAAAACAACCACTTTCATCAAAATCTACTAAAGTAATAAATAGAACAGCAGCTGATTAACACAGCAGACACCAACCAGCTGTAAACGACAGAAGCAGCAGAAGACAACTGAAGACAACGGACAGGGGCTTGTAAGAACAGATACCCAAGTGTAGTAGAAACAGACTATAAGGAATATACTAAAAGTAAAAAAATAAGGTACAAATATCAGATGCAATAAGCGAATAACCAATCAGGCAAATGAGTTTGAAGCACTTGTGACAAATAGGATGTCATGGGAATCACCCTTTAATACTAGCGCAAGAGCATCATCTTCGATTGCACTGGTGCACGTCATTGTAGTTATTTCTGATGCCTAAGGGAAGGCCAACATGCGCGAGGCAAAAAACAGCATTCAGCCGGCCAGCTGTGGCATTCACTAGGGCACCTGATCTCCCCAAACCATGAAGGAACACCTCAGAGATTTTGTTGGCTTCTAAGCTAAACTCCATTGAAAGCATCCTTTCCATCCTTGGCAGGTAAAGAAAGGGAGATGTTAGGGCAATCACCAGTAGGAATGCTGATACCAGTAGAAGGAAGAATGGATTACACCATGATGGCTGCATGCCTGAGACCCTGTGGGACACCAAGGTGTGCAGAACCACAGAACTGCCGGGCAGAAGCTCTGGGTTACACACAGAAAACTGTAAGCACTACAGCAGCAGACCAATGCCTTAACCGTGCCCGAGAGTGAAATCAGGAGCCTATCTCCTCAAGCCATGGAAGCAAATCGTATGCCCTGATTATGAGTGGGTAAGGAGGAAAAATGCAAGTTTTGGGTTAGAATATGCGGATTTGATTTTGCTCCTTACTGTACACTTTTCCCTTTTAAAATTCCGGCAGGTTTGACCGGCCAAAATGTAATGAAGGATGAGGAGAGGACTTTATAGAGTGTGGTAAATTCTACACAACGTGGAATTCGGAACTGTAAGGAAATAGGTTTGCAGTAGTGGCTGACAACACTTCAAAGTGGTGAGGCGAGCAAACAGGTTATACAGACATCAACATGAAAAGACTTACCACAGTCATAACACAGTTGCTGTCATAGTGCCCTCATTCTGTGGGAAGACTCTGCGTGTATCCGAAGTGAAGAGGTTGTTGTTGCCAGCGCCTCTGATCAGTGAACCCCTGTGTACTCCCTCTCTCGTGAGTGCTTCTTAGGTGCAGCAGCCCTGCCTTCTCTGCTCCACTTCTCTATGAGCACATGCAGACTGATTTCTTTCTGGCCCACACATGAAAAGACGAAGCCGTAGTGCAAGTTGCAACGCAGACGGGGGAGGGAGAGGTGCAGTTGACCCCGTAATAGACAGTTTAGTCATCAATACGCAGTTCAATAGCCACACAGCATATTGCTTAAGCTTTCGGTAGAGTTCTGTAGGGTGACTGGGCATTGTATTAATTGCACGCCTGCCCTGAATGCCTCAGAGACACCAGCGGATTACCAAGTCGGAAGTCATGCCATTGTCTTCGCTCGGATGAGCTTTGGTGGTGCCAGCATGCATGGCCAGGGTGACGTCCCCAGAGTCAACTCCCCTAGTCAGTCCCGATGCTGCTCTCATGCTGTTTACTAGCATGAGCGATACCAAAAGGGATGATGGACGGAGCGCTTGAGCAAATCAAACACTCACCCCCCAGTCAACTGAACTGGGTTTAATCCATCATCATTCTTTAGCTCACTCCACCACCCCAGTTCAGACATGACCATATGCAAATCAGTCTGACCCTGTGCCTCATGGGAACAGTCTAGCTCGAACTGCCAAGCCATGTCTTCCCCGGAAACAAGCATCCTCTGGCTAATCAGCCGTCATCAGCCAGGCTAGCTTGAATCCAGTGGCAAAGTGAGCAAGGGACCCACGTCTGGGCATACCCTGCCAACTTAGAGCGAACAAAGCAAAATCAAAGAGGATGATGGACGGAGTGTTGAACATTGCAAGCACTCACCCCCAGTCAACTGAACAGTTTTTTTTATAAACTTTATTTTTCAGTTAACACATTACAGTACAAATATCAAACCAACAAATAGGCATATGTAGACATATTGTTGACTGACATGCAGGACAGAGGGCAGCAGCCTGGGGGGAAGGTACAATGGAGCGAAACAAAAGAAAAAAAAATCATTGACAGTGATCTCATAGTGAGGGAAGTACCGGGCATGGCGCTGATTTCCAATACAGACACTACTGGGGTCGACCCTCTCGCTCCTCGTCGGATCTGGTCCCACCGGCTATATCTAATCCACTCTCCCCGCTGATGGAGGTATCCTGCGAAGAGGGCTCCCCTCCACCAACCCAGAGGTACACATGTTGCGCCAAGCTAGCAGGTCACCTTACAACTTCTCATCCCTGCGGGTGAGCTTCATGTGGGCCTCTTCGGCCAGGGACCATTCACGGACATCTTTGAGCCAGATGGGCACTTCTGGGGCCCTTTGCCTCATCCAGGTTATGGCTACCCTGCGCCTAGCAAGCACAAGCATTAATTGTAGAAGCTTGTAGGGGAGTTTCTTTTTCTTGGGCTTTTGGATTAGTGCAAGCAAACAATGTAAAGGTTCAGGCATTATCCGGAGACCTGTGGCAGTAACAATCCTTCCTACCACATCCACCCAGAACTGTCGGACCATTGGACAATCCCATGCCAAATGGAGAAAGCCCGCTTTCTCCTCTGCACATCTAGGGCATCTATCTCTCCTGTCACTAGAGATGCGTTTCAGGGATACCAGAGTTAAATAAGTGCGGTGCAGGAAGTTGAAGTGCGTCAGCTTAAACCTGGCATTGCATGAGACTGTGCGTGTGAGGGAGCCTATGCTTGCCCATAACTGAACTGGGTTTAATTCATAATCATTCTTTAGCTCCCTCCGCCACCCCAGTTCAGACATGACCATATGCAAATCAGTCTGACCCTGTGCCTCAAGGGAACAGTCCAGCCCGAACTGCCAAGCCATGTCTTCTCTGGACCGGAAACAAGCATCCTGGGACCGGTTTCTGGCTAATCAGCAGTCATCAGTCAGGCTAGCTTGAATCCAGTGTCTATCTGTACCTAGACGACTGGCTAATCAAAGGAAACTCATAGGCATAGTGGGTAAAGGACACCAGGACAGTCATGGGCACTCCACTGAATAGTATGGATTAAACCCAGATCAGTTGACTGGGGGTGAGTGTTTGATTTGCTCAAACCAGGGGCGTAGCTAGAGCCCGTGGCGCCCGGGGCCATCCCATAGACTGCCGCCCATGGCATCCGCAGCCCCATGACCGTACGAGGCCAAGTCTCGACACGAATTTCAAATCTCACCCCACTGTCAAACCTCGGGCACAAATATTTCTCTCATGTATCAACGGAATGCCAGCTCCACATAACATACACATTGACAATAAATCATACAAGTGTGTAAATCAATGTACAAGATGCGTTGCCTGAGTTAGTAAGAGTTAAAAGGTGTAGCAGTCGCATTCTATATAGCTCACTGTGCTATATTAGAAGACTTACAATTTATGAACTGCAAGTAACAAAAGTATCTGTGTTCAAAGCAGTAACCCACTTACCTAGCTACATAGAAAAATAATATGTCATCTGCATATTATATGATGTGTTCTCAGTGATATAACTAATAAAAGCACGTGTAAGATCTTAATATCTGATGTGACTTCTTGTAATGTCACTGTGATGCCATGCATTGTGACATCATGGGTTGTGATGGTACATGCCATGATGTCACTTGCATACTGAATAACTTGGTTAGTCCACCCAAGTGCTGGAGCTACAAAAAAAATGTTAGCTTCAAGGCATTCCATTTTAGGAAGAAATAGTTTTACCCAATAACGAAATCTGCTTTGCCAACTTCTTCCAAAAACTACCCCCATTACTTTCAAGGGGGAAAACAATTCAAAGTACATATTTGACCCTTTAAGGCATCTGGAAAGAAAAACACATTTTCCATGGAAAAGGGCACTGCGAAATACACAGCATAGCAGGCAGTTTCATACTTTCATCTACATACTTTCATCCACATGCATTCCATAGGCCTGTCCCATGCCTCCAGGTAACTTCAGGTGGAGCTACAACAATCAACAAGACTTATTTACTGGCCACAGCGCAACGGGATGACTCGAGTACTGCAGTCATACAAGACTCCTTTGAAAAGCACCATAGGCCTGAAGTCACAAACTAGCGGTCCGTCCAACTTTCACCTATATCCGACTGAGAATGGGAACAGATACCTTAAACAGCCACCCTTAAGTAGATATGAGGGTGCAGGTGGCCAGGAATGTCTTGGTCGGAACACCCAGGTAGGTAAAGACTTTGCTGACCCCATTATCCTCTGTGGCAGCATAAATTCACATTTCAGACAGTTCTTAATGCTGAGTAGGTAGTTAAGAAATAAACAAGTTCTTCAATCTACTACGGACTTCAGCATGCTTACTTACTACACTATCATCGTGGGCCTTCAAGAACATCCTCATCCCATTCAATCTGACACAACAACAAATAAACTGGCGATTTCTCTCCGAAAGAACGCTGCCCGAGGCACTAAAACACCATTATATTCTGTTTCATAGATTTCAAAGTGGCCTTTGATAATGTTGACTGGGAAAATGTGTGGCATAAGCTAGCAAGCTGGAACATAACTCAAGGCCTGCTGAACATGCTAATCAAATTCCATACGTGCACATACATGCAGGTCAAATGAGGCACAGGAAGAAGCAAACATTCAACAAGGTACAGCAATATTGTCAATTACAGGTATTCAGTTGTACTCCTCCTCAATGGTCTGCAGTTACAGGTATAAGGTAGAATAGAGCGTTGTGCCATTAGCCCAAGGCCCCCACCCCCTCAACGTAATAAGGGGTACTACAAGCTACATTGTATTCAGTCCATCGAATTCTTTACTTTCCGCCCTTAACATCAAAAATAGTCAATGCTCAACCATATAAACTGCGGACTTATTAACTTACTTTAACTTGGGTGGGTCGTACTTCTTTTCGCTGCGGCAGGGCCCATACCTGTCATCAACATACGACGACTCAAGGCGGGGGGGTCACAGCAGCACAGGGCTGGGCTGCAAGCACGCACCACCTGGCCAGTCCGTCTCAGGCTGGCCCCGGTCTTTGTCAAAGTGAGTGGGTACTGCGTGACTCACTCAAAGACGGTCGGAGTGTGTCAGTGACATAGAAGTCACAGGCCACGACCCAGAAGTTTGTCTTGGGACTCGTTGCCACTTGCCACGTTGGTAGTGATCCCCACAGACTTCGGGACTGAAGTCACTCAGTGCCACTTCTGCCACCTGTCCCCGCGCTGAGAGAGCAGAGTGCACGTGCGTCAACTGCATTTAAAACGTGCACGTGCCAGGGCCGGCTCTAGGCTCACGGAGGCCCTGAGCAGGGAGTGTAGGTAGGGGGCCAGAGGCCGCCAAATCCCTGCCAGGGGCCGCCACGCAAATATGTATCTAAGGATATATATTGGCGTGGCGGCCCCTGGGGTTTGGCGGCCCTGTGCAGGTGCACAGCTTGCACATGCCTTAGGCCGGCCCTGCACGTGCATTTAAAAGCACCGTATGGGGGCTGACCCTGGGATTCTCAAACACGGAATCGCCGGTGCGCATAGTATCGCCGGTAGCATAGTTCTCCAGCACTATGCTAGGGTGCAGCGTCGCATACAGCATTGCAAGCCGGTGCGCTTGCACTTTTAACACGTGGTGTTCTTCAATCCCAGCAAGTGTGTATGAGGGGATAGGGCGGGCGTGTACATCATTCACTATGGATATGATTGGACAGTCACTCAGCGCACAGGCTGTTCTGGTCCTCCTCCAATCATATCTCAGCCATCACCGCGCTTTGCGAGCACGTTCACCAATCCTGGACCGTGCTGCTAAGATTCATAAGCACAAATGTGTCGGCGCCTCACAGATTTTTTCCAAAAGAATGTATTAATCTGCATTCCCTTTATTCTTATTTCAAATGTATTTCTTGTTTACCCAGAGGCATAGCTTATAGCTAGACAGACCATCGCCCCCAAATCATTGCCGCCTGGGGCGGACTGCACCCCCCTAGCTACGCGGGTGGCTCAAACGCTCCGTCCATCATCCCCTTTGGTATCGCTTTGTTAACTAGCATGAGAGCACCACCAGGATTGGTGGGAGTGGACTTCCTCAGTGCTCAAACCTGTGCTCTCTACACACCCGGCTGTTTATCACAGTATGGGTTGGGAAATTGTAAACTGCGCATGTCAGGCTGGCCATCGCAAAACGACCGGCCAAAGTGACATGTGCAGTTTAAACTGGCATAGCCAGGCACCCCTACTTCCAGTGTGCATTGCAGCAATGGCCCCGCCCCGCGATGCCCTCAATCTAAGCTCCGGTGGCTGGCATAGCACAAAATAAAATGGTAATAAAGTCACTTTATTACCATTTTATTTTTCGCTTTTGCTGTGCCCTCAGCGGGGGGGGGGTGACTCTCCTGTGCCCAAATGGAGCAGCTGCCGCTGTTTGTGCAGCAATTGAAAGTCTGTGACCCACTCATAATCAGAGCCTTAGCGTAGCAGACAGACAATCAGAAGTAACAAGAATCTCTTAGCGCTCCCCAGCAGGGGAGGATGATTCATTTTTTCTGATTTCATATTTGAGAGTTTCCAATGATGTAGTTGGGATTTGACATCTGCTAAAAGTTAGAATATAGTAGAAATGTAATGGTAGAACCCACAGCCTTGTGACTGGTAAAAGAAACTGTGAGACCATTTTAGGCTATGGGGAAGAATGTTGTGAAAGGCACAAGCCTCATAATACAAGTTCGTAAACGACCGGCAGGGCTAGTGTTCTTTATATAATTCATATTTGATAGTGAACAACCTGCCATTGGTTATGACATCAGAGAGCCAACGCCAGGTCAGTCCATTTTATTGGGGGTGCACTGGAGGGGAAGGATATTCCACTGTAAAAAAAATCAGTACATAGGTTCTGAGGCTTATGCAGCAGGCCTCTGTTCCTCCCAGATGTCAAATCGAGAGGTTCTCAAGCAAAATGTAAGCGCCGTCCATCCATCCAACCTTCTAATCATCCAAGTTGTGTACTTGGCTAGAAGATGTATTATTACCATGGCGCAAATTACCATTTTTAGTAACTATATTTATAATAAAAGGCCTAGTTATGGTACTTTCCCATTGTAAGTATTGTTCCTCTGTTGAGAAGTGGAGATATTTTCACTCTAAAATGGAAGTGCAGGTGCTCAGTACTTACCCTATAAGCCGGTCTAAAGCACAGCTTGTACCCCAAAGATGGTATCATCCCTTGGTTTATTACATGTGTTAATATGTTCAAGCTCAAGGGTACTCATTCAAAAATAATAAACTTTATTTCGGTTGAATGGCCATAAAAGTGCAATGTGCAGATAAAATACATATTAAGCTTACACTTAGTCATATATACTTCTTTAATTTACCCCAAAAGGATCATAAAAAGCTCCATCATCCCGGCTGGCATGGGCACCTGTGAAATGCTGTGTTTGGGCATTCATGTGTCCAATGGAGCTATTGAAACTGAACTGCAGGGGATATCATCATCAAAAACATGAATAGCCTCAAGAAGCATGTCCCACAAAAAAAGTAACACAAAACGTTTAAAATTAAAACACATCCTGCCAAATAATCTTCACCCTGGCTCCAAAGACAGGGAAGGTTGAAAGAGACTACCTTGTTCAATGGCAGGTGGAAACATCACACAAACTGAACTGATGAAATGCCAACATAAGGACAGAGTATGGCTTAAAGGAAGGTACATGTATTATAGAAAAGAGAACCCTGCGCTAAATGGTTATTTTTAACAGAACGTGGAGAGAATGGACCTGATTTGCAAACAATTTTGAAAAACTTTAAAAATGTGCATCTCTTAAATTTCCTGCCATAAAATGCATAGATGACTGCAGTTTCGGAGATTCAGAGAACGCCGCAGAAGTATACATAGACATCTAGGCAAATTATAGATTTCCATCAAGGCACCTCCCAAATCTATGCAAATTTTAGATATCCATTAATACTTCTCTCCAGCCACACTGTTGTAGGACTAGATGCAGTAGCGGCTGCTACCATAGCATGGAAGTGGGGCGGGTGTGGGGGGTGGGGAGAGGAATGTAATAAATAAAGGACTTACCTTTAATGGCCAGACGCTGCTTCTCCTCTGTCCTCTGACCTTATCCCCTTCATATTCCTGTCCCGGCCTGCAGCAGGAAGTCCCAGGGCATACATGCTCCCCTGAGCCAATCACAACGCTGCAACGCTATGAATAAGTGCTCAGACTGGAACTGGGAGCCTGTGCATGTTTCTCACCAGGCTGTGTAATGCAGCCTGGTGGGACCATGAAAAGTGCACATGAACCCAGGAGGGTTGGCCAAACAGTTCATGCGCACTTAGGGAGTGCACACAGTGGTCGAAGTGGGTGAAAAAAAGTAGGGGAACTGTGGGCGGAGAATGCAATGGAGGGATAACCCAAGGATTGGATCAGTGGGCGGAGTCAGAGGTGTGGCCAGAATGTGCCAAACATCCCAATTTTTAGTATTTGTTTGGCATTTCACCGACCAGTTACAGCTTTTTGTGTTATTTAATTCAACCAATGGATACACTTGATTATTTAAGGTTTAATAGGAGTTATTGGAATTTAAATACATTCACAAAGTGGGATATATTTCAAATCACACAATGCCCCAAGTACGCTTAAAAGTGGAATCACAAGCCCTTTGTCTCCAAGCCGTGCAGTTTCTCTCATTAGCACTTCTCCTCCCTTCTTCCACAAGAGCAGTTCAAACATGAATGGCAAAATATCCTAATTTGCAAATGTTTTCCATATAATTATGGCTCTGCCATATTTGCCACATAATACATCATCCAGTGCATAATCTTACAGTTTTAACTATTATTTTTGGAGCTCAAACGGATAAAAAGTTACTAAAAAACGTGACTTGAGTTGCCCTTTGCAAAGGTTGACTGATCACCTTTCTCACTGCTGCATTTGTATGTTATACTGATACTAATGAGGCAGAATCTTTGCAGAGACTTAACATGTGTCAAAATGTCTAAATAATAGAGGATAAGAAAATATATTGCATTACGCTGTAGCCTTTTTTTGTTGCATAATTTAGTCAACACGGCGGAATCATTTTGTCCCCCATTGCTGCATAATTCCAGTGGCTCCAGAGCAGGTAGCATATGTTAAAAGTGCTTTGCATGAAGCAGAGAGACTGTGAAGTTTACAAACTTAGTTTGGTGTGCGTGCAAATCCTGCATTGCCGATCCTTGGTGAGTTGCGGCTACTACTGCTGAAACAAGGCCAATGGAGGTACCAATAGGTGAGGCGGACTGGCCTCGATGGCAGGGCCAGCTTTAGTGCTGGTGGCGCCCTGTGGAACAATGTTTGTTGGTGCCCCCAATGGTCACCTACGCCTCGAACTCCCTCACTACCACCCTTTAACAGTCTCCCTCAAGTCTCCATAAACACATTCTTTCCCAGATGCATTTAATTTGATTTACAGCACCACTCATACCAGTGTATGCTGTCAGAGCACTTTACATCACGCACACTACATAGAAACAATCATTTATACGTGTGTAAATCACTGTATAGGAAATGTTACATAAGACAAAGGACTACAAGGTGTAGAAGCCACATGACAACCATACTAGTAGGCAGTATAGTTTAATAGCTTACTGTTCTATGTTAGGATTTTAACTTATAAACTGCAAGTAACAAAAGGATCTCTCTGACAAAAGCAGTAACCTACTAACCTAGTTAACATTATGTGCACTTTGTGATCTGCATGTTACATGTTCTTTGCAGCAGGCACATTAACCCTCTGTGCTACCTTTCCAGGAGTCAACCCTTCCACAAGTCAAAATTCAGATTTCTCCCTAGGAAGAACATTAATCACCGAAGTTATCATGATATTTTTATTGTTGCTCAAAATTGCTGGAGGCCAGGAAGGAGGCAGCAAGTTTTTTTTATACCATAATATACTTGCAAACACAATGCACCCACCCGAAATAGGTACTCAGTGCGATCACACCGTTCGTACCTCCCTAACCTGCTCAAGGTTCATGTGACCTCAGTGACCAAGTCACAGTGACTGGATCACGGTTGCTCTAGGGTGTGCTGCTTCGTAGGCTTGCCCGCAAGACTGGAGATGAACTTCAGTATGGATTGTGGTGGACAGGCCTCCAAGGTTAACCCACAATTGACACCACTAGGGTACACATAGTTGTGCTAAGACATCAGGCCTTTTAAGGTCTAGTGGGGCTTTCTAAGGTCTAGCATGGGAATATGCTCCCACAGTAGAGTGGTCTGGTGGACTGGTCATGAAGGCTGAACCCGGTTCCCCAGTTCCAAATTTGACAGCTCTGGCCATAGTGCCACATCCTCTCCCCCACTGAACACCATACTGACCCACTGAGAGAAACTCGCACTGCCTTCAGCTACAACTTAATTGTGCTTGCTATAAACAGTTGGATGTGGCTCAATTCAAATTATGCCCTTGATAAGAGTAATATGCTGCCTAAAAACAAACAGTAAAAGCAAACACTCATAGGTAATGCAAGATTAAGTAAAGCATGTGAAATTTAAGCAGAAACAACATGGTTACCTTAACGATCTCTCACCCACTATTAAAAAATCAGCGAATGCTTTTACCTGAAAAGTTAAGGGCATGTCTACAGGGCCCTGAAGGGAACTGTTTAAAAAGTCCATTGCTTATATCCTTACAAAACGTAAGCAGTATGGGTTAAAAAGACCACATCCATAAACACAGAGCCATGGTACACATTTTATTTTCTAATCCACCCATCAACCAGGTATTGCAATACATCTAGGAATGGTGCACTTCCCCACCTGGGGACAACAATGCTGTTCAAAGAAAGATGAGAAAACAAACGTAGCGCTTCCCTGAAAAGTCTGTAAAGTGAGTCTGATGTGTTTGAATGTGAATAAAACCAATCTGGCCACTTTGCAACCACTCTGTCTTGCTTTATTTAGTTATGTATTTATTTTTCACATTTGGAGTGGTTTTCTTTTTTGGATCCATTTCACCGGGAAGCAACTAAATGAAAGAAGGAAAGAGAGGTTGTGAACCGTTTCTTCAAGTCACGGTTTTCAGTAAGTGAGGAGCAAGACAGAAAGAGAGGGAATAATAGGTAGAGGGGGGAGGGCAGCTGCCAGCACAGAAAAGAAGAGGACATTGTCCATGTCTTCTCTGGACAGTAAGGAAGAGACAGAGGGGCAAATTTACAAGCCCCTTGCACCACCTTTGCGTCACTTTTAACATGGGAAAAGTGACACAAAAGTGGTGCAAGGGGCTTGTAAATCTGTTCCAGAGTATTTTTCCTTCTCTGCCCGTCCCCGAACGTCCACAAAATCAAGCCGAGCCTTATCTGAATGCCTTTGCTATTTCTGCCCTACTGGGACACAGTTTTGCAAAGAAAAAGTAGGGGAACGGAATATTTTTAATAAAAGAAGAAGGGTTACGCCGTGCCCTTCCGCTCCCGCCCACTTCGACCACTGAGTGCACACCACTCCTCTCCTGCTCTGGCCAGCCCAGCCCCGCCACCTACTGCAAGAGGGACAATAAAATGATAAGATCAATGTTATCATCTATTTCAGGATCAAGTCTCCCAGCGACATCCAACTCCTCAATACCACCCTAACCAAGATCCAAACTTGGTTCTACGTTAACCACTTAAAGCTCAACCCAGACAAAACTAAACTAATCCTATTCTCTCCTAAAAGTAACCATCATCCAGTCCAAGAATGACTCAAGAATCTGGTTGCCCTAAACTGCCCCCTTACCCTATCTGACTCAAATGTCTCTAGGCATCACCCTTGACAAGAACTTATCTATGGAGGTCCACATCAAAAACTCTGCAAAAAGTGCTCTTTTCACTTTAAAACACCTCAAGAAACTGAAACCTTTTACCCACATGATGACCTCAAGACAGTAGTCCAATCCCTAGTTCGCTCTAAAATCGACTACGGGAACGCCATCTTTAGAGGGACTCCAACGGCTCATCTAGCCCCTCAAAGAGTAGTGCTGAACATGTCTGCTCGACTCGTATCTGGAGTTAAAAGATTTGAACACATCACTCCAGCTCTCAACTGCCTCAATTGGCTTCCCCTGGAAGGGAGATGTATCTATAAATTGGCCTGCATCACACACAAAACCCTTCACTCTCCTGCCCCCAACTACCTAAATAACAAACTGATTAGAGCAGGTCAATCCAGAACACTAAGAAGCTCCAACTCACTCCTTCTTATTCCTCCGAAATTGAAAAAGAAAACCACCCAATACCGATCGTTTTCTGGCAATGCTCCCAGGATATGGAACGCTCTCCCTGGAGTCCTCAGATGCAACCCCTCCTTCTCCTGTTTCAAAAGGGACCTGAAACTCCATCTCCTAAACAAATACTTTCATGACCAATGTAAACTAACCTAGTCTTCTTTATCCGAGTTGTCTCCTCTCTCCCTGGACATTCAAGGATAGTGGGTGACCGGACTATGTCATTCTCGCCTTTTCTTTCATTGCTCTCTCCCCCTCCGCTGCACATTTATTTCCCATGCTGTATTTTTTCTTTGGTTTGCTTCCTTACTGCTGGCCTACTATGTAATGTAATGTCCTTCTGCTGTTTACTGTGTGTATGTAAAGCGCTCTGATACTTACGGGTCAAGCTAGCGCTATATAAAACATTTAAAATAAAAAATAAAAAAAAATGCTGTAATTAGGCTATAGAAAATTATGCGAGTTACGCCCACCGCTCCCCGTAAACTTGTAAGTGGAGAAATTCCATCTAACTTCTGGATTTTCATCATTTTGCACGTTGAAGTAAAGTTGTGGTGAACAAAATAAAACTCTTTTAGCGATAAAACATGTCAGAAGCTCGAAGTACCGGGCTTCTGTGAGGACAGCGTCCCTGGGCCTTTATGGTGAAATAAAAATAGACATTTGCACACAGCTAAGTCCATGGCCGCTTATCGACTTTGGAATGCTCTGCCATTGGCAGCAAAGGGATGAGTTAAAAATATCCCTGCCATTTTCACATTATTTATATCATTCCAGGATCCCCTCCCCGCTCTCCTCCCACCTATCCCTCTCACTCTCATATCCCTCTCTCGACTGACTTCTTCGTCTCTTCCCATCGTTTGTCTTGGCTCTGCACTTAGTTCCTGAAAGTGCAAAGAGCTTAGGCTAAGATTAACATGCGGAGGCCATTTGAAAAGGCTCTGTTTACATTTCCTGGGCCTGCTCCTGTGGTGGGGGAGTGTCTCCACTCGAGGCTTAAAAGCCATGCTTAGAGAAACAGCTTCATGTAAAATACATCTACGCACAACTCTGTATTGCACCACTGTGGGCAAAGTACCAGAACTAGAAAGGCTGCCAGGGACCTTCTGTCTCTGCTGCCCTTGACTAACATGGCCGGCCAGTGAGTGCGTAAGACGCTGTTACGTGCCGTAGCACCAAGGGTGGAACACACTCCTCGCCAGGTTACGTGTCATCACTGTCTTAGCAAGGATGTCATGGACCCTCGTGTAAGCATGAAAATGGCGCCTTTGACTGCCGTTCATGTAGCAAAATACAGCAATTATCAGGCTCACTGAGCCCCTCAGGGCTCCAGGCCCTGGTGCCACTGCACCTGCTGCACTGATGGCAGCCAAGTCCCTGTGTGTGACACTGAAACTCAACCAGTATCTGTTCCTCATCCATGCACTAGACTAGACGATTGGTGAAGTAACTGCTCAAATAGCACGTTGGGACCTCGCCAACAGGCATGAAAGCACTATACAAATGCCTCGATACAAGGCAGCTTTTTTGAGGCGGGGAGGAGGGGGGTGGCGTTGTTGCTGTTCTCTGACAGACGTTTGCTGTACTCCAGACAACAATACTGGGGCTAGTAGCCGTTATAAAGCAACTTTGAAGTGGTGCAAAAAACGTGGCAAAACCACTTTGTACTATTTTGTGGCTTGTGAAATGTGTCTCAAAACACAAAAATATTGCCCCACGCCACACTACAGAGGAGAAGATGAACAATCGAATCTTTGCTGAACGTGCATAACAAACACACTTTTTGATACGTTTATGTGTTTTATAAGATTATAACAAGAAACAATAGGCCATAGATTATTTTTTGAGTGCACACCAAATAGTGGATACTGATTTTGCTGTTTCTTACGTAAATAAACCAAGTTTTCGTCAAAACGTGGGCTTATGTTTCATATTTGATAAATATAATTTCAGCGAAAATAATATGGAATACGTTTTTTGTATGTGTTCCCGTTTGCAAATGCTGTTTCCTACTACAGAAGCAGAAAGATGAAGCAACGGGATTTTGCCTGTATTTTATTTACCCCGCGATGGGGCCCCCAGATTACACCTGTTTTCTGTACAGCAATGGCATTTTACTCTTTCAGGGCAACAGCTGATGCACTGTTCGGTACAGTGACTGACCAGTGCAAACATGCATGTTTTACACCAGTGCAATGCTGATTTTCTGCTGTTCTTTTGGTACAAAGGTCTGTGCAAAATTGCACTGCGCTAGGGCAAATTACTTTCATCCCTCACTCTTTGTAACATTACCAGAGCTGACTGATTTTACTTTGAGGTTTGTTTGGGACAAACTGTGTGAGAGGTGGTGTGATGACTATATTTGATAAAGGGTGGTACGTCCTGTGATGTGCATTCCTCATTTGTTGTCACAAAACGCCGGATCCAGAGGTACAATCAAGCAATAATATTTCCTGTGTATCTGCGAATTATCTCATGTTTAACACATTCTTATAAATGAGAGCGATAGGATAACTGAAGTCAGAAATGAGGTCAACATTAAAACAAATATCATTAGATAACATCCAGGTAGCCACACGTCCTGCCTCATACCACACCCTACTTCAGCATTTATGGACAATGGCTACTTGCAGTGGAAACGTCAGCTGCTGATGTCATCCACATATCATTGGCATAAAGGTGTGGCGCAAATGTACGCATTTGTACAACCAAGATCACTTTTAATTCAGAATGTTTACATGTGAGAAGATGATGACAGACAGAGTATGGTTCACTTTGCATGAAAAGTACAGTGGAAGTGTTCCCCTACATCTGGTAAATGTACATAGCATGCTAAATTGAGCAAAGAATGTTGCTTTGAAGCATTATGCAAGGATAGGATAGGCCAGGTGACTACGGTATGAGTCCTCTGATTGGCTGAGAATGTTATGACACAGTAGAATGTTGGAAGGTGTGTGCCTAGAGTTTTGTCAGCTGGGAGTTGTTAGTGAGGAGTATTATCAGATTACCTGAGTGACACTGAGGTAATCACATATATTTCAGAGTTGCTCTAGAGGCCTCTCCCAGCCACTCAGGATCCTAAGCCTCAAACTTGGTGCATGGAGAGCCCTCACTATAGACCCAAAAGAGGAGGTTAACTCTTGAATAGGAGCACAGGCTGGTGGGAGGTGAAGCCGAATCCGATGGGGGCCCGTGCAGAACGCCACTGGGGCAGGAACCCGGGAAGCCCGCGAAAAGGGAGGGCGCACATTATTAGGCGCCCTCCTGAAAACCGGTAATTGCCCAATCAGGGCACGAGAAGGTTAAGCGGCTGGTGTGGTCAAAAGGGGCAAGGGTCCACATGTCTGGAACAAGAGCCCAACAGCGCAATAGAGGGAATATGGTCAGAATTAATAGTGCGCCAAGCATGGAGGGGGGCCATCAACCATGGGGCAGTCTAAAAGACCAGGCGCAAACTGAACTTCACGATGGCAAGAATATGTAGGGCAAATAGCTGAGCGTTCTTAAGACACGGGTTAATTAACCGAAGGTGCCCGGACTATCATTTAGAGGACAGAGTGCACCTAACTGGGGTAGGCATGGACATATTCTTACTCAACATAGTGGGGCTCCTGGAGCAGGTGGGTTTCTCGTGAGCGGGGGTAAGAGGGCGTTGCCTCCGATCGGATGTATGACGTTACAACTCATACTTTTACTTCGCATACCATTACAACGAAATTTTTACAACGCAAAAACTATTACAACGCATGTATTTACAACGCATGTTTTTACAACGCAGGTACCTTTACAACGCATACCATTACAACGTAAGTATTGGTAAGTATATATTAATTTTTTTAATTTAAAATAAATGAAATGAATATAATTTAATTTAATTTAATGTAATTTAATTTAATTTATTTTCATTTAATTAATTTAATTTAAATTTAATTTTATTTTATTTTTACCCTGTACCCCTGTACCCCAAAAACCCAAAACTGACCCTAAACTCTAAAAATACCCCTGTACCCCAAAAACCCAAAACTGACCCTGAACCCTTAAAATACCCCTTTACCCCAAAAACCCAAAACTGACCCTGAACCCTTAAAATACCCCTTTACCCAAAAACCCAAAACTGACCCTGATCCCTAAAAATACCCTTTTACCCAAAAACCCAAAACTGACCCTGAACCCTAAAAATACCCCTGTACCCCAAAAACCCAAAACTGACCCTAAACCCTAAAAATACCCCTTTACCCAAAAACCCAAAACTGACCCTGAACCCTAAAAATACCCTTTTACCCAAAAACCCAAAACTGACCCTGAACCCTAAAAATACCCCTGTACCCAAAAACTGAAAACTGACCCTGAACCCTAAAAATACCCCTTTACCCAAAAACTGAAAACTGACCCTAAACCCTAAAAATACCCCTTTACCCAAAAACTGAAAACTGACCCTGAACCCTAAAAATACCCCTTTACCCAAAAACTGAAAACTGACCCTGAACCCTTAAAAATACCCCTAAAAAAAACCTAACATATAACATTTTAAATATAATTATATACTTACCAATACTTACGTTGTAATGGTATGCGTTGTAAAGGTACCTGCGTTGTAAAAACATGCGTTGTAAATACATGCGTTGTAATGGTTTTTGCGTTGTAAAAATTTCGTTGTAATGGTAGTGCGTTGTAAAAGTTGCGTTGTAAATGTTGTTTCCCCTCCGATCATGTAACCGTTGGCAGTGTGGTGGAAGACACACAGAGAAAGATCCAAAGGGGAAATTACCATAGGTAGAAGAGCCGCTCATGCAGTGTCCTTGGGTTGGCTCATGGCAGGGCCACAGGGTGAGCGGATGACAGCACACAGCCACAGGCAGAGTAGAAGATGCTTGCACAGTGTCCTTGGGATGCCACACGGCAGGCGCACTGGGGAGCGGGCGAGTGTCCAGCAAGGATCCAAGCCAGTGGAACAACCCTTGCAGCCCGGCCGGTCCTTTTTATTTTTTTTTAAAATTTGTATTCAGATTTTCATAACAATTAAATTACCCCCCCCCCCCCCCAACCCCTCCACACCCAGGCAGACAGATGCATGAAAATTAGAGAGCAATGTAAATATAATAGGCAGGAAAAACAAATCAACAGAAGAAAAAAAGAATAATAATAAAAAACACAATATGAATATAGTCAACGTAAGTACATATTAGAATAACTAAAAATACAATACACAATCAGAACAATATAATCCTTACAGCGTGGAAATTACTCTAAACCACCCGCAGCTTGCCGCCAAGCTATCAGGGGGTTCCAGATTTTTAGGCCTTTCTTTTGTCGTTTCCTACCCTTGCCTTTATAAATAGCAATTTCGAGATTAGCCATAGCAAGAAATCTGGCAAGTCATTGTTGGAAAGATGGGGCATTGCGGTCTCGCCACGCAGAAGCAATGCAAAGCCTGAAGACAGCCATTGCAATAAAAATAAGCTCCTGGCCTTTATTGGTGCTTTCTGGATTTGCGGCCCCCAGTAGGATGTTTCCATTGGTTAATACAACTGTTTTATTTAACATTGTGGATAGGAATTTCTCTATTTCTTGTTTAACCATTTTTAGACCCTCACAGGATGAAAGAATATGTATGCAATCGGCGCTATAGAGGTTACACCGCGGGCAGCAAGTACTCACACCGGATCCCCATTTTGCTATTCTATCAGGCGTGTAATATAGAAAGAAACATGTTTTAAAAAATTGTGTTTGGAGTTTAGTAGACATCAAAATTGTTTGCGAAATTTCAAAGGCATGACTAAACTCGTTATCTGAGATGTCTGGTTTCACTTGCCATTTCTGAGATATTTTTTCCATATCGTCTGGAAACAGGGCCATAATGTGTAAGTAGATGCATCCAATCTTATTCCTAGTGCCCGAGATTAATGTGTCTATTAATTCACTTTTACCCATACCTCTCCTCCCACCTGTCTTTTGGGACAAAAAATCTCTCAATTGGAGGTATTTAAAGAAATCGCGCCAGTCCAAGCCAAATTTGTTTTTTAAATCCTCAAAGGACAGTATCCCATCAGTGGAAAAAAGGCAGCCCAGCTGACTAATCCCTGCTTCATGCCATTTCCGCATATAGTTGTCTTTAAAAATAGCGGGCAGGTCGGCATTATCTTTTATATGAGTGTAAAATGAGAGTCTACCTACCCCAACCAGTTTCCGTACTGTTTTCCATACTTTAAACCCGCTAAGTAGTGTTTTAAATCTAATTTTTTTTATAGTAGCTGTCATGTAGGTGCCTCCACCAGTGCCCGGTGCTCTCCCTACCTAACAACAGCTGAAAGGTAGATGGTGTAAAGGCCTCCCCTGATTCATTTACACAGTTATTCTCGAGCAGTTCCCTGCTATAAAGGAGAACAGTTGCCCAATAGTATGCTTGCAAGTTCGGGAGGCCCAACCCGCCCGATCTTTCTAGAGGGTGAGGAGCTTCTGGGCACGTCGTGGTTGTGAATATGCCCAGATGAAGCTGGGAAACATCTGATCGATTAATCTAAGCCAGGTTGTTGAAAATTCTAGAAAGATTGCTCTAAGGAGGTACAGGATCTTGGGGAAGAAGACCATTTTAATCGCATTTACTCTGCCTATAAGAGAGAGGTGCCGGTCGGTCCTAAGAGACACCCACAAAATCGGTAGCAAGGGAGGCATGGAACCGTGAATGCTGAAAGCTTGTGTAGGGCGCAACTCGGACAAGGTTAGTGCTGTCATAAAAGGTCAAAACCAAACGGGATAGTAATGTGTGATGTAAATTGACATGGAGGATGTGAATGACCAACCAATAAGTTGTGAGATGTATAACTCATGTTTGAAATAATCTGCAGCCTTTCTACGCACCATATCATGTCGTCACTGGAATGATTTGTGGCGGGGGGAAGAAAGGACGCATGGTTAGGACACCCAGGGTGAACAGGGAACTTGCCCATTGGCATGAGTTACAGTATCTTACGCCAGCTTCAGGATTCCACTTGCTTTTGGACGCATGTGGTAGAGAATTATGGATATGACCTCTAGCTAGATCCAGTAGTAAGCACCGTTAGCACAGTGAGTTTAGGGCAGGGTGCTACATTTAGGCAACTCAAGTCATTTGCCTAGAGTGTAATCAGGCGATTGCCATGAATAAATGTTCACCATCACCATCTATTTATACTGTCTTTGAGAAAGAACGTTACCAGGGGATGATGTGAAAGGTGTAGCCCATGACTTGATAGCTCATCAGCTGGCCAAAGCTCCACAAATGGCTTACTCTATATCCCCTCCATCGTCCAGGCTTCTCCATCTATACGTTTTTGAATTTGGTTGAGCGCTTCTGAATTTCTGCACAGTCATAGGAGTACACCAACACAAAGTTATGGAAGAGTTACACACAGGAATTGTTTGTTTGTATTTACAGCTATTTTCATGTGCTGTAAGAATGGTGCTATGGTAAACTAAAAAATGCTTGGCCTTGAACTGGTCTAGCAGTGCCAGCAGAGTCAACAGTTAGTGCCTTGAACTGGTCTAGGAGTGCTAGCTGAGTCCGTAGTAAGCATCTTGAACTGGTCATGTAGTGCTAGCAGAGTCTGTAGTAGGCACCTTGAACTGGTCTTGCTGTGCCAGCTGAGTCCATAGTAAGTGCCTTGAACTGGTGTAGCAGTGCTAGCAGAGTCTTTAGTAATTTATTTATTTATTTATTTATGCGATTTTATATAGCGCAAACTTTACCCAAAGGTGTCAGAGCGCCTTACATAAGAACCAGTTGAAAAACATAAGGACTTAGGATTACATGCGTTACATAAAGGATACAAACAGAAAAAAATTGCAAATGTACAAGATGTAAAGTCACATAAGGAGGAGATACAAATGGATATACTCTAAGAGTCACATAGGAATGGTAGAGAGCACAACGGTCTACTGCATATACTAGTTATTAGAGTTATCTCTATATACATAGGGAAGGGATACAAATGGATATACTCTAGGAGTCACATAGGAATGGTAGAGAGCACAACGGTCTACTGCATATACTAGTGATTAGAGTTATCTCTATATACATAGGGAAGGGATATGACTGGATATACTCTAAAAGTCACATAGGAATGGTAGAGAGCACAACGGTCTACTGCATATACTAGTGATTAGAGTTATCTCTATATACAAAGGGAAGGGATATGACTAGATATACTCTAAGAGTCACATAGGAATGGTAGAGAGCACAACGGTCTACTGCATATACTAGTGATTAGAGTTATCTCTATATACAAAGGGAAGGGATATGACTGGATATACTCTAAGCACCTTGTACTGGTCTTGCAGTGCTAGCAAAGTCCATAAAGCGAAGTCCATAGTAAGCACATTGAACTGGTCTAGCAGTGTTAGTGGAGTCCATGTAAGCACATTGAACTGGTCTAGCAGTGCTAGCAAAATCCATAGTATGCACCTTGAAATCGTTTAGCAGTACCAACAGAGTCCGTAGTAAGCAACTTGAACTGGTGTAGTAATGGCAGCATAATCCATAGTAAGTGCCCTGAACTGGTCTGGCAGTGCTAGCGGAGTCCATAGTAAGCACCATAAACTGGTGTAGCAGTGCTAGCCGACCCCATAGTAAGCACCTTGAACTGGTCTTACAGTGCTAGCAAAGTCCTTAGTAAGTGACTCGAACTGGTCTAGCAGTGGCAGCAGAATCAATAGTAAAGGCCGTAAACTGGTCTAGTACTGCTAGAGGAGTCCATAGGAGGCACCTTGAAGAGGTCTTGCAGTGCTAGCAAAGTCTATAGTAAGCACCTTAAACTTGTTTAACAGTACCAGCCGAGTCCATAGTAAGCAACTTGAACTGGTGTAGCAATGGCAGCAGAATCCATATTAAGTGCTGGGAACTGGTCTAGCACTGCTAGTGAAGTCTGTAGGAAATGCCTTGAAGTGGTCTTATAGTGCTAGCAAAGTCCATTGTAAGCGTCTTGAATTGGTCTAGCAGTGTTAGTGGAGTCCATAGTAAGCGTCTTGAAGTGGTCTTCCAGTGCTAGCAAAGTCCATAGTAAGCAACTTGAACTATTTTTGCAGTGCTAGCAAACTCAATAGTAAGTGCTTTGAACTGATATAGCAGTGCTAGCTGAGTCCATAGGTAGCGCTTTGAACTGATCTAGCAGTGTTAGCGGAGTCCATAGTAAGCTCCTTGAAGTGGTCTAGCAGTGCTAGCAAAGTCCATAGTAAATGCCATAGTAAATGCCTTGAACTGGTCTAGCAGAGACAGCAGAGTCCATAGTAAGTGCCTTGAACTAGTCTAGCAGTGCTAGCGGAGTCCATAGTAAGCACATCGAACTGGTCTAGCAGTGCTAGCAAAGTCTAGTAAATGCATTGAACTGGTATAGCAGAGACAGCAGAGTCCTTAGTAAGCACCTTGAAATGGTCTAGCAGTGCTAGCGGAGTCTATGGTAATTATTTTGAACTGGTCTAGCAGTGCCAGCAGAGTCTATAGTAAGTGCCTTGAAATGGTTTAGAAGTACAAGCAGAGTCCATAGTAAGGCTCTTGTACTGGTCTAGCAGTACCAGCAGAGTCCATAGTAAGCAACCTGAACTGGTGTAGCAGTGGCAACAGAATCCAAAGTAAGTGCCATGAACTGGTCTAGCAGTGCTAGCGGAGTCCACAGTAAGCACCATGAAGTGGAGTAGCAGTGCTAGCTTAGGGCATAGTAAGCACCTTGAACTGGTCTTGAAGTGCTAGCAAAGTCCATAGTAAGTTCCTGGAACTGATATACCAGTGATAGCAAAGTCCATAGTAAGTGCCTTGACCTGGTCTAGCAGTGTTAGCGGAGTCCATAGGAAGCGCCTTAAAGTGGCCTTGCAGAGTCCATAGTAAGCACATTGAAAGCACCTTGAACTGGTGTAGCAGTGCCAGCAGAGTCCATAGTAAACAACTTGAACTGGTGTGGCAGTGGCAGCAGAGTCGATAATAAGTGCTGTGAACTGGTCTAGCACTGCTAGAGGAGTCCATAGGAGGCGCCTCCTATTAGCAAAGTCCATAGTAAGTGCCTATAACTGGTCTAGCAATGCCAACAGAGTCCATAGTAAGCATATTAAACTGGTCTAGCAGTGCTAGTGGAGTCCATAGTAAGCACATTGAACTGGTCTAGCAGTGCTAGCAAAGTCCATAGTAAGCACCTTGAACTTGTTTAGCAGTGCCAGCCGAGTCCATAGTAAGCAACTTGAACTGGTGTAGCAGTGGCAGCAGAATCCATATTAAGTGCTGGGAACCGCTCTAGCACTGCTAGTGGAGTCTGTAGGAAGTGCCTTCAAGTGGTTTTATAGTGCTAGCAAAGTCCATAGTAAGCACCTTGAATTGATCTAGCAGTTTTAGTGGAGTCCATAGTAAGCGTCTTGAAGTGGTCTTGCAGTGCTAGCAAAGTCCATAGTAAGCAACTTGAACTGGTCCTGCAGTGCTAGCAAACTCCATAGTAAGTGCTTTGAACTGATATAGCAGTGCTAGCTGAGTCCATAGTAAGTGCCTTGAACTGGTCTAGCAGTGTTTGCGGAATCCATAGTAAGCTCCTTGAAGTGGTCTAGCAGTGCTAGCAAAGTCCGTAGTAAATGCCTTGAACTGGTCCAGCAGTGCTAGCGGAGTCCTTAGTAAACAACTTGAACTGATATAGCAGTGGCAGCAGAGTCCATAGTAAGTGCCTTGAGCTGGTCTTGCAGTGCTAGCGGAGTCCATATTAAGTGCCTTGAATTGGTCTAGCAGTGCTTGCAGAGTCCATAGTAAGCGCATTGAACTGGTCTAGCAGTGCTAGCAAAGTCCATAGTAAATGCCTTGAACTGCTCTAGCAGAGACAGCAGAGTATATAGTAAGTGCCTTGAACTGGTCTAGCAGTGCTAGCGGAGTCCATAGTAAGCACATTGAACTGGTTTAGCAGTGCTAGCAAAGTCTAGTAAATGCATTGAACTGGTGTAGCGGAGACAGCAGAGTCCTTAGTAAGCACCTTGAACTGGTCTAGCAGTGCTAGCTGAGTCTAAAGTAATTACTTTTAACTGGTCTAGCAGTGCCAGCAGTCTATAGTAAGTGCCTTGAAATGGTTTAGCAGTAACAGCAGAGTCCATAGTAATGCTCTTGTACTGGTCTAGCAGTACCAGCAGAGTCCATAGTAAGCAACCTGAACTGGTGTAGCAGTGGCAACAGAATCCAAAGTAAGTGCCATGAACTGGTCTAGCAGTGCTAGCGGAGTCCACAGTAAGCACCATGAAGTGGTGTAACAGTGCTAGCTTAGGGCATAGTAAGCAACTCGAACTGGTCTTGAAGTGCTAGCAAAGTCCATAGTAAGTGCCTGGATCTGATATACCAGTGATAGCAAAGTCCATAGTAAGTGCCTTGACCTGGTCTAGCAGTGTTAGCGGAGTCCATAGTAAGCGCATTGAAAGCACCTTGAACTGGTGTAGCAGTGCCAGCAGAGTCCATAGTAAACAACTTGAACTGGTGTGGCAGTGGCAGCAGAGTCCATAGTAAGTGCCCTGAACTTGTCCAGCAGTGCTAACGAAGTCCATAGTAAGTGCCCATAACTGGTCTAGTAGTGCTAGCGGAGTCCACAGTAAGCAACTTGAACTGGTGTAGCAATGGCAGCAGAATCTATATTAAGTGCTGGGAACTGGTCTAGCGCTGCTAGTGGAGTCTGTAGGAAGTGTCTTGAAGTGGTCTTATAGTGCTAGCAATGTCCATTGTAAGCGCCTTGAATTGGTCTAGCAGTGTTAGTGGAGTCCATACTAAGCGTCTTGAAGTGGTCTTGCAGTGCTAGCAAAGCCCATAGTAAGCAACTCGAACTGGTGTTGCAGTGCTAGCAAACTCCATACTAAGTGCTTTGAACTGATATAGCAGTGCTAGCTGAGTCCATAGTAAGCGCCTTGAACTGGTCTAGCAGTGTTAGCGGAGTCCATAGTAAGCTCCTTGAAGTGGTCTAGCAGTGCTAGCAAAGTCCATAGTAAATGCCTTGAACTGGTCTACCAGAGACAGCGGAGTCCATAGTAAGTGCCTTGAACTGGTCTAGCAGTGCTAGCGGAGTCCTTAGTAAACAGCTTGAACTGATGTAGCAGTGGCAGCAGAGTCCATAGTAAGTGCCTTGAGCTGGTCTTGCAGTGCTAGTGGAGTCCATAGTAAGTGCCTTGAATTGGTCTAGCAGTGATTGCAGAGTCCATAGTAAGCACATTGAACTGGTCTAGCAGTGGTAGCAAAGTCCATAGTAAATGCCTTGAACTGGTCTAGCAGAGACAGCAGAGTTCAGGGTAAGTGCCTTGAACTGGTCTAGCAGTGCTAGCGGAGTCCATAGTAAGCACATTGAACTGGTCTAGCAGTGCTAGCAAAGTCTAGTAAATGCATTGAACTGGTCTAGCGGAGACAGCAGAGTCCTTAGTAAGCACCTTGAACTGGTCTAGCAGTGCTAGCGGAGTCTATAGTAATTACTTTTAACTGGTCTAGCAGTGCCAGCAGAGTCTATAGTAAGTGCCTTGAAATGGTTTAGCAGTACAAGCAGAGTCCATAGTAAGGCTCTTGTAGTGGTCTAGCAGTACCAGCAGAGTCCATAGTAAGCAACCTGAAGTGGTGTAGCAGTGGCAACAGAATCCAAAGTAAGTGCCATGAACTGGTCTAGCAGTGCTAGCGGAGTCCACAGTAAGCACCATGAAGTGGAGTAGCAGTGCTAGCTTAGGGCATAGTAAGCACCTTGAACTGGTCTTGGTGTGCTAGCAAAGTACATAGTAAGTGCCTGGAACTGATATACCAGTGATAGCAAAGTCCATAGTAAGTGCCTTGACCTGGTCTAGCAGTGTTTGCGGAGTCCATAGTAAGCACCTTAAAGTGGTCTTGCAGAGTCCATAGTAAGCACATTGAAAGCACCTTGAACTGGTGTAGCAGTGCCAGCAGAGTCCATAGTAAACAACTTGAACTGGTGTGGCAGTGGCAGCAGAGTCGATAATAAGTGCATTGAACTTGTCTAGAAGTGCTAACAAAGTCCATAGTAAGTACCTATAACTGGTCTAGCAGGGCTACCGGTTTCCACAGTAAGTGCCATGATCTGGGCTAGCAGTGCTAGCGTAGTTCATAGTAAGTGCCTTGAACTGGTCTAGCAGTGCTGGCGGAGTCCATAGTAAGCGCCTCGAACTGGTCCGTGCTAGCTGAGTCCATATAATCACTTTGAACTGGTCTGGCAGTGCCAGCTGACTCTATAGTGGTGCCTTGAACTGGTTTAGCAGTGCTAGAAGAGTCCACAGTAAGCACCTTGAACTGCTCTTGCAGAGGTAGCAAAGTCCATATAGTAAGTGACTTGCACTGGTCTAGCAGTGGTATCAGAATCCATATTAAGTGCAGTGAACTGGTCTAGCATTGCTAGTGGAGTCCATAGTAAGCACCATGAACTGGTGTAGCAGTGCTAGCTTACTCCATAGTAAGCACCTGAACTGGTCTTGAAGTGCTAGCAAATTCCATGGTAAGTGCCTTGAACTGATATGCCAGTGTTAGCAAAGTCCATAGTAAGTGGCTTGAACTGATATACCAGTGCTCGCAAAGTCCATAGTAAGTGCCTTGAACTGGTCTAGCAGTGTTAGCGGAGTCCATAGTAAGCGTCTTGAAGTGGTCTTGGAGAGTCCATATTAAGCACCTTGAACTGGTCTTGAAGTGCTAGCAAAGTCCATGGTAAGTGCCTTGAACTGATATACCAGTGCTAACAAATTCCATAGTAAGTGCCTATAAATGGTCTAGCAGTGCTAGCGGAGTCCACAGTAAGTGCCTTGATCTGGTCTAGTAGTGGTAGCGGAGTCCACAGTAAGTAACTTGACCTGGTCTAGCAGAGGCAGCAGAGTCCTTAGTAAGCACCTTGAACTGGTCTAGCAGTGCTAGCAGAGTCCATAGTAAGCTCCTTGAACTGGTGTAGCAGTGCTAGCGTAGTCCATAGTAAGCACCTTGAACTGGTCTTGAAGTGCTAGCAAAGTCCATAGTAAGTGCCTTGAACTGATATACCAGTGCTAGCAAAGTTCATAATAAGTGCCTTGAACTGGTCTAGCAGTGTTAGCGGAGTCCATAGTTAGCACCTTGAAGTGGTCTTGCAGATTCCGTAGTAAGCACCTTGAAAGCACCTTGAACTGGTGTAGCAGTGCCAGCAGAGTCCATAGTAAACAACTTGAACTGGTGTGGCAGTGGCAGCAGAGTCCATAGTAAGTGCCCTGAACTTGTCCAGCAGTGCTAACAAAGTCCATAGTAAGTGCCCATAACTGGTCTAGTAGTGCTAGCGGAGTCCACAGTAAGTGCCTTGATGTGGTCTAGCAGTGCTAGCGGAGCCCACAGTAAGAGCCTTGAACTGGTCTAGCAGGGGTAGAAGAGTCCATAGTAAACAGCTTGAACTGGTCTTGCAGTGCTAGCAGAGTCCATAGTAAGCGCCTAGAACTGGTGTAGCAGTGGCAGCAGAGTCCACTTTGAACTGGTGTAGCAGTGCTAGCGGAGTCCATAGTAAGCGCCTTGAACTGGTCTAGCAGTGCTAGCTGAGTCGCAAGTAAGTGCCTTGATCTGGTCTAGCAGTGCTAGCGGAGTCCGTAGTAAACTCCTTTAACTGCTCAGTGCTAGCTGAGTCCATAGTAATCAATTTGAACTGGTCTAGCAGTGCCAGCTGAGTCTATAGTAAGTGCCTTGGACTGGTTTAGCAGGGCTAGCGGAGTCCATAGTAAGCAACTTGAACTGCTCTTGCAGAGGTAGCAAAGCCTATAGTAAGTGACTTGAACTGGTCTTGTAGTGGCAGCAGAATCTATATTAATGCAGTGAACTCGTCTAGCAGGGGCAGCAGAGTCCATAGTAAACAACATGAACTCGTCTAGCAGTGGTATTGGAGTCCATAGTAAGCACCATGAACTGGTGAAGCAGTGGCAGCAGAGTCCACCGTGAGTCCTTCAGCGTTCCCTGCAGTCTGAAGGTTCTGTTGTGCAGCAAACAACGGTGCCAGGGATAGCAATGAGCTGCAAGAAGAACGCCTGCCAGACCTAGCTCCCTCCTCGGTTCTGCAATCAGGCTAGCTCCAGGTTCCAACAACATTCCCGCACGGTAAAGCAATCTACTGTTGTAGCGATTAGGACACTGCTTACACCAGTCCAGCCCGGCAACAGCCACCTGGAGCTGCCAGCCGGAATTCACATACATCTCAACTCACCATCATTCGGGCGGTATCAGTCTCCGTGACATGGTCCTCACACCTGAAAAAAAGAGAAATACAACACCTGTCATAGATCTTCTCTGGAATTCAACCCTGTGAACCTGGACGGGACTTGCCATGCTCAGCAGTGGTGTCTTTCAAAGAGCCAGAAACATTTCCACCTGCACAACTGCTTGTGATTGTGGATTGTGGGCGGGGTCAGGGTTGTGAATATCTGAGTGTGTCAAGGACTATGTGTGTGCCTGTGCTGGCCTGGGTTTTAGAGTGATGGGATGAATATAAGTGGGTTTGTTTGAGTGAGGGGGGTCTCTGTATGGGGGTAGTATCTATGGAGGAGCTCCGAGAGTGAATAGGCTGTGAGTGTGTGGGTGGGGTACTTTGTGTGTTGGCACATGAGCTTACATGCACCATTTGAGTTTGTATGGCTCGGCAAGCACGTGTGTATGGGTGCCTGTGTGCGTCTCCTGCAAGTATAGCTCCTTTGAATGTCTCACTGTCAACATCAAAACGAAGGTTAACAGCCCATTAGTTGGTCACCTGCTCTATCACACACCAGGTAACACCCCCACATTTGGGGAACACTTATCTGACTTGATTGCCCACTGTGCTCTCAAAGACACTAACTGCCTAATCCTGGGTGATTTCAACCTTCACTGGAACGAAGCCAACAACTCACTAATTTAATCTCTCAATAATCTCCTCTGCGACAATAACCTGTTCCAACACTGCTCGGAAGAAACTCGCAACAAAGGAGCGACCTTGGATGCCATTATTGCCCATCGGGACGTAATCACGATTGACAACATTCTTCCAGTGGACTGATCGGATCACCACATGATCTTTTTCCACATCAACAAAAAAGCTCTATCCCTGCCTCCTGTTCAAGACCCCCCCAAATGGTCCAGAAACCTCACCCAGATCCCCCTAGACATCATGGAAGAAAGGCCAAAGTTACTCCTACCCAGCGGCAAGGATCTCTCCACAAATGATCTCACCTCGCAATACAACATGAATATGGTATCCCTGCTGGACCAACTAGCACCCCTGAAAGTTAAAAAAAAAAACATCCCGTCCCGATCCTGGTTCGACTCTGACATCAACGAGGAAAGGAGACAACTATGAGCCTCAGAAAGACGCTGGAGGTGCATGCCCACTACCTCACACCGCGATCAATTCAGATCTATCAGGAAGAAATACAACAGTCATATCAAGAACAAAAAGTCTGTATATTTCCGCTCTCCACTGGATTGCGCAAAAAACAGACCCAAGGAGCTCTTTAAGATGATCAGACAACAAACCTCCAAACCTGATACGTCCCTGGGACAAGCTTCCAAAGAACGGTACGACAACTTCGCCACATTCTTCAATGACAATAGCTCCAAGATCGAGTGCTCGCTAGACATCAACTGCTCCTCCCCTCACCTTAGCAGCCCAGCTGGGGTGCTCAGCTGCGCTCCCACTCCCAACACCAAATCATGGTCACTCTTCCAACCCATTCCAGAGGAAGAGATAGTCAAACTTATCTCCACCTCTAAACCCTCATCTCACACCCTAGACCCTCTCCCGGCTCAACTCACCAGAAAATTGAAACTCTCCCTTGCTCCACTCTGGTGCAGGATGATAAACAGCTCCCTAAAAACCGGAATCGTTCCAGATTGTCTGAAAGTGGGTCAAGTCACCCCACTGCTGAAAAAACCAGGGCTGGCCAGCAGGGGCACACAGTCGGAACTGCGTGGAGGGGGAGCGACCTACCAGGACAAGATTTGTACAACACAACCAAATAAATATGTATTAGCGGTCATCAAATAAGGTAAAAACACAATACTCAAACAGCAAAGAAACCAACCAATAAGATTAAAATTTAAAACAGCTAACCGATTATAATGCTGTAATGCTTAAAATAAAAGAGTAAAAATTGCCACAAAACCGTTCAGTAAACTGTTTCCCAAAAACCTTACACTTCAAGAACATCAAAACACTGATGGGTTGCTGATGCACACCAAAAGTAAACAACAGATCCAAAGAAAACAAATAACTTACATTAAAGTAAGCTAAATAAATTAAAACTTTTTACTATATATATTTATTTTTATTTTCCCTACAAACACAGTACTGAAACTAAAGTCGGAAGCACACTCTAAAATCGAAAAACACCAAGGCAAATAATAGGTAAATAATAGCATAAAGTTCTGATACATAAAAACCAACTTCTATTTTAAAATTGAAATGAAAAAGCCCAAAAAATAGAAATGTATCAATAATTAACCATGTAAAAATAATACTACTATTCTTTTCCAACAGTCAATAAGAAATGCCTATTGCACAAACCATCTAAATTAGTGAAAAATTAAATTAGTTTCTAAAAAAGCACCAAAGCATCATAAGTATAAATGTAGAAGAATGTTTCAGAAGTGTATAAATTAATCATGCAGCAAAAATTACCACTTTTAAAAATGTTTTAACACTTTAATTATGTGTAACCTGCAGATAAAATGTCTGACAGAACAACATACTCAAAAGCATACAGCAAAGAAAGTACAAACAGAAAATGCACTTGAAAGTGCAACATATTATTCTAATGCATTTTATTGGAGGGCAACTACAAAAAATTAAATTGTTGAAAATGTCAGAGCGCATGATCATCCCCCCAACATTACAAAACTTGAAGTAGAAAATGTACTGAAGACCTCTGGTAAAGTAGTAGGAGCTCACAAGAGTCTATTGGCACAATTACAAAAATATACGAATAATAGCCAATGTTCCAGATTATTATATACACCGGCATACTCAATTTTTAATTTAAAAGACTCATAGGTAGAACTAGAAAGCAAACAGAAAAACACCTGCTGCTTTAAAAAGATTAGAGGATATAAATTAACCCTGGGTGGAGTTCGCGGAGTTGTGCTACGCGAAGTGCAAAAAAAACTCGGTCGCACTACGTGGAGCTCTGCAAGCAGCGGAGTACAGTAGAAAAATGCTGTTTGCGGCGATTGCACAGTGCTGGATGCTTGTCCACACTGTGCAATCATTGTGAACAGCACCATGCACAGCGCAAGCTTACCTTTTTTGACGCTCGAGTAAATTGTTACTCGAGTGCCAGCTTTCTCAACGGGAACGAGCAGTTTCTCAACGCAAGCGGTCATGAGCATACGTGCCCACTCGCAATGAGAAACCTGAACCCCCCCGCATTGAGAAAATCTCACCGGGAGGTTTGTTTTCCTCGCCCGCGCTCGCCAATTTGACATTGGTGAACGCGAGCGAGGAAAAAACCTCAGCTGCGCGAAGCTGAGTTTTTCGGAACTCCGTGAGCTCCGCGTAACGCGGAGTGCGGGAAACTCCGCGAGCGGAGCGGAGTTCACCGCCCAGGCCTAATATAAATATCCCTGAAAACGAAACCTTAACAAGCACAAATTACACTTTCCTTTTATACAAGAGTGGTAAAAAAGAGAATAGAATGACTATATAAACTACTACCTGTAACCTATTGAAACTTAACCAGAGCAACACTTAGATGATGGATGGCATGTTTAAATCAAGCCCTCCACCATTGACAAAAATCTACACACTGGAGATTACTAAAACACAGACATACCGTTAATCTAAGTACTTTTACCACACAAAGGGATCGATTCCTATTTGGTAAAATGCCCTCCGAATAGCCGTACGGAGCGTTTTTCCCGTACGAATCGTATGCAGAACCGTACCCGTACGTACGATGTAGTACGATGTTTACCTAAAGCAGTTCTCCATACGAATCGTACCGAAGACCATACAACTCACTAATCCGTATGAATCGCATTCGGAACGCACAGTACGTGATGTCCGTACGGATCAAAGCTGCATTTTCCAACCCAGCAAGTACTAATCGTATCGACAACACTCCGTACGACTCTTTTTCTACGGGAACCTAAAACATCCGTAAAAGCAGATTTCGCTTTGAAATGCGAACAAAACGGACCCCCCGACTACGGTGCGTACACCCCATGGTTGCAGGGGTACGTTACATCGGGGTATGGTGCGTACACGCCAGGATTTCAGGGGTACGGTGCGTATGTCCCCGTGCGTACACCTCATGATTGTAGGTGTACGGACCGTAGGAGTACGGTTCGTACACCCCAGTGTCGTAGGTGTATGGTGCGTACACCCCTTGATTTTAGAGGTACGGTGCGTATGTGATAGTGTTGCCCTCCATACGAATTGCTTATATGCAACGTTTACCGTACGAATCGCATACTCATTCCCCGGTCCGGATCGTACTTGGCGGGTCGTACGGCATTTTTACAAATCGGATGGTTCACTGTGCGGGTCGATGTCGTACAGATTTACCCTTCATTTTCATATGGTTCGCAATGATTCTGACGTATTTTCTCGGAATGGATTGTACTACGCGATTCGGACGGATTCGTACGATTCGTACGGAAATGGCTACGAATACGAATCGTCAGACGGATTTGTTTCCGAATTCGGAATCGACCTCAAAGTGTAACATACCAGTAACTATTAAATGAAATAAAATCTAAAACAAGTAATTGCAATCGACCCAAAAATAATTACTGACTTTGACTTTGAGCAAGCAACAATGTAATCATTTAAAAAATATACCCACATACAGCCATTTGTCCATTTGTAGTTATTACTATCACTTTAATCAAATTATCTTGAGATTCCTGCAAAAATCAGCATTAAGGGGTCGATTCTGATTCGGTAAAAGGCCCTCCGAAAAGCCGTAGGGAGCGTTTTTCCTGTACGAATCGTATGCAGAACTCTACCCGTACGTACGATGTAGTACGATGTGTACCCAAAGCAGTTCTCCATACGAATCGTACCGAAGACCGTACAACTCACTAATCCGTATGAATCGCATTCGGAACGCGCAGTACGCGATGTCCGTATGGATCGAAGCTGCATTTTCCGGCCCAGCAAGTATGAATCGTATCGACAACACTCCGTACGGCTCTTTTTCTACGGGAGCTTAAAACGTCCGTAAAAGCAGATTTCGCCTCGAAATGTTTACGAAACGGACCCCCCGGTATGGTGTGTACACCCCATGGTTGCAGGGGTACGGTGCATCGGGGTACGGTGCATACACCCCTGGATTTCAGGGGTATGGTGCGTATGTCCCCGTGCGTACACCTCATGATCGTAGGTGTACGGACCGTAGGGGTACGGTTCGTACACCCCAGTGTCGTAGGTGTACGGTGCGTACACACCTTGATTTTAGGGGTACGTGCGTATGTGATAGTGTTGCCCTCCGTACGAATTGCTTATACGTGACGTTTACCGTACGAATCACGTACTCATTCCCCGGTCCGGATCGTACTTGGCGGGTCGTACGGCATTTTTACAAATCGTATGGTTCACTGTGCGGGTTGATGTCGTACGGATTTACCCTTCATTTTCGTACGGTTCGCAATGATTCGGACGTATTTTCTCGGTACGGATCGTACTACGCGATTCGGACGTATTCGTACGATTCCTACGGAAACGGCTACGAATACGAATCGTCGGACGGATTCGTTTCCCGATTCGGAATCGACCCCTAAGTATAGAATACTCCAAAAATGCAGAGGAAGATTTATTAATTCCACTCCAACCAAAATTACGTTGGAGACATTTGTAGACTATGAGAGATATATGTTAAATATTTCCCATACAGTGTGACCCATATTGATGAAAGTGTTATACTGCAAAAACACTCACAAAAAATAACCAAACCAATAAAAATATAAAAAACATTTTTAATTTAAACAATGAAAAAATATAAAATAACATTTTAAATACATAACATAATAATCAATCAATAAAATATTTTTTTAAACTTCCACCAAAAATACTTTAACCAAAAAATATTAAAATAAATACCATCTAACAAAAACCTTAACAAAGTAAAACGTATGCAAATTAAAATATGCGCTATAAAAAATATTGAAATGAAATGCATAATTAAAAAAATAGATACAAGTTAATAGAAATCAGTACATTTATAAAACAAATTACAATAAAATGTATATAAATATAAATTAAATACAAAAAATTATTTTTAATACAACACTTAATAATAAACAATACACGGCCAAACAATAAAAAATGCAAATAGTTTACATACATTTAGATCAAAATCTAATTACAATATAATAACCTAAATATGTTTAAAAATGATTAAGAAAATGCAAAAATAAAATACATAAATATGTAACAAAAAGTTGACAAAATAATTAAACCAAACAATAAAAAAAACAATACAAAAGCCTCTCCATTAATAAAATCAATCAGTTCCACTATAAACCCTACACCCCACTCCTAAAGCATGTTAAATATATTAAACAGTGTAAAACAAACTCAATAAATACAACAAAAACAATTTACACTACAGTTCAAAAAACCCAAACAATTTAAACAAAACAAGTCAAACAAAATAAACTTAAAAACAAATTGAACCCACCTTGTTCCCCACTAAACCACCCATCCTACTCCTACATATTTAAACTAATTAAAATAAATCTTCAACAATAATACATATACACAAATAAAATAACATAAAACAATTATATAAAATACAACAATATTTTAAAGACAATATTATTGACAACAATATTAAAACAAACAACTCAAAAATGATATTCTTACCTGCGATATAAAAGTCGACAATCCCAACTCCTAAACCCTGGCAAGTAGGATTTTGACAGTTGAAAGTAAGAAAATCTGCATTAGTCTGAAAATAAGATGACTTAAAAATCATAACTGATTACAACACTGGGACCTTCATTCTCTTGAACCTTCCAGTAGCCTTTGACACAGTAAATCAGGATATCATACTCATCAGAATGAAAGTCACCAGGATCCAGTGATCTGCACTTGTCTGTTTCTCTTCTTTCCTTTCAGACAGAACACAATCTATCTCTGTGCCACGTATAGGTTAAAGAAATCCAGTAAGATGCACTGTTCCCCAGGGCATCTCTCTTGTACTACTCAATTCATAAGTGACAGCTTTAATCCACCCCATTTTCCTTCCTCTGCATGTCATGCAATGATACACACATGATCTAAAGATTAACTAAACCACAACTCCCTGACACCCACCAAATCAATTCATTGTCATCACAAATTCAACATCTTGATGATTAGAAACTACCATACATTCAATCCCCAAAAAACCTCATATTGTCATATGCAGTCCCCCTTTTATGCCCTGACCAATATGCAGTCACCAGTGGAAATCTGTTCAAAGTTGTCCATCTCCGTTTCTTCCAACTATGCCTACTATGAGGCTTTCTAACTTTCTTTAAAGAAAAAAGCACATTAGCAGTGGACATTTGTAGTAACAGACTCCCAACAATGCTCAACTGAGGATGGCATGAAAAAGGTGAAAAACATGGACCTGTAAACCATCAGTATGATTTAGTCACAATGCGCAACTTGTACACAAAAGCAAAATGCACACACAGCCACACATCAATCAGCACAAACACTGAGAAGGACAGATTAGCACCCACATTCAAGAAAGCTCAAATAACAAACCCAAAATCACACCACACCTGACCACAACAGATTCAATGAGGGACGTAACTCAATTGGGGGCGGGGGGCGTTGTGTGACACCGCAAATAAATGCACTCTTGACTAGGTAGTTGTGTCTGAAGGCCTTGATTCAAGTCTGCTATGTCTGTGTTGGTTTTTCTGATCGTCCTGATTTCACTAAGAGGTTTTAACCCTTTTATTTTTTGGATCAGGAATATATTGTAATCAGTTCACCAAAAAAGCAGTACATCTGCACTCATATAAGTACTACTTGAATGGGTGCAGTTTTACTACTTTTGGAAATTCAGGAACATTAGCAGTAGTAGGTTTGGAAAGCTGTGCCAGTATCATGTTTTCAGGCAAACTACTGGCAATCAAACAACCAATAGGTGATGGGACAATTCCTTGAAAATAGTTTAACCATAGGCAATTGGATGGCTCACCTCCTACAGCCCCTATTGTATCGAGCCATCAGTGATACATCACAATGCCATGTCAAAACTAAGCCACATACTACCCTACTTTGCTTAATAGTTTTCACAAAACATTGCACTGACCATGCTTGTGTGGTTGAAGGTAAGCATATATAGGGATACATAAGTTTACTATTTTTAACTCCACACAGACCTACCTTGACAATATGGTGGTTGTAGATATAGTAGTGTAGTTAATATTTGTGCAAATCAATATTAAAACCAAGATGCTGTGGTATACCCCCATCACCTACTCATACGTCAGTGTGTGTGAACTCACTAGGCCAAACAACATATACCTCACTTCACAACAAGACGTAACTTGAGCTTCAAAGAAACCGCATACCTCCACACAAATGTCTCTGTTCAAGGTCACCAAAGGATACCAGTAATGGGTTCCATAACACCAGCCATGAATGAGGCATTACCATATACCACACCCAAAATCACGTACACCTCAGAGGAATATCTCACACTTCATATACCAAAAATCATTCCATGAAACAACACCACAACACATCGCACTGCAGCACCACAAATGTCCAAAACCAGGCATATTACTGGACCACACAATACAGCATCTCTACTGAACTACTTCAACCACATCATCACAAAACAGAACACCACAGGACAGTTTATCACACTCCATAACCCTCAAGACATCGCACGATATCCAATATCACAACAACGTTGCAATTAAACCCAACAAAACATCCTTCATCTTACCATCCACGCCATTTCACACCTGACAAAACACCTTCACTTCATCGCACTTTATTGCACCACACATGCTACTTTACAGCGTATTACACTGACCCACTCTGGAAACCTAGCCTAGTTTCTGCAAGAATTGCCTTTGCACATCAGGAACTACTGTCCATATCTGATCACAGCTGTGTAAATACTAACCACACCTAATCCATATCAGAAACCTCAACCCACATTTCCTAATTTCAAATTCTATTTGCCTAATGTTACTGTAAATAAGCTGCTGGCATTTTCCTGTTTGAAAGCAAGAGGCTACATGGTGTTGAGACTCTAAGGTTCAAAACATGGAAATCACCTAAAGGTAATCCATAAAAGGGTAGATAGACAAGAAAACGAGGGTGGCTGGCATGCAGTGAAGAGAAAGTGCTTGCTTTCATAATTCTCGATCCAAGTGAACTGCAGGGAGTAGCAGGAGGAAAGAGAAAGCTAGGTGCATTGCTACAGCTCAAAACACATGGCTGACTCTTCCAGTGAATGCTTATAGGTAAGTGAGAAGGAGAGGTCTCTTTGCAGGAACAAGAACAAGCTGAGGAGGAACACTGAGGTATTAAGAATACAGAAGACTAAATAGCTTCAAAGTCAAGTATTGTGGGGGCCTTTAAGACTTTAAGATCCAATGTTAGACTATATCACGTGGTTCTCCGGATGCCATTAATTTTGATTAGCTTGAGGAGAAGTGACACAATTAGTGCATTGAATCATATGAAGAGGTTCCATAGACTAGAAAAAACTCCAAATATAAAAAATTCCAGTACATGGAGATGCCTGAAAAAGAGTTGGGAGAACTATAAGGCTGTGTCAGGTGCATAACTCTTCAACTTAGCCTCAAAACACAGCACCAAGGCTACTCTGTGATACTTTTGTCAAGATCCTAGGAAAGTGTTATGGTGTCTTCCCTCAAATGTGGGTTTGAGGAAGATGCCATAGAATCGAATCCAAACTTCAAAGCACTGGAAGAGTCAGCCCATAATTCACATCACGACTTCATGGGTTTAGGTGGTGAGTTGAAACACCTCTCTACACCTTAGTACTGTGCACGAATGAGGTGAGAACCCTCAGCTTACAAACCACGCAACCTACACTCATTCGGGCAAAGGATGGGCGCCCAACTGCTTTCACCCTGATGAAAACCAACTAACATGTATGTATGTTTGGACATGGTATTTGTATAACATAAACCCAGCTGAAAGGCAACTGTGCTGTACAGGGTCAAACGCACAGATTGTCAGGATTAAGAGGGAAATTCAGGAACGCAGGTACACATCCTAAATGGTCCTGGTTGTCATTATTTTAGACCAGAAAAGGCAATAAAGTTTGGTTTTTGACTGTTCCCTTCTTCCCCAAAGACTACACTCCATTCATAGGAACTCATGTTTTTCCACACCTTTCCTAACCTAGAGCCTGATTATGATGATGTTGAACCCACCACCGACAGGCTGTCGGTGGCGGGCTCACCGCCATTGTGAGGCCATTTTCCGCCAGCCATATTATAATGGTGAGCTGTACCGTGGCGGTCAGAAACTCCGACCGCCACACATCCGACGGGCTCCATGAGCCCGCTGGTGCTGTGAAGTCCCTCGTATTCCCATAAATGGAGGAGGTGCCTACCAGACACCACCGTTGGGATTACAATGGTCCATCCTCGACAGCCTTTCAATGGCGGGATGGACTTTGGGGGCCCATACCGGGCCCCCCTTTCACCCGGACACTTTCGTTTTGGGGTTCCATTTCCCTGCACCATATGGCAGGCACCACATGGTGCCTGCCATACAGTGCAGGAAAATGTAAAAAGTGCCTTTGTTACATTGCAGTGGGTGCTGCAGCCAGCAGCACCTGCCGCAATGTAATGTATGGCGAGTGCGGTCGCCGTGGTGGCTGCTGCATCATAATACACCCTGTGGGGCCAACGCATTGTAGGCGGGCGGTCCCACTCCCCGAGACGATGGCGGACGAACTGAATCAGGATCTGTTAATTGCAGAGGAAACATTTTGTGTACCTAAATGGGCAAAATGTAAGTGAATTACCACACACCCAGTATCATTTCGAGACGTGGTAAATCTTTCGACGAATCCTGTAGATGGCCTTTCAGAAACATGAGTTTCTCAGGACATCTCAGCGGTTAGCAGGTAAGTCTCCTTCTAAGACCTTCATAATAAGAATTGTGGGACTTCCGAAGTGGTAATACTGCACCCAGAAATACTAATACCAAGTATATTCCTCTGAGAAACGAGAAATAGGCACAGAAATTAGTGTTTCTTTACCAGTTGCGGGCCATTTTCCCCACACACATTTCCTCAGGTTGTTCCTGGTGAAATGTCTGGGGAAACATTAAGAGCGTATCTTTTCTGCAGATCTTGGAGTATCAATTCTTTATTTAATTGGGCTTATACGACTGAAGACTTTGAAAGGTTGTTGCCTTCTTCATGAAATGTTAGTGCTATTGGTGCAATCCACTTACAAGAGCACCTCTTCAATAGTTTTGTACTAAAATACTATGAGTAGATGGAATGAGTGTTTAACTACAGAAAATGTTTCTTGTTGTGGGGTAAAGATAGCATCCATGTTAGCTCCAATGATCGTTACCGATGTCAAAGAGGCCGGCATAGAATGTAAGTCCACTGGCCACAATGAGCATAGTAAAATCTTAACAGCATAGAGGGACTTCATTCTTGTTAGCATTTAGTTTTATGTGATTTCTGGTCTTCTATTTGTTTACAGAGTTGAGCAGAGTGGGTCCATTGAGATTGGGTAATGATGAACATCTGTTATTCAGCAGCTAGATGTTCAAAGAGGTGAATACACGCTTACAGAATACACATTATGTTATATTCGAATTCCAGTATCATCTGTTTGTTTGGGAAGTTATAGCAAGTAAGGACAAAGACTGAATCAAGTGAAAAAGTGGTTTTAGATGCACATAGTACATGATGCCCTTGAACTCTTTAGAAAATTGCCCAGTTTACTAGTTCAAGGTATCAGGAACATGCTTGGTGGTGGCTGCTGCTACAACGACATGAGCAAAGGGGAATGTTGTGCTATGGCCTGGTGATGGGAGTCAATACACGAATAGCCAAGATTTACATGAGGCATTAGCTAGGCTAGAGTTATCTGGCCTTGAGGAACATCTCACCCCATCATTGAAGCAGCAAATAGTTGTTCCTTTCCAGCCATCTGGCACAATGTTGGGGTCTCAGTTCTAGTTACTTACAAATCATTTTTGGAATGTTATTAGGATTGCTTGTTGAAGGACCATAGCACTGAACAGTTGATGCATCTTTTAATAGGTAATTGCGCAAAAGACAGTGTCCCGACCAGTGAATGATAAATATATATATTATCAAGACAATATCCTTTCAGTCTTTGAGCAGATTCAGGGTGTCAGTAGTGTTGTATAGTGCTTCATAGAAAGGAGGTGCTCTCCACCTACACTTGGGAACTACCCAGAGTTCCCTGCTTCCTTTTTTGCACACATATATATATATTTCTCCAGTATTAGGGGTGTCTTTCATAGATTCACATGCTTGAATATTCCCCGTCGTCGAAGTGGGAGTCCCACGGTACATAAAATAGTAGTAAAATATATAGATATATACATATAGAAAATTATATAATTATACATATATACATAAAATGTAATACATATAAAATATATAACATAACGTTAAAAGTACCATAGAACTGAAGACAGGCCCATAGAAGCCTTAAAGGGAGAATTCACTTTAGTAACATATCATAGTCATTATAATGGTCCACATTCCAGCCAATCAGGCAACAGCACCCTCTAGAACCTTCTCCTCAGAAGCTCAAGCCCTCAGATTTTTTACCGCACGTCGTGTGAAGGGAGTCTCCCTGAGCTCTGCTCAGTTTCTTTATTTAGACCTTGTTCATCCTGTGGAAAGCTTCGCCTTTTTCATGAAGATCCTCACAGTAAGTGTATTTACTGTCTTTATCCGGACCATGAAGTTAAGAACTGCAAGTTCTCTAGGACCTTCTCCTCAAAGACACTGAAGGATAGAGAGGCCCGTCTCCTTCTGTGGCTACAGAAGTTGAAGACTTCCGAAGATCCTGTTTCTGACATGAAAAGCGTGTCTTCTTTCCATTCCAAAGCCTCTCTCAAGCGTGGGTCAGAGACTGAGATGCCATCTCCTTTTCTGAAGAGAAAGAAGCTCGTCGACGCTTCAAAATCTGTCTCCCCATGGGATTTGCAAGTCTCCACGCCTACAGGACCTGGTTGACGATGTCTTGGTCGTCGACGGCACAGACATCGTCGATGGCCAAGACACCGTCGACGGCCAAGAAATCGTCGACGGCCAAAACATCATCGACGGCTACACCCTCGTCGACGGTTACGTTGACGGCAAGTTCCTCATTGACGGTGCCGTCTAGCCGACGATTCCTCCTGTGTCGACGGCTTCATCTCCGTCGACGGCATGGAAATCTACGTCGACTAAAGAGAAGATATTATCTCCGTCGAGGGCTCCATTGCCATCTGCAGCCATCTCGTCGACGGGACGGTCGACGACGCAACATTCACTCGCTACAGCGACTACTTTTACAGTGGTTACAGCTTCAGTGGTGAAACGGCCTGTTCCTTTGAGTACTATGACGGAAACTCTGCCAACGAAATTATTTGAGTCTGCAGAAGACGATTCTGATGACGGTTCCTATGTGAATGAAGTTTTTCGTCCTGCAAACAGTCCATCTGAACTCAATATCAAGTGCCAGGAAGAAGATGAGGAGTATGAAGAGGAAGGATGTGCTCTCTTTCCTGTCCAGGTTGCTCGTTCTGAGGCACCACATGAACAAGGTATGACTCAAATACCGTCTTCTCTGGTGACCAACTTGCAGAATATGTTGGACGATTATAATCGCAGGTTCCCTCCATCTGCGCCTACCTGACCAACTCTTCAACCTGAGGCGCCGACACCCGTACATGCGGAGATGCCGCAGTCGCCAGTCCAACCGCAGCCAGATACTGATGACGACGCCGATGTCAATCAAGACACTGATCAAGATGATGTCCTCGCGGATCGGGATGATTATAGAGCTCAAACGCCATCTACGCCACCGACATCGCCTTTGCCTTCCCCGCCGGTGGACATTGGAAGCTTCCATAACTTAATGGTGTGTGCTGCCAAGCGCTTCCATTTAACCTTAGAGATGCAGCAAACGGATTGCTTCCTCTACCACTTCAAAGATCAGCCTCTTAAACATACTCATACTATCCCAATCATGGATTATATTTGGCAGGAAGGCCTTAAACTTATGGCACAACCAAACTCCATCCCAGCTGTGTTGCCACGTCTAGACAAGAAGTACAAGGCGCCTGCAGACTCTCCAGTATGCCTTGTCTCTCACCCCAAGGCGGACTCCGTTGTAACGCAGGCTGCCCTTAAAGGTTCAAGGAATCCGGCCACTCCTCTCACCTCCCCTCCAGACCAAGAGGGACGCCGGTTGGACTCTATTGGTAAAAAGTTTACCACCATGGCTACCACAACGGTCAGAGCGGCGAACTCCCTGGCCATCCTTGGGAGATATGACCGCCAAATGTGGTCTGAGATCGCGGCCTTGATTAATCAGCTCCCAGATTCCGTCCGAACCGAGGCCCAGACGATAGTCCAGGAGGGAGAAGAAATCTCTGCAGAGATTATAGACTGTGCTGTTGACATCTCGTCAACAGGCTTCAGACAACTTGCTGGAGCCGCCGTTTTACGATGACAGGGCTGGCTCAAATCAACAGCTTTTCGGCCCGAGGTGCAGGCGAGAATTCTTGACTTGACATATGATGGTGATTCACTTTTTGGCAAGCATGTTGACGACGCTCTTGAATCGTTAAAAAGGACACAGATACAGCTCGTTCCTTAGGAAGCCTCCAGTACAGGAAACGGCCTTTTCGTGGAGCACGTGGCAGAGGTGTCTCCTCAAATTTTCGTGGCTCCTCCCAGTATCGCTCCTATGGCGACAACAAACAAAGGTACACCTATCAATCTCAGAATCGCCAGTCCGATTCAAGACCTTATCGGAGGAAAAATAATTACAGAGGGGGAAACACCTCCAAAAAAGCAGTGACTTCCCCAACAAGGGATCTCCGACTCTGAAAATTGGAGGTCGAATCTCCCAAAACTTCTCCAACTGGTCTCATATCACATCGGATCATTGGGTCCTGGATGTCATCTCGATAGGACATGTTCTCGAGTTTACAAAATTTCCACCCACCCGTCGACCTTCTGGTCCCCCACCACCTCATTTAAAAGATCTGTTGGCTCAAGTCAAGATCATGATAAAAGAAAGGGGCTGTCGAAGTGGTTCCTCGAGCTCAACAGGGCAGGGGCTTTTATTCCCGCTTCTTTTTAATCAAGAAGAAATCGGGAGAATGGCGCCCCATTCTGGACTTACGAGCCCTCAACAAATTAATCAAATCACAAACTTTACGAATGTTGACCCTCCTGGAAATTTTGCAATACGTCAATCCCGGAGAGTTCCTCTCCACCATCGACCTCCAAGATACATATTTCCATGTCCCAATACATCACAAACACAGGAAATATCTTCGCTTCACTGTCGGATCGAAGCACTTCCAGTTCAAGGTGTTGCCTTTCGGCCTTCGATCAGCGCGGAGAGTCTTCACGAAAATCATGGCTCTAGTCGCGGCTTTCCTTCGCCAGCAAGGCATTCAATTTTACCCTTATCTAGACAATTGTCTAATAAAAGCTCAGACACGTCAAACAGCAAGACAGCATACTCAGACCTGTCACTTTTTCACAAATTAGGCCTTTCCGTGAATCAGGAAAAGTCTCATCTTCGCCCATCACAACAGAGAATCTTTCTAGGAGCCTTAATCGATTCTCGTCTGGCGCAGGTGTTTGTGTCCCCAGAGCAACAACTTCGCATACTCAAGATGGTTGCTTTTCTCAAATCAAAAAAGTCAGTTTCTGTCCGGATCTTGAAATCTTTTCTGGGCATGGCCTCCTCTTGCATACATCTGATCCCACACTGCAGACTTCACATGAGAGTCATACAGGAGGAGGTGGACAAACAATGGAAACAAATTTCGGGGTCGTTCAACGACAAACTCTTCCTGACCCCCCGCATTCAAACAGCTTTGGAATGGTGGGCTCACCTTCCGAATATCGCCGCGGGACGGCCCTTCCAGGAAACACCTCCTTCACTCATCCTCACAACGGATGCTTCCTTAGAGGGCTGGGGGGCACACCTCGAAGGCATGTCAGTCAAGGGCAAGTAGACGACAGCTCAATGCAGATGGCATATAAATCATCTAGAACTCTTGGCCATCTTCTTTGCCCTGAAGTCTTTCTTGATTCTGATAAAAGGCCAATCACTGCTGGTGCGGACAGACAACACCACCAGCATGCACTACCTCAACAAGCAGGGAGGTACGAGATCTCTCCTGCTTTCCAAACAGGCGCAAGAAATCTGGACTTGGGCAATTCAACATCAAGTTCACCTGACAGCAGTACACGTGCCGGGCGTCTCCAACACCCTCGCCGACTGTCTCAGCAGATCTCTGGCAGACAACCACGAATGGGAACTCCACCAACCCATTCTGGAATACATCTTTCGCCAGTGGGGCCAACCACAGCTGGACCTGTTTGCGACCCCAACCAACCGCAAATGCCTACGCTTTGCAAGTCGGCATCCCCACAGAGAGTCGAGCGGGAATGCGTTTTCGATAAACTGGTCGAGCGAATTCGTCTACGCTTTTCCCCCGCTCCCTCTAATTCCGTGCCTGCTGCACAGGATGAAGCTTCAACCATGCCATGTCTTGGTGATTGTCTTGCTGATTGCGCCCAGGTGGCCACATCGCTCGTGGTTCTCGGACCTCCTCCTATTGTCCATGTGCGACCCGATACCTCTTCATCCTCTGCCTCACCTGCTCACCATGAACCAAGGCCGCATTTGCCATCCGGATCCAGCATATCTCCAACTGCATGCCTGGAACCTGAACACAATGAATTTGCAAGTCTGAATATTACTCCGGAGTGCAGGGATGTGCTGGCTCATGCACGCGCTCCCTCCACCATTAAAACATATCAACTGAAATGGAAGCGGTTTTGTGTCTGGTGCCACAAAGAAGCTCTTGATCCAATGCACGCTAAGCCGAAACAAATCCTGCCTTTTTTCTTATCTCTAGCGAAATCAGGACTTTCTCATTCCACTCTTAAAGTCTTTTTGGCAGCGATTTCCCGCTTTCGTCATGATGGCACCACATCCTTGTATTCCTCTTGGATCATTCGACAGTTTTTTAAAGGCCTCTTTCGACTTTACCCGCCCATTCATTGTCCTCCGCCTCTGTGGCGCTTGAATCTGGTTTTATCTCAGCTCCTAATACCTCCTTTTGAGCCAAACCATTCAGCAGATTTGAAGTTTCTCACGTGGAAGGTTGTTCTTCTCCTCGCACTGACGTCATCAAGGCGAGTAAGCGATATCCAAGCATTTACAATCCAACCTCCATTTCTTCAATTCTCCAAGGACGCTGTTACTTTGCGTACAAATCCAAAATTTATTCCCAAGGTGCCCTCGAATTTCCATCTGAATGAGCCCGTAGTTCTCAGAACTTTCTTCCCAAACCCTCAGCCTCCAGCTGAGCGTTCTTTACATTCCTTGGACTTAAACCGTTGCCTGAAATTTTACTTCCTGCGCACCGCTCTTTTTCGTAAATCAGACCAACTCTTTGTGGCCTATGGCCGAATATGCAAAGGACAGGTAGTCACCAAACAATCCATTACTAGATGGATTTCTTCTGCCATCTCTTTTTGCCATTGCCAAGCCGGAAAACCTCTTTCTACTCCGGTACAAGCACATTCAACAAGGGCTGTGGCATCATCTACCGCCCTCTTTGCTGGAGTGCCTTTGCGCCAGATCTGCAGAGCGGCAACGTGGTTGAGCAGACACACGTTTACAAGGCACTATTGTCTGGAGTCAGCGGACGCCGCGGATGGTGCTGTGGGCCAAGCTGTGCTACGAAATCTTTTTAACTAAGGTGAGCCTCTGTTGCTTCCCGCCTCCTATCATAAATGGATTTAAATTATGTTTCACTGTATGCTATTTTAATAATACTATAGTGTTACTTTTTTGGTTTTGCACTGCCTTTTATGACTCATGTAGTATTTTACTGCTTTCTACTCTTATTCAAGCATGTGAATCTATGAAAGACACCCCTAATACTGGAGAAGAACATTAGTTACTTACCTGTAAACTGTGGTTCTCCAGTATTGGTGTCTTTCATAGATTCACATGCGACCCACCCTTCCTCCCCTCAGAGGCTCTCTTCTCCTCATGCACCCATGGTCACTTTGGTGCTACGAAAATCTGAGGGCTTGAGCTTCTGAGGAGAAGGTTCTAGAGGGTGCTGTTGCCTGATTGGCTGGAATGTGGACTATTATAATGACTATGATATATTACTAAAGTGATTTCTCCCTTTAAGGCTTCTATGGGCCTGTCTTCAGTTCTATGGTACTTTTAACTTTATGTTCTATATTTTATATGTATTACATTTTATGTATATATGTATAATTATATAATTTTCTATATGTATATATATATATATATATATTACTACTATTTTATGTACCGTGGGACTTCCAATTCGACGACGGGGAATATTCAAGCATGTGAATCTATGAAAGACACCAATACTGGAGAACCACAGTTTACAGGTAAGTAACTAATGTTCATATATATATATATAAATATATATATATATATATATATATATATATATATATATATATATATACACACAATCAGGAGCAACGCACCCATTCAGCCAGGCGCGCAAGTAAAGCAGTAAGCTGACCATGCTGACCCCAGTGGCCTCATAGATGGTTATTAGCGGAGGGTAAAGCAAAGCGACAATATTCATAAAGTGAGTACTTACCAGAACTACGAACACCATATTTATTTATTTATTTTGGAATTTTATAAAGCACTTAGTTACGCTCACCAGCGTGTCCCTGCGCTGAGATTGCTTAAGTGAGAGAGTGGAGGTGCTAGGGCAGTGCTAGACGAAACAGATGTGTTTTGAGGGCTCTGCGGAATTTGGCCTCAGAAGGTTCAAGGCGTAAATCAGTTGGCAATAGGTTCCAATTCTTGGCTGCAAGAAATTGGAACGATCTGCCCCCCATGCGGGCTGTGCGGATTTTGGGGACTGTGACCAGGCCCGTGTCAGAAGATCTAAGCATCCGCTCTGGTCTGTAGGGGGTAATAAGACCGTTAAGGGGGGCGGGTGCTCTGCCTCCCAGAATACGCTGGCATACGCAGAGGGCCTTGTATTAGATCCTTTCGCGGATTGGCAGCCAGTGAAGGGACTTTAAGGCAGCTTTGGAGGAAGTTCGCCTCGGGAGCCTTAACACCAACCGGGCCGTCGCATTCTGCAATAGCTGGAGACGGTTAAGACTGCTGACCGTACTGCCCAGATAAAGGAGATTGGCATAGTCGAGTCTTGATGTTACCAGGGCATGCACAAGGGTCTGTCTGTCTCCAACAGGGAGCATGTCAAGGACCTTACGTAAGGTTTTGAGTATTCCAAAACACATTCCCACTACCCGATTGATCTGGGGCGCAAACGATAGTTCGGAGTCAAATAGTACCCCTAGGTTTTTGGCCTGTTGAGATGGCACAGGCGGGGGGCCCAGACAGTCCGGCCACCATGCTGAGGACCACACAGATGGACCCCTCCCCACCACGAGCACCTCAGTCTTGGAGCCATTTAACTTCAGGCAGTTGTTAGACATCCAGGAGGCTAGCTCCTGCATACAGGCACTGAAGTTGGCGGCCGCAGTACCGGGCGCGGGGAGATGGCCAGCTGCGTGTCGTCCACGTAAGATACAAGTTGGATATCATATCTCTCCACGATAGTGGCTACAGGAGAGGCATACAGGTTGAACAGGGTGGGGCTTAGGGCAGAGCCCTGGGGAACCCCTTGATCAAGATAGAACAGCCTGGAATAGTGTTCACCCTGTCTAACCTGAAAGCCTCTTTCCGTCAGAAAGGATTGTATCCACCTAAGTGCCCTCCCATTAATTCCTCCCTTGTTGAGACACTGTAGCAAGATGGAATGTGCTACAGTGTCAAAGGCGGCACTGAGGTCAAGCAAGATGAGTGCCATAGTTTGACCCTCATCAACTCCTTGCCTGATGGTCTCAGTGGCCAGAAGCAGTGCAGACTCCGTGGAGTGGCGAGGACGAAATCCAAACTGCGTAGAATGGAGGAGATTGGATTCATCCACAAAGGTCATAAGTTGGGAATTGACCACCTTTTCTGCCACCTTGGCCATGTAAGGGAGAAGGGAAATGGATCTCAAATTGTCCATCCTGTCCCAACTAAGGTTTATTTTTTTTGAAGCGGAAGTACAATTGCTTGCTTCCATTTTTTGGGTACAATGCAGGTCTTAAAAGAGATGTCAAGAACATCTCTAATATATGGCTCTAGGGTTTCGATGCTTACTCCAAGGAGTTTCGGCGATGCAGGGTCACAAGGGGACCCGGATTTAATCGAGCGGCAAATCCGCTGCAGTTCATTAGAGGATGGAACAACAAAATTACCTAACCTATTAGTGCCTTCGTCTAGATTAGGGAGTTCCCTGAACTCAGTTGCCTTTTCCTTACCCCCTGTAAAAGCAGAGTAAATGTTAGCCACTTTATCAGATAAGTAAGTGGCAATACGATTACAGGACTCGATTGAGCTCGAGGAAGGGTCGACAGAGGAGCTACACATGGAGATTTCCTTATAGATTTTAAATAGCTCCTTGGTGGAGTTATGGGCTTCTCCAATCCTGCCTGAAAAGTAATTAGTTTTAGCGCGTCTGATTAAATTGTGATATTCCCTGCGTCTGCCTATGTATTTCAGTTTAGCTTGGTCTAGATACGCCTCCCTCCATTGTCTTTCTAGTTTCTTACATTCCGCTTTGACTAGGCGGAGTTCATCGCTAAACCAAGGGGCCGATTTCTGGGGTCTACTATAGTTTTTTTTTTGACAGAGTGGAGCTGTAGCGTCCAGGGCCGTGATAATGCGCTCAGCAAGTCTGTCAGATGCTGTAACAGCATCTTCCCCACCATAGTGCAATGCGAGCACACGCCCAGCAGGGCAATACTGGAAACACCTGAAATAGTTGATGTTTATTGCAAGCTGCGTCTTTCCCCTTTGAACACGCCATGCCAGTGAACAAGGAACTTTTTCTGAAACGCGTATGGCATAACTGTGGCGGAATTTCACTGTGCAAGCTGGTTCCGGTTTTGCTACTGCCTACTGCATAAAGAGAGTTTAAACCTGACATTTAATGTGGTGTCTTCACATGTACGAGCACCTGCAATTGAAATATGTTGTGGCCCGCTCTGGCCACGAAGACGACCCCCCTGCAGCAATACAGGTCCTTGTGCTTCGCCAAGAGGCACAATCAGGAGCAACGTACCAGTTCAGCCAGGCGCAAGTAAAGAAGCAAGCTTACCATGCTGAACCCAGTGGCCTGATGGATGGTTATTAGCGGAGGGTAAAGCAAAGCGGCAAATATTCATAAAGTGAGTACTTACCAGAACTACGAACACCATAGTGCAATGCGAGCACACGCTCAGCAGGGCGGGACTGGAAACACCTGGAATAGTCAATGTTTATTGAATGCTGCGTCTTTCCCCCTTGAACAAGCCATGCCAGTGAACATGGAACTTTTTCTGAAACGCGTGTGGCATAACTGTGGCGGAATTTCTCTGTGCAAGCTGGTTCCGGTTTTGCTGCTGCCTACTGAATAAAGAGGGTTTAAACCTGACGTTGAGTGTGGTGTCTTCACATGTGCAAGCACATTCAATTGGAATATATATATATATATATATGTATATGTATATATATATATATATAAATATATATATATATCACGCTCACTGGTCACTGCCACACAGATGAGGGAGCACTCGAGACAGTCGAGAAGGTTCGACCAATAACCTAGCAGTGCGAGTTGGATGAGAACAGTGACGCGCTAAGGGGCTCATCCAGAGCTTGAACTCATACAGAGTGAGACGCAGATAAGTAAAGTGCAACCATTTAGGAACCATAAGACTACAACTCCCACAATGCTGAGAGGCGTGACACTGCCTATTTAGCCAGTGTGTGGGAGTGTGCACGCATTCTTCGTACCAAAGCCTCTGAAGAAGAAAATATTTCGAAACGCGTCAGGCGAGACGAAGGAACTGCTGTGATTAAAACCTGCGCGTGTTGGCTGTTCATACCACGAATTAAAGGTTATTGGTCGAACCTTCTCGACTGTCTCGAGTGCTCCCTCATCTGTGTGGCAGTGACCAGTGAGCGTGATGTATAGCGGTAGCCAAGCCGCGAGGCGAGCAACACCCCGACTAAAGGCGGGGGCCCCGAGGATGGATTTCTTACCTCTTTGTGGAGCAGTGCGAGTTGGATGAGAACAGTGACGCGCTAAGGGGCTCATCCAGAGCTTGAACTCATACAGAGTGAGACGCAGATAAGTAAAGTGCAACCATTTAGGAACCATAAGACTACAACTCCCACAATGCTGAGAGGCGTGACACTGCCTATTTAGCCAGTGTGTGGGAGTGTGCACGCATTCTTCGTACCAAAGCCTCTGAAGAAGAAAATATTTCGAAACGCGTCAGGCGAGACGAAGGAACTGCTGTGATTAAAACCTGCGCGTGTTGGCTGTTCATACCACGAATTAAAGGTTATTGGTCGAACCTTCTCGACTGTCTCGAGTGCTCCCTCATCTGTGTGGCAGTGACCAGTGAGCGTGATGTATAGCGGTAGCCAAGCCGCGAGGCGAGCAACACCCCGACTAAAGGCGGGGGCCCCGAGGATGGATTTCTTACCTCTTTGTGGAGCAGTGCGAGTTGGATGAGAACAGTGACGCGCTAAGGGGCTCATCCAGAGCTTGAACTCATACAGAGTGAGACGCAGATAAGTAAAGTGCAACCATTTAGGAACCATAAGACTACAACTCCCACAATGCTGAGAGGCGTGACACTGCCTATTTAGCCAGTGTGTGGGAGTGTGCACGCATTCTTCGTACCAAAGCCTCTGAAGAAGAAAATATTTCGAAACGCGTCAGGCGAGACGAAGGAACTGCTGTGATTAAAACCTGCGCGTGTTGGCTGTTCATACCACGAATTAAAGGTTATTGGTCGAACCTTCTCGACTGTCTCGAGTGCTCCCTCATCTGTGTGGCAGTGACCAGTGAGCGTGATGTATAGCGGTAGCCAAGCCGCGAGGCGAGCAACACCCCGACTAAAGGCGGGGGCCCCGAGGATGGATTTCTTACCTCTTTGTGGAGCAGTGCGAGTTGGATGAGAACAGTGACGCGCTAAGGGGCTCATCCAGAGCTTGAACTCATACAGAGTGAGACGCAGATAAGTAAAGTGCAACCATTTAGGAACCATAAGACTACAACTCCCACAATGCTGAGAGGCGTGACACTGCCTATTTAGCCAGTGTGTGGGAGTGTGCACGCATTCTTCGTACCAAAGCCTCTGAAGAAGAAAATATTTCGAAACGCGTCAGGCGAGACGAAGGAACTGCTGTGATTAAAACCTGCGCGTGTTGGCTGTTCATACCACGAATTAAAGGTTATTGGTCGAACCTTCTCGACTGTCTCGAGTGCTCCCTCATCTGTGTGGCAGTGACCAGTGAGCGTGATGTATAGCGGTAGCCAAGCCGCGAGGCGAGCAACACCCCGACTAAAGGCGGGGGCCCCGAGGATGGATTTCTTACCTCTTTGTGGAGCAGTGCGAGTTGGATGAGAACAGTGACGCGCTAAGGGGCTCATCCAGAGCTTGAACTCATACAGAGTGAGACGCAGATAAGTAAAGTGCAACCATTTAGGAACCATAAGACTACAACTCCCACAATGCTGAGAGGCGTGACACTGCCTATTTAGCCAGTGTGTGGGAGTGTGCACGCATTCTTCGTACCAAAGCCTCTGAAGAAGAAAATATTTCGAAACGCGTCAGGCGAGACGAAGGAACTGCTGTGATTAAAACCTGCGCGTGTTGGCTGTTCATACCACGAATTAAAGGTTATTGGTCGAACCTTCTCGACTGTCTCGAGTGCTCCCTCATCTGTGTGGCAGTGACCAGTGAGCGTGATGTATAGCGGTAGCCAAGCCGCGAGGCGAGCAACACCCCGACTAAAGGCGGGGGCCCCGAGGATGGATTTCTTACCTCTTTGTGGAGCAGTGCGAGTTGGATGAGAACAGTGACGCGCTAAGGGGCTCATCCAGAGCTTGAACTCATACAGAGTGAGACGCAGATAAGTAAAGTGCAACCATTTAGGAACCATAAGACTACAACTCCCACAATGCTGAGAGGCGTGACACTGCCTATTTAGCCAGTGTGTGGGAGTGTGCACGCATTCTTCGTACCAAAGCCTCTGAAGAAGAAAATATTTCGAAACGCGTCAGGCGAGACGAAGGAACTGCTGTGATTAAAACCTGCGCGTGTTGGCTGTTCATACCACGAATTAAAGGTTATTGGTCGAACCTTCTCGACTGTCTCGAGTGCTCCCTCATCTGTGTGGCAGTGACCAGTGAGCGTGATGTATAGCGGTAGCCAAGCCGCGAGGCGAGCAACACCCCGACTAAAGGCGGGGGCCCCGAGGATGGATTTCTTACCTCTTTGTGGAGCAGTGCGAGTTGGATGAGAACAGTGACGCGCTAAGGGGCTCATCCAGAGCTTGAACTCATACAGAGTGAGACGCAGATAAGTAAAGTGCAACCATTTAGGAACCATAAGACTACAACTCCCACAATGCTGAGAGGCGTGACACTGCCTATTTAGCCAGTGTGTGGGAGTGTGCATGCATTCTTCGTACCAAAGCCTCTGAAGAAGAAAATATTTCGAAACGCGTCAGGCGAGACGAAGGAACTGCTGTGATTAAAACCTGCGCGTGTTGGCTGTTCATACCACGAATTAAAGGTTATTGGTCGAACCTTCTCGACTGTCTCGAGTGCTCCCTCATCTGTGTGGCAGTGACCAGTGAGCGTGATGTATAGCGGTAGCCAAGCCGCGAGGCGAGCAACACCCCGACTAAAGGCGGGGGCCCCGAGGATGGATTTCTTACCTCTTTGTGGAGCAGTGCGAGTTGGATGAGAACAGTGACGCGCTAAGGGGCTCATCCAGAGCTTGAACTCATACAGAGTGAGACGCAGATAAGTAAAGTGCAACCATTTAGGAACCATAAGACTACAACTCCCACAATGCTGAGAGGCGTGACACTGCCTATTTAGCCAGTGTGTGGGAGTGTGCACGCATTCTTCGTACCAAAGCCTCTGAAGAAGAAAATATTTCGAAACGCGTCAGGCGAGACGAAGGAACTGCTGTGATTAAAACCTGCGCGTGTTGGCTGTTCATACCACGAATTAAAGGTTATTGGTCGAACCTTCTCGACTGTCTCGAGTGCTCCCTCATCTGTGTGGCAGTGACCAGTGAGCGTGATGTATAGCGGTAGCCAAGCCGCGAGGCGAGCAACACCCCGACTAAAGGCGGGGGCCCCGAGGATGGATTTCTTACCTCTTTGTGGAGCAGTGCGAGTTGGATGAGAACAGTGACGCGCTAAGGGGCTCATCCAGAGCTTGAACTCATACAGAGTGAGACGCAGATAAGTAAAGTGCAACCATTTAGGAACCATAAGACTACAACTCCCACAATGCTGAGAGGCGTGACACTACCTATTTAGCCAGTGTGTGGGAGTGTGCACGCATTCTTCGTACCAAAGCCTCTGAAGAAGAAAATATTTCGAAACGCGTCAGGCGAGACGAAGGAACTGCTGTGATTAAAACCTGCGCGTGTTGGCTGTTCATACCACGAATTAAAGGTTATTGGTCGAACCTTCTCGACTGTCTCGAGTGCTCCCTCATCTGTGTGGCAGTGACCAGTGAGCGTGATGTATAGCGGTAGCCAAGCCGCGAGGCGAGCAACACCCCGACTAAAGGCGGGGGCCCCGAGGATGGATTTCTTACCTCTTTGTGGAGCAGTGCGAGTTGGATGAGAACAGTGACGCGCTAAGGGGCTCATCCAGAGCTTGAACTCATACAGAGTGAGACGCAGATAAGTAAAGTGCAACCATTTAGGAACCATAAGACTACAACTCCCACAATGCTGAGAGGCGTGACACTGCCTATTTAGCCAGTGTGTGGGAGTGTGTACGCATTCTTCGTACCAAAGCCTCTGAAGAAGAAAATATTTCGAAACGCGTCAGGCGAGACGAAGGAACTGCTGTGATTAAAACCTGCGCGTGTTGGCTGTTCATACCACGAATTAAAGGTTATTGGTCGAACCTTCTCGACTGTCTCGAGTGCTCCCTCATCTGTGTGGCAGTGACCAGTGAGCGTGATGTATAGCGGTAGCCAAGCCGCGAGGCGAGCAACACCCTGACTAAAGGCGGGGGCCCCGAGGATGGATTTCTTACCTCTTTGTGGAGCAGTGCGAGTTGGATGAGAACAGTGACGCGCTAAGGGGCTCATCCAGAGCTTGAACTCATACAGAGTGAGACGCAGATAAGTAAAGTGCAACCATTTAGGAACCATAAGACTACAACTCCCACAATGCTGAGAGGCGTGACACTGCCTATTTAGCCAGTGTGTGGGAGTGTGCACGCATTCTTCGTACCAAAGCCTCTGAAGAAGAAAATATTTCGAAACGCGTCAGGCGAGACGAAGGAACTGCTGTGATTAAAACCTGCGCGTGTTGGCTGTTCATACCACGAATTAAAGGTTATTGGTCGAACCTTCTCGACTGTCTCGAGTGCTCCCTCATCTGTGTGGCAGTGACCAGTGAGCGTGATGTATAGCGGTAGCCAAGCCGCGAGGCGAGCAACACCCCGACTAAAGGCGGGGGCCCCGAGGATGGATTTCTTACCTCTTTGTGGAGCAGTGCGAGTTGGATGAGAACAGTGACGCGCTAAGGGGCTCATCCAGAGCTTGAACTCATACAGAGTGAGACGCAGATAAGTAAAGTGCAACCATTTAGGAACCATAAGACTACAACTCCCACAATGCTGAGAGGCGTGACACTGCCTATTTAGCCAGTGTGTGGGAGTGTGCACGCATTCTTCGTACCAAAGCCTCTGAAGAAGAAAATATTTCGAAACGCGTCAGGCGAGACGAAGGAACTGCTGTGATTAAAACCTGCGCGTGTTGGCTGTTCATACCACGAATTAAAGGTTATTGGTCGAACCTTCTCGACTGTCTCGAGTGCTCCCTCATCTGTGTGGCAGTGACCAGTGAGCGTGATGTATAGCGGTAGCCAAGCCGCGAGGCGAGCAACACCCCGACTAAAGGCGGGGGCCCCGAGGATGGATTTCTTACCTCTTTGTGGAGCAGTGCGAGTTGGATGAGAACAGTGACGCGCTAAGGGGCTCATCCAGAGCTTGAACTCATACAGAGTGAGACGCAGATAAGTAAAGTGCAACCATTTAGGAACCATAAGACTACAACTCCCACAATGCTGAGAGGCGTGACACTGCCTATTTAGCCAGTGTGTGGGAGTGTGCACGCATTCTTCGTACCAAAGCCTCTGAAGAAGAAAATATTTCGAAACGCGTCAGGCGAGACGAAGGAACTGCTGTGATTAAAACCTGCGCGTGTTGGCTGTTCATACCACGAATTAAAGGTTATTGGTCGAACCTTCTCGACTGTCTCGAGTGCTCCCTCATCTGTGTGGCAGTGACCAGTGAGCGTGATGTATAGCGGTAGCCAAGCCGCGAGGCGAGCAACACCCCGACTAAAGGCGGGGGCCCCGAGGATGGATTTCTTACCTCTTTGTGGAGCAGTGCGAGTTGGATGAGAACAGTGACGCGCTAAGGGGCTCATCCAGAGCTTGAACTCATACAGAGTGAGACGCAGATAAGTAAAGTGCAACCATTTAGGAACCATAAGACTACAACTCCCACAATGCTGAGAGGCGTGACACTGCCTATTTAGCCAGTGTGTGGGAGTGTGCACGCATTCTTCGTACCAAAGCCTCTGAAGAAGAAAATATTTCGAAACGCGTCAGGCGAGACGAAGGAACTGCTGTGATTAAAACCTGCGCGTGTTGGCTGTTCATACCACGAATTAAAGGTTATTGGTCGAACCTTCTCGACTGTCTCGAGTGCTCCCTCATCTGTGTGGCAGTGAGCGTGATGTATAGCGGTAGCCAAGCCGCGAGGCGAGCAACACCCCGACTAAAGGCGGGGGCCCCGAGGATGGATTTCTTACCTCTTTGTGGAGCAGTGCGAGTTGGATGAGAACAGTGACGCGCTAAGGGGCTCATCCAGAGCTTGAACTCATACAGAGTGAGACGCAGATAAGTAAAGTGCAACCATTTAGGAACCATAAGACTACAACTCCCACAATGCTGAGAGGCGTGACACTGCCTATTTAGCCAGTGTGTGGGAGTGTGCACGCATTCTTCGTACCAAAGCCTCTGAAGAAGAAAATATTTTGAAACGCGTCAGGCGAGACGAAGGAACTGCTGTGATTAAAACCTGCGCGTGTTGGCTGTTCATACCACGAATTAAAGGTTATTGGTCGAACCTTCTCGACTGTCTCGAGTGCTCCCTCATCTGTGTGGCAGTGACCAGTGAGCGTGATATATATATATATATATATATATATATATATATATATATATATAAATAGAATTTTTAAAAACCTTAGAAATTCACTAAAACAAGCGTAAGTTATAGTTAACTCAGGTAGCTATAACTGCTGAATTTCTATGGTTTTGTGCGAGTGAAATCTGAACCTAACTATAACGTCCCTGTAACCTTTAGTTTATTTCAGTCAATTTTGAAAGTTTTATAAAATTCTACTTATAATGTCCCTGTAACCTTTGCTTACTTCAATGAATTTCTATGTTTTTTAAAATTGTATTTCCTAACTATAATGTCCCTGTAATATTTGGGGGGTTTTTCAGTTAATTTCTAAGGTAGTTATAGTGAGGACCATGTTTCCAAAGGGAATGCGTTTTTGACTTGCCTACATCATTGGTGCAGTTTGACTAATTTTCACTAAATCATATATATATATATATATATATACACACACACACACACACACAGACACACACATACATATATATACACACACACACACACACACGTACATACATGCATACATATGTATACAGTGGAGGTAGGGTTGATTTGAGTATCATACAAATGGTTTCAATAGCACAGTACGTTTATTTGAACCTAAGTACATCAGAGGGATTGTTTCTCATACAAGTAAATGGAATTTGTAATTGTTGGATTTATTCAAACAGTAATTTATATATGCTTTAAGGATTGCTTACTGGAAATCAAAAATTGATTTTTCTTGCGTCTGCTCCACTAGGGTTATTGCCTTCAAGTTCGGTCAGATTTTACAAACATGTGATGTGATCAAATGCATGTCCTACAGTCCTCGGCCAGGGTGTACTAACACAGCTGATATCACACTAGTTTAATCAGTTAATGCTACGATCCATGTGCAACCTGTGGGCCACAGCTTTGAATCTTAGTTTGACTGTCCCAGCCTTATATTGTTCTGAGGAGTATCTCGGCGCTGGGTAATAACAACACGCAAATCATGCACAGTGCTGTGGAAAAAATTAACATTTTCTCTGGTTCTTTCTATAGCATGATTGGATAATTCTATGTTCTATGACTAGCCAGACACAAGTTCCTTTCAACCTACCAATTTCCATTGCATGCACAGGTTTTAGACTGGTTTGTGACTTTTGGGGTTTTCTGCCTGCTGTGGGGGACCCATAAAGACGATTTACTATGGATTAAAAACCACAGCACCGAGAAATGTGACTATTTTTAAAAGCTTTTGCATTTTTGCAACCAAATTATACCAAGTATCGCGGCTCTGTGGGATGGCGCGAGTCGAGGCGGGGACTTCCTAACCACTGAATTACAGTGGCCATTTCCTCCCCACCCGTAAAAGAAGGCTCATGGAGCACTGACTCCTACCGTTTCTAGCTTACTTTCAGAAAAACTGGCAGAGCTTACACCATAACAATACAGACTGGGTACTGTATTTTAATGTCACCCTTTGTACATAGCACTTTTCTATGCACAAATTGATAGCAACATAGTGAGCACTAAAGTCCTGATGAAGAAGCCGTGTAGCTTCGAAACATGTTGACTTGACCAGGAGTATCAGCACATTAAAATGCGTGATATCTTCAAACTACCATTTTAATAGTACCAGCATATGACCTAATAAATTCCTTTAGTCTATAAGGCCAGGTGTTTTTTTAACCCACTCATCTTATCCACCCCTGAACCTTTCTCTCACTACACATACACCACACATAGCACTACAATAACAGTGCTCCAGTGTAGTCGCTAGTCGTAGCACGCCCCATCCCGCAGCCTGGTGGGAAGACCCCTATGAGGAAGCATGACACCCAAGGCCTTTTTGGTGTGTGAGGGGTATTTAAGCAAACACTGTGTATGCCCTACCAAGTTTGGGTACACTTCCCTTTGAACCTCTTTGAGGTGGATCCTTTTGTTTTGAGCTATGATGAAGCATGACATCTCTCGGGTGTGTGAGGGCCCTTGCTCCTTATTGGAGCTCTCCCTCCTCTGATCCTTCTCCCACCTGGTTTCCCTCCATCTCCCCTCCACTCTCCACCCTTTTTCTTCGGTCCCCCCTGTGTTTTCTCCTCTCCCCATCTCCTTTAGGAACTGCATATCACTTCTTGATCCACCTGTTATTGGGCATGTATGCTGGACCTGCCTCTTAAAAGCCTCCGTCCCTCTTATTTGTTCAAAATTGTCACGATATAGACTTAGGTGAATATTTTGACGGGGGCGCACACTATCTATCAAACCCACAATAACAATGGAACAGAGCATCGAGAACAAAATATCGAAAATAATTATTGACAGGTAAGTAAGTCTAGATTTTCTGTAACTACCTCCATAAATATGAACCCATGTGGTAGATATATTTTCACGGTACGTACATGTGGAGTTAGGAATAGTAAATCTATACTTCTCCATATGCACTTCCCTTTCAATAATTTGCCCATGAATACAGTGAATACTGCTATTTACTGGAGGGAGAGTGGCAGGGGGATGAAAAGGGGGGGTTGTAAATTAAAAATTAAAATTAAAAAAACACTTACCTTCAGACTGGCCACCTAGATGGCCGCCGCCTCTGGGTCTGCTCGGGCCGCCTCTCGCTCCTCCGAAGCAGGAAGCACCCAGGCTCCTGACTCCCCAAACCAATCACAACGTTGTGCTTGGTCTGAGCGCAGTGAGTCGGCGCTCAGGCAGGGAATGGCGGCCTGGGCATGTTCTGCGCCCAGGCTGTAATGCAGCCTGGGTACAGAACATGCAAAGTGCGCATGACTGTAATGGCCAGTCCGAGAGGGCCGGCCAAACAGTTATGCGCGCTTTAGAGGTGAGCACCACTCCTTCTCCTGGACCCTGCTCTTTCAGTCTAGCCCTGCCCCGCACCCGGAAATGCAAAACTAAAATGATAATAACACTGGTTATTATCATTTTAGTTTTCTTTTAACGACTGCAGGCAGAGCAGTGGGGCGACGCTGCCGGCACTGCATGAGTATCCTGTTTTGACATTGTTGTACCACGGTAATGTTGGTGTCGATATTGAGTGATACAACCTTCCAGCTGCAATATGGTGACATATTCACCCGCTCTAGAATTACGACGGAAGTGTCATTGTCCAGCATTTTACATTAGGTGTGTTGTGCCTGTGTTTTCACCTTGGTAACAATCTTTTACAACGTGGAGATATTCTGCTAAGACTATATTTTTTTGTTTTCCTCTCCTTATTTGGACTCAGTCTTTTTTTTTTTTATCCCTGCTCGATATGATCTAAGCAGTCTGAGTAATCATGCCCAAATCTAGCATATAATACAACTACAGATCAGTATGCAGATTGAGGCGAGAACCAGCCAGGACGAGCTCGAGTAAACACATCCTTGATTGTGACGAGCCTTGGATTTCAGGCTTGCTTTCTGATGAAAAGGGATTTTAGATGTGCAGATTGTTGCTTTATCTGAGCATGAAAGCCTTGTTAAAAATACTGAACCCAAAAAACTCCTTCACTAAAATGGCCGACATGAAGAGAGTGCAGTCAGTGGAAAATAACCTTTTCAGAAGATTCAGCCTTTTTTTATTATTATCTCTTTTTAATATATTTTACAAGGCACACAGATTAGAACATTAATACTAGGAAAACACCATAAACTTTTAGATTGCGTGTCCTCCGAACGAATAAAGTACAAAACCAATCTGTGGCTTAAGAATCATATCCCTTCATGCTTCTAGCAAGCAAAGACCCAGAAAGCACGGTTGCAAATTTGGAAACACAGACCGGAGCACACGAATGACAGTTCTCCAAGCCACTTCATAGACTGTAACCCACTGATTACCTTTAATTTGGTTTTAAATGCATTTTTAATTATTTCCCGACTGATTGAGTATCATCACTCCAGGGTGAACCCAATTACTAAAACGAGTTCAAATAGAATAGGTACACTACTCAAAGAAAGTGGCAATTGCTTGGTGTAAATTCTCTATATATTCCCGAAACATTTTCTCGGCTTATAAAAGATGCACAGGTGGTAGTGCAGCAGAAGGTGAGTGTCATGCTGTCTTCCTCTTGCCCCATAGGAGTCATCTGCAATGTCAGTCGCCTTCCTCCCACTGTAGTTTTGACAATGTTATCAGCCTTGGTCCTGTACTACACAAGACATTATTGCAACCTCAGCGTTCTTCTAGTGGATCCAGTATACCGTCTCTGCGACAACCAACCCCTAGTAGCCAATTCTTCTCTCCTGACGCTCAAACTCACAACAATGCCAGAGTGGGTGTGAGTTTGAGGACTGCCCTTTTGTTGGAGACAGTGATCAGAAAGCTGAGGGGTATTAACAAGCAAGAAAGAGAGGCGGTAGTAACTAGAAGTCAGGGTGAGGTCTTCACCACAATGAGGAATGAAGGAGATTGACCATAAGAGTGGGTGGGTTCACCACATGGAAATACGGGGGGACTTATAAACAAAGGAGGGGGAGGACGGACATCAAATGATGGTAGGGTGGAGAATGACTGCAGGAGTTTAGAGGAAGAGTGATTGCAAGAAGATGAGGGTTTAACACAACTACAAGAGGGTGTGATTGATGATCACCTGCCTGTAGGAAGGAGGAGACTGATCACAAGAGGGTGGGGAGGAGAAACCCGATGAAATGTAAGGGAGAATCCCATGGTATAGTGAAGAAGACTAACCGCAAGGGAGTTGTGAAGGACTTAGAACAAGTTCATTAGAAAAGAGCCATAACACCAGAGGGTATGGGAGAGTGACCACAATTCAGAAAGGAAGAGACAGAAGATACTAGAGTAGGTGCGGTCAACAAGAGGTTAGAGAAAAAGTGACAGGGAAAATCTCGGAGAATCAAATCAATTAGGAGTGGACCGAAAGGAGGGGGGCTAATCACATGAAGGAGGACTTCGTTTTTAGAAAGAAATAATTATTGGCACTGATCACAGGGAGTGTTCTCCCTGCACGTGGGGGCTACTAATCATTTTGGTGACGGAAGTCCGACTTAAATAGGGTGAGCATCTAATGCACTGACGCATGGCCCTATGGCCGTTCGAACTTCCAGCTTTTTTCACACCCCTGATATAGGTGAGGGGGACTGCCACCTTTTTAATGGTGAACCCTCTTTCATTGAAAATCCTTATACTGCCAGATGCTGTAAAACTATCCTATCGAATAACATCGAAAGACCATCCTATTTAAGGTGGGGCTTTCATTATTGTTCTTACAGTAGACAGGCAGTAAAAAACACACATCCCTCCCATTTGCAGGATGTAAACTCCCAGTGTGTTAGGAACATTGTTTTTTTTATTTTCAATAAACAAACCAAGTGGTACTGATAGCTGCCGTGATGTGGAGCTAATCAAACAGTTTTCTTTATTTCTATATTATTGATTAGGCATAACTAGATTATACCTCTTTCATGTGCAAGACGTTAAGACTTTTCTAAAAGGAAAATGTAAAAGAAATGTATTTTAAATGAATCCAAGTTTGATTGTTATAGATATATATTTACATGTCATGCTCACAGTCTGAGCTGCAGGACATTGACTAGTGAGTGTTAGGAATGTGATACACTGATAAAGCCATGTGGATCCATGCACTGGTTTAGCATAGGCAGGTGGAAAGGGTTCAGTCATCAGTGACAGCTGAGTTGTGCATAGAGGGCTCAGCACTGGCATCAGTACTTGAAGGCAGAACATATCGTTGATTAAGCGTGGACATTTGTGCAAAGAGTTTAATCTCCAAAATGTTTCATATTTCTCACTACAAAAAGGAAGGGTGTCTCACTCTGAAATGGAGAGTCCTCTCTGGAAGAGTGGGGACCTTTACCATCTCATGCTTCCTCCATCACAAGCCCGACCAATACAGTACAAAAGGCTACGCTAACTCCCAGTCTGCGGAGCCACTTAGGGTTGACCAAAGACCATCGATAGACTGATCAGGATGACCATCAGGCTATGCACGTTTAACACAGGACCTTACTGAGGGTAGATTGTGAATAGTCTTACAATTTACTAGTAGATAATGGTTAAAAAGACTGATCTTGCCTGCTGGTCTTCATGCTATTTGGTGTGCGGCATCCAGATACAAGACCTAAAACTGAATCCAATGCTTCAAAGCACAATCAACTAATATCTCTTTCTAATCCATAAAAGGACTATCCCCATTTAATCTTAATCTCACAAGCAATTCCATTTGGAGCATCCTATTCTTAATCTCCCACCACCCTGCAAACATCTATTAGTTCCCAAAGACGGCAGGATCTGAGTTGGAGTAAGGTTGGTTCCATTCCATGATGAGTTTTAATTAGAGGTTGTCCCACCACCCAACCAAGCTATCATGTGTAAATCCGCAATAAAGCAGAGCTTGGATTACACAAACAGGATATGCATCTGGGAATCCCTCAAAGCCTGATCCAAAGAGTATTGAGACATCGGCATACACTAAAGAATATAACCCTCGACTTCCCTGTAACAAGCATTACAGGAAAGTATTTTTTTGCCAATGGGTCAAAGAGTTATGTTTAAGTCTTACCGCATGCCCTATCATGCCTGCTTTTCACCAGGTCAAGTGCACCTGAGAGAGAATAGTTGTAGAACTACATAACCTCGAGAATCTTGAGAATGAGCTTGGATCTCCTCCCAGCTGTCTGTGTGGGATATACAGAAGTGTCAAGCGACCCAAAGACAATTCTGAGCTGACAGTGGAAGTTACAGTACTACCACACAACCCAGTGGAAAGGATTAGGTGAGAGAGAAAAATGCTGGTCCGGTGGCAGAGAATGATAATGGCATTTGAACCCAGGAGTCTCAGGGTTAAATCCATCAAAGAGGCAGATAGAACGAGGGGGCGTGGCTAGCAGCCAAAAAACATGGCTTCAACCTAGAGAGGCTCTGTGCTCCCTAAAGTGAGCCCAGTCGATCCGTGCATTTCTCCGCTACCCTTTTGGCCCCCAAACGTAGGAGAGAGCAGTGGAAGGTGTCCGGTACCTGGCGATCGTGCTCTGGCTGATGTGCGATGCTCCCTGGGACGGCGGTGGCGTGAGACACTTTGAGGCCTGGTGCAGTGACGGCGGCCGGGACCTCGAGTTTGACAGGCTGCCTGACGGCGGAGAACTGAAGCCCGGATCGGAAGGGTGCGGAAGGAGCGGTTGGCAGTGCGCTCCCCCCTCCGAGCCACAGCGTGAAGTGGCGCCCGTCCACGCCGTTCAGAAGCTGCAAGATGGGTGCTGGGGCACTCTTTCATCGCAGAACAAACCTTTGGGTGTTTTCAAGGACAATTTTGGCGCTCATGGAATGATTCACTCTACAATTTGTATACTCCCTTCTCAATCTCTTGGGTGCTTGTAATGAATTTTGGAGAAGAGAACACCCCACTTCTCCCTCTACAATCCTAGGATTGACAAGACGTTCTAACCCGTTATTACAGCACACCTCTTATCCCACAAAGTCCTTCAAATCATAGCAACAATAGAACAAATAATAGGGCTCTTAAATAATTTCTTGTCCTCTTTTATTCTTTTCAACTCCAATCCCCACAAGCCAACGCGTTTCGCCAAGGTTAACAAAAACCAAACAGCTTCATCAGGGCTTGATCTGTCTTTTCTGTACCTTCCTCCTGAGATTCTCATTTCTAATCCTTATTTCTCTGCCAGTGTTCCGGCTTCTGCAAAGTCCCTTTTCACCTCTATCGTGAAGTAATTACTTTCTCCTCCCAATTTAATATTAAGCGGGGCAATCTGTCGTCGGTTGTCATGCGCTCCACTCCCTTTATAAATGAAGTCCGCCTCTTTCTCTTGTTCCGTATCGCCGAGTGCAATCTTTATTGTCACGCTGCCACCCGCTCTCTATTGTAGGTCTCCCCCTCGTAACTTGGACGCTGAAGCCCGAGTGCAGGCACTCTTTCATCGCAGCCCGTGGATAATACATACTTCCCGTGACGACCGGGACAGGGACAAGTGATCGTATATCCGGCCGCCATTTTCTAGCTGCGCGCTGCCTCTTCATCACAGAGGTACGTTCAATACCGAGACGATAGAGCCAAGAGTGCCTGGAATTGATAACGATCAGGTTCAAGCTATTAGACGCTGTGATAGTTAATTACTCTTGACTGCCTCCAACATTGTTGGGAAAATTCAAGTAATTTTTTCTCATAAGCTGCACAAACAGCCTCCACGTGTCCAAGAGGATATTTTTAACACAATGCAAGTCACCTCACCTATTTATGGAATTTAAGGAAGAAAGGCTCTATTAAAGACTTGACAGAAGAGGTACAATAAACTGTTGCACATTTGAAATCTAGTAAAATCACTCGCACATCTGATATCCCGGCTAAATTTGGACAAACATATTAGCCACACCCTGCTGAGTGGTGGAGGACGGTGGGGGGCGTGCCATTTTGCCCCATTGCCTTCACACCGCGGCACAATTTTGGCAGCACGCCAATTCAGGACAGCTGAAGGAAGAACTGAGGAGCAGGGGCTTTCCAAAACCAGACAGGCCGCATGAGCAACGAGTGCTCTCAGGCAGGCGGCGGTGATTGGCAACCCTAGCCCACACAGGACAAATACTTGAACTACCGCCATGAGCAACAGGAACACAAAAGGTGCTAACCAGTCAAAGCTGGAAAAATTTGCATATACAAAATTGCAGATGGATGCGCAAGACAAAGATGCTCCATCTTCAAATGGGGCAAGTGGGGGTGTCTCACAAGAGGTGACCTTACAGGATATCATGACCACCCTGAATAAGGTGGATTCACGTATTGGGACTCTTGCGGTAGCTCTTGCCTTGCGCCGTGCTGACTTCAATAAGATGTCAACCAAGGTGTCAGAGGTTGAGACCACGACGGCGGCCCTGTCACCTGACACCTCCACCCTTAAAAAGCCGGTACAACAGCTGGTGGCAGACAACAAACTTCTGGCGGCAAAACTGGAGGATCAGGAGGGGCGATCAAGGCGCAACAACATCCGCCTTATTGGCGTACCGGAGACGACAGGCGGGCCGGCTCTGGATCTCTTCATGGAGGACTTGGTCACAACTCATTTTCAGCCACGGGGAATGACCAATTTCTTCTACGTTGAGAGGGCGCACCGGGTCCCTGGAGGGAGACCGAAGACAGGGGCCCCGCCGCGGCCCATTCTGGCCCGTTTCTTTAATTTCAGAGACAGGGATGCGATCCTGCAGGCCGCTCGTAAAGCTCCTCCGATCCGAATAGACAATGCCACTATTACAATTTTTCCGGACTACACTGCAGCAGTCACGAAACAACGCAGAGGATTTCTCGACGTTAAAAAGGCTCTCCGGGAACGTGAAATAAAGTACTCTATGCTGGTCCCCGCCAAATTGCGAGTTGAAGCGGAAGGTAAGGCGTGGTTCTTCTTGACGCCTTAAGAGGTGCAGGAATGGCTGGATGGCTGGCGCAAGGCCACACAAACAGGCCGCACAGAAAATCGTGACACACGGCGCAGTGACCACCAGACGGAAAATGGAACAAGAATGAACACAAAGCTTTGACATGGCGCAAACTGCTGGGTGGCAAACGGGCATGAAGTGCCATGGTATTGCCACTACTCTACTTCATAAGGATACTTGCATTCCTGGTACCTTTGACTTGTTCCTAGCGGAGATGACTATAGCGCTAATACTCTAATCTGCTCCTTATCAGGTACTTTTTGATGTAAACTGGTGGTGTGGCCCACCATGATGGTACTATTGTGCCCTTTCAACTGTTAGTTCCTTTGGTTTTTCTTGGACAAGAACTCAGGATGGGCAACGGGTTTATAAGGATTCAGGGGTGGAGGGCTCTGGGGGGCGGAGGTCGTTTTCTCTTACCCCCGTTGTTCAGAACTGGGAAAGGGTAATAAGCACTCTGCTTTGTTGGGGTGGCGGGTAGTTATGAATTCGTGGAGCAGGGTGGCAGGGAGAGGTTTGGGGGGGGCAGTTGCTGAGTTGTTTTGTGGTTTGATGTTTCTCTCAAAAGGTGGAGAACAACGGAATGTATACTTGTTACAGCTTGTTGGGCATACTGCATTAATGATTGTTTAAAATACTACACTACTTATGGCATCAGGAACAATGTCGACACATTCAGAGGTTGGTTCGTGTGACCCCCCCGAAGTCCCCGGTAACTCCCTTATCATTGATCACATGGAATGTGCATGGACTGGGTGATAAGATAAAAAGGGGCTTGGTGTTGCAATATTTAAGGCGATGTGCGCCAGCAGTGGCCCTGTTACAGGAGGCGCACTTGGTGGGCTCAGCGTGTAGGGCCATGGATAGCTGGGGATTTAAAATGGTAGTGCACTCCGAGTTCTCGTCAGGCTCCAGGGGTGTGGGCATTTTAGTGCGTAAACAATTCCCATTGATCATACATTAAACTCGGACAGGTGACCAGGGTCGATTTGCAGCCATAATATGTCATTGGGAAGGGAGGTGCTTTAATATAGTGTCGGTGTACATTCCCCGGCCCTCCAGGCTGTGGCCTTCCCGGCGCTTAGCACATTTATACTGGGTCTTCCGGAGGGGGGCTGCTTATGGGGGGTGATTTTAATACAGTGGCAGTTCCCGAATGGAGGGATTTATAGACACCCTGGGGCTCACACACGCATGGAGGTATAGACACCCCACCTCACGGCACCATCAATTCCAGTCAGGGATACATCATAGCCTCTCCCGCATAGACTACTTCCTAATTTCCGTTGAAAGCCTTCCCAATTTGACGGACATTGAGTTTCGTCCCCGAGGCATTTCTGACCATTCGCCTATCTCCCAGACCTATACAACACATATTAGCTCTTGCTCAAGACTTGGTTAAATCAAGAACTCTATTTGAACCATCAAATCCTCCGTGATGTTCTGTCCCTGGATAGGGTCAGTAGGGTCCTCTGGTTAATGTTTATCAAAATTATGTTCTCTAAACTTGGGCGGCCTGAGCTCTATACTGCCCCGGATTGCATTACCAGCGAAGACATATGTTGGACAAAGAAACATTTTCTTTCTATGGTGACAAGGAGGGAGGAGCTAGAGTTATTGAAACCAACTGTTAAAGCAAATTATGTTTTACAAATCTCACCCTCGCTCGAACCATATTTATCAAATGTCACACTGCCATTTCATCGCCAGCTTTTAAATAGATTCCGATTTCATCTTATTCATCTCTCCCTTGGCGTTTTTCCAAAATGGTGCAAACCTGAAAGTAGCATTCCATGTAGCTGTGACAATTTTTCTATACCTGATACCATGCACTTTGTTATGTTTTGTGAGTTTTATGAGGGGATTCATAAAAAGTTTCTGCTGCCAATTCTTAGAGAGGCCAGCTTTATTCAAGTTAGGCCTGCTCTTACGTTTCTCCAGATGCTAACCAATACACTTGTTATATTTTCTGTTGCTAGCTTTCTGGTGGCTGCTGTTCGAATCAAACGCAAAAAACTAACTGTGTAGACATTCTCTGGCTGATTTTAATGTGTGGTTTTATTGGGCTTTTTACTTGATCTTTAAATTATGTGTATCGTGATTTTATTTTCATCATTGATTGAAGGATTTTATTTATTGTCACAAATGTTTTTATTGAGAGTTTTATGATTTTAACTAATTAAATAAAGTATTTTGACTGACTGGCTCTTGCAGTGTGTTTCACCACATCCGAAAAAAACAGTGCGTATCTTTGGACCTTCTGAACATTCCTAAGTAAGCACACCACCTGTCACTACCATATGCAACCTTTAGATTTCCTCCATGTACTTCTATAACTCAGTAGCATTATGAACTCTCCAATTTAGCAACTAAAACATGAGTTGCCATTGGGTGTACTGAGTCTAACTAAAATGTTGATTAGTTTTAATGAGTCTTTTCTGTTTATGTTTCTTGACAAAAGCTCATAAATAATGTTTGATAGAGCAGAGGGTTGTGGGCAGAAGGCTTCTAAATGAGACAGTGAAGTGGACGGAGAAAAGAGAAATTATGAAAATGGGTACAATTGACAGACAGTAGAAAATAAAAGACCCAGTGGGAAAAGGTAGGTAAGCCACAGAAGTAAGGAGACTAAAGAAAGAACAATCTTATGAAAGTAAGGGGGGAAACAAGTGCAGAAAGAAGGAATGTCTGAAGGGAGTATAAAAGGATGGATGGACGTATGGGATCAATTTCCAGCAAGGGTCAATACTCTGTCCACTTGCTCTGAGTGGTGTTGCTGTAGCATTGAAGACATTGTTCAAGACACTTGCTGACCCTTGCTCTCTGTCTGTTAGTTTCTAGCTGGAATACAGGGCTTGTTGAACACCAAGAGATGAAAAAAGACATTTCCAAAAACAAGAAAAGTCTTGGAATCCTCTATCTGAAACTATAGTGTGTGGGAACCCATGGAAATGAAAGATGCTAGTGAAAAATAGTTTTGGCATCTGAGTTGCAGAAGGCACAGACTGAAAAGGAGAAATAGTTTTCATTTTAGAACAAATGTTGATATTACTCAATAACAATTATGGAAGCAGAACAACAATGAAAGTGGTTGTAAGTACCCAAACTGTTTGTTATGAGTTGACTTCCCATGGGCACAGGGTGGGCATGTTTGTACATAGATCTCTGCATCATGATAAACAAATGGCAACAATTACTTTAAGCATCACAGACTCTCTGAAGAAAGATTCAAACCACATTGATAACTTTGTTTGGAAGTAGAGGAACTAATTAAGAAGTTCATGATATTAAAAGTGTTTCCTAAAAAAGAGCACCTACCAGAGTATTTTGAGAGCCACACATTTAGATGATACAAAAGTCATATTTGGAGAAGAATTATGTCATCGTGCCTGGCGACTGATCAGCATTTCATATTTTGCAAGAATTGTAGGTTCCGGTAATCGGTCCTAACCTCGAATGATTGTCTGATGCCCATTCAATACAAGAATGATTGATGATCAATAACTCTCACTAAATCTAAATATTTTTCACAGGATGTTAGATGTGGTGGGATAGATAAGATACTGTTTCTTAAAAAGCATGATTGTCCTGAACTTGCAGTAGGACTGCACCAATGGCCCTCATAAGGCATTCAGTTAAACTATGAATTGTTTAGCAAGATCAGGATGTTTTAGGACTGATAGTTGGGTAAATGGCTTTTTTAATTCTTGGAAGGCTATAACAGGTTTTTGAGTTCAATTAAACATGTCAGTGAGATCCACTTCTTCAGGGTATGGGATATAAGGCACGTCTTGTGAGCAAAATCTGAAATAAACTGATGATAAAAGTTGACTATTCCAAGGAAGCACTGACCATTTTTGAATGAGATTGGATAATGGAGATAATCGGTAGCCCAAATATTCAATGATTTCCTTCTCAGAATTGCACCTTTTAGTTTTTCACTACAAATGATGCTGGCAGAGACAAGACTATGGGCCTGATTTAGATCTTGGAGAATGGGTTAAACTATCACATCCTGTCGACCGAAATATAAAACCCTTAGGATATATTGGGATCCATATTTTGGAGGATGGGATATCCATCACTGTTGTGACAAAGTAACCTGTCCGCAAAGATCTAAATCAGGCCCTATCTCTCCACGATTTCTGCAGATTGGAAATCTCTTGAGAAATGCAAGATGTTGTCGAAGTAAACCACAACATATTGATTCAGTGCATCATCAAATACAAGGTCTAGGTACCTTTAGAATAAGGCAGGAGTATTGGATAACCAACATGGCATTACCTGATATTTAAAATGGCGAATGAGGGTCCGGATGCTATTTTCCATTCATCATCTTCCTTGATTTTAAGGAGGTGATATGCCTCATGAAAATGTAATTTCATAAAATGGTGGCGTTTTGAACTGATTCAAAGATATAATATAATTCAAAGATATAATAAGGGGCAAAGGATTCCGATCCTTAACAGTGGTCTAATTTAGGGAACGATAATCAATACATGTTCATAGTTTGCAAGATTTTCATGGACAAAAACATTGATCAGTAAAATAGATCGAGAGATGTGCCATTACACACATTTTCCTCAAGATATTGTTTGAGGACCTCTTTCTCAAATTCTGACAGTGAATACATTTCTCCAATTAAAAAGTGACTATCTGGGAGCATAGGCATGGCTCATTATTACTCTCTTGTGGAGAAAGTGTGAGAACTGCTGGTTTTTGAAGACCTCTGAATAATCGTTATAATGGTCAGGAATCCTCTCTAAGAAAACAAATCACCTTGTGTAGCATAACAACTGTCTCAAAAATAATGAAGATATTCACACAGTCCTTGGTCTCCAGATTATAGAAGTGTTGTGAGATTCAAGCAAGGCCACCTCAAACTTGGCTAATTGTGAAAAGGTATATGGTTTTATTACGAGAGCCAATGAAAATCTTTAAAGGAATTGAAACCTTTTTAGTGGTTCTGAAGACAGGGTTGAACCATCACCAGTTTGGACTTGCTCCAGAGTTTTCTGTTGCCTGAACAGAATTTGTCGACTTGAGACAAAAGTCTCATCCAGATACATTCCACAGGCTCTGGAATCAAGAAGGGCTGTTTACTGTAGCTTTTGGCTTGTTAGCTATATTAAACTGGAGTGAAATCAACAATGATCAAGGGTATTTACCTTCAGAAGCCTAAGGTTGGCTAAGGCTAGAGAATCTGAACTGTTCTACTCTCCCTCATTGCTGACATGTTCTGGAATTTCCCTGGCTCTTAGCTGGTTTCACTGGACAGGCTCTCAGCAGATGGCTCTCAGCATGTCCAGTATCAGCCCAGTCCAGACATAACCAGCTTTCCTTATCTAACATTTTGGAAAGAGGACCTTGATTCATGCCAATTTGCATGAGTTCTTTAGGTGCAAGAGATTGAGCAGGAGCCAAAGATGATTTTACCTATCTTGGCCAATATGTTTATGAACGGCAGCTAACTTCAGGTCCCCTGCTCTTCTGCGTTCCATCTTCCTCTTCAACAGTCAGTGTTCAATTGTCCAATCCATTTCAGTCAACTCCACTAGATAAGCAGGACCTCACAAGCTTAACAGTAATCTACTCTTTTAGACCCCTGAGGAAGAAAGTGATGAGGATTTTTTCTATCCATGTAGTCTCAGGGGCTAGTTGGTGAAACTGAGTCATATAGCACAGTACATCCCTAATCCCATTGAGAGAGGTCACAGTGCGCTTCTGCAGCTGAAAATTCCCAGTCAGGACATTTGAACTTCTTCTTGAAGCGAGATAAAAGGTGAATATATGTTAGGGCAATAATCCTCCACAGACACTAAGGGTGTCGTCCAAGATAGATCTGCTGCAGACAAGAAGTTAGGAAGGTATTCCACCTTTAATCCATCTGAAGAAAACTGGCCAAGCCTCAGTGCAAAATGTGAGTAAGTCCATCTAAAAATGATTGCAAATTAGTCAGGGCCCCAGAAAAAAGAGGTGAATTTGGATTAACTTATAATATTCAAGACTTGTTTCCCCTGCTTGGGGCCCCCACTCTGCTACTTTGGAGTCATTAATCAATGGACATAACCAGCAGACTTATGGGAAACTCCATCATCTGTCTCTATCTTGAGACTGGGCCTCCTTTTTCCCTGACTTTCCCCTGTCCCCAGAATTGGGGGGAGCCTGTGTGTGCTTGTAGTTGCCCCCGATTGTAGTGAGGACTACCTTGACTTCATCACCTTGCCTGAGATTTGATAGAGTAGCGATATCTGATATCATAAACCAGGCCGCAAAACATTTGCACCAGGCATCAAATGCATTTTTTGCACTGACTGCCTCATTATCCGATCGGACAAGTGACCCACATTCTGCAAATCAGGGCAGTTTTGAACTTGAACTGTATAGTTGGTTTGGAAGGTATGGGAGACTGCATGCATATGTGCTTGCTGTTTGTGGTAATAGCAGGAAAATCAGTAGTAAAAAAGAGCCCACCAGCGGTAAGTATTTAGAAGAAATGCAAATCATACTTCTATGGCAAATATTTGAGATCTCTAATTACCATGAAACAGGCACCGCCGTTTGTTGCTTAATCACCTAACAGCCATCAGATGACAGTGAAGAAAATAATAATTATTAGTAGGCTTTACCAATCTGTGAGCTGCATCCATGGACACCATGCTCTTTGGGAAGCATTTCGAACATCATTTAAATGAATTTAATTTTCATTGCCTAATATGTATTCATAGCAACTCATACTGCCAAAGCAAGTTTATGAGCATTTTACACCACAGCTGAAAGTAAAGAATACATTTAAAAACAAAGTGGTATTTGGTAAAAAAGCATAAGCATGTGATCATATGGAGACTGACAAACCATTCTCTGCACAATCTTCCAAGACATAGAGCATGGTCTACAGTATGCTTCTGAGGCTCTTGACAGCATTCAGATCTACAAATCCCTTTCTGGCGTGACACCTAAGTATTGGCCATTTACTGAGACCACCTACTATGGATCATTTGATTTTATTTTGCATATTTATGCAGGGTCTCTAAATACTGAGGTTAATGTAACTTGCCAGAAGTATCAGCACCCATCACAAAAATGTAACATTCCAAGGAAGAATGAATACAATATTGTTATTAATATTTATCTAGCGCAATCGACTCATCCCCGAGGGGATCTCTCGGTGCCCGGATAACAGACAGCAGGTAGAGGCATGCTCGTTAGTGATGGAACAGCCAGGTTTTAAGCAGTTTCTTGAACTCTCCAAAACTGGAGCATGCTCGGATGTCATCTGCCAGTCTTTTACAATGGACAGGGGCTAGGTGTGAGAAAGCGTGGCCACCCATTCTGGCTCCCCTAATTCTGAGCAGGCAGAGCAGCTGTCGATTGCTTGATCTCAATTGGTGTGCGGGGATATATGGATTTAATTTCTTCATTAGATGGGTTGGGCCCATCCCTTGAAGTGATTTAAACACTAGGCACAGGAGCTTGAAAACGACTCTTTTCTTGATAGGGAGCCAATATAGTTGTCGCAGAAGGGGAGCTGAAGGAGTACGCGCAGGTTGATTGAGGGTTAGACGCGCGGCAGTATTTTGGACAACTTGCAGCCTGGACAGTAGGTCTTCCCTAAAGCCTACCAGTAGAGAATTTCCATAATCTAGTCCACTGACTATAAGTGCATGTGTAAGGGCTTTTCTGGCCGGAAGGGGAATCCAAGGGAAGATATTTCTCAGCATTCGCATCATACGGAAGTATGTGCCAGTGATAGTTTTCACATGCTCCTCCATGGAAAGTCTGTCATCAATTATGACGCCCAGATTCTTCGCCCACTTTTTTGGTGTAGAAGATTCCCCGAGCTCTACTGGCCACTAATCTGGGGTCCATAACTCCTCTTGATTTCCTGAACAGCAAGATCTGATTTATTGGAGTTAAGCTGTAAGAAGTACAGACTCATCCAATTGGCTATTTTTAGCATGCAGTTTTTAAACTTTTCTCTGGTAGATGCAGGCTCCATCTCTCTGGTGACTATCACTTGAGTGTTGTCCGCATACAATATTGTATCAAACCCACAGGATCTAATAATAGTGGCCAGAGAGGACAAATAGATGTTGAACAAGGTGGGACTTAAAATGGATCCCTGAGGGACCCCCTTGTCCACCACCATGGTCCGTGAAGGAAACGTGTCCAATTGGACACATTGTTTTCTTTCGGCCAGTAATCTTTGTAGCCATTTTAAGGCCATTCCTCTGACACCAATCTCTTGTAGCTTATCCAGAAGGATTCCATGAGAGATGGTGTCAAACGCTGCCAACAAGTCAAGGAAAACTAGCATCGTAGGTGTCCCCTTGTCCAAAGTCATCCTTATTTATTTATTTATTTATTTAGTGTATTTTGTATAGCGCGCAGCTACCCCAACGGGGTGTCCCGGCGCTCCTGTGTGATTGTAGACTGGATCTGACTCAGGTGGAACTAGCAAAATAGGAATGATTTCAGGGCTTTTCGGAATGGTAGCTCTTCCTGGATCATTCGGATGGAGATAGGGAGCTTGAATTCTGCTCTTTTTTGAATTGGTAGCCAGTGGAGTCTTCGCCGATGTGGCGAGATGTGCTCACGACCAGCCGGACTGCAGCATTCTGGACCGTCTGAAGTCGATGACAGAGGCCAGAGGCAAGTCCAATGTAGAGGCCGTTAGCGTAATCTAGGTGGGACGTGATCAGTGCCTAGACAATTGTTCTCCTGGTGTTACTAGGTAGGAAGTTGATGAATTTTTTGACCATCCTGATTTTTGAGAAACACGCAGCGGACACCGTCTGGACTTGTTTATGGAATGAGAGGCTGGGGTCCCATCTAACCCCTAGGTTTTTTACTGATTCCTTGGGTGAGGGGGGCATGCTCAGGTCTAGGGGCCACCAGAGATTGGAGTCTAATGGAGAGGGCTGGTGGAAGAAGAGGACCTCGGTTTTTTCGGCATTGAGCTGAAGGAAGTTGTCATCCATCTATTGGCGATGTTACGGAGGCAATTTTTTAATGGATCAAAGGTGAACTGAGTGGGGTTGTCATAGGAAAACAAAAGCTGAATGTCGTCAGCATACGAGGTAGCCTTTATACCTGATTGAGCAATGATCTCGGCCAGGGGGGGAGAAGTAGACATTGAATAGGAGGGGGCTTAGTGAGGAACCCTGCGGGACTCCCCACTTAAGCGGGCGGCTATCCGAGGTGTAAGGGGGGGTGAACACCGCCTGTGTCCGATTCTTTAAGAAGGAGGCAAGCCATTCCAATGCCTTACCTTGAATGCCTTTAGACCGGAGATGGTCAAAAAGGACAGGGTGAGAGACGGTGTCGAATGCTGCCGACAAGTCGAGCAGCACCAACACCGCTCTTGACCCCTCATCCAGCTTCCATCTCACGGAGTCGGCCATTTCTATTAGCGCCGACTCGGTACTGTATCCGGGTCTAAACCCATGTTGTGAATCATGAAAAGCACAGTGGGTTTCGAGGAAGCCAGCTAGTTGCTGGTGAACTAGCTTTTCAAGTACTTTAGCAGGGGCGGGTAATAGCGAAATTGGCCTATAATTGGCTGGTTCGTTAGGGTCAGCATTGGGTTTTTTGAGAATGGGAACCAATCGGGCGTGCTTCCAGGAGTCTGGGAAAATGCCTGTCCGAAGGGAGTCATTCCATATACCATTCAAAATGGGGTTAAGAAGAGGGGCCAGGGTTTTATATTGCTTGGCCGGCCAGGGGTCAGTGGGTGACCCAGATCTACATTTTAATGATTCTGCCAGAGAGCGTTCTAGGGTAATTTCTTCAAAATTTGTGAAGACAGGGTCGGAGTCTGAGTGGACTGTAAATTTGTCAATAGAGCCTGGGCTGTTGTTACATGGGAAGGAGTCATATATAGAGGCGATTTTTTCCTCAAAATAGTCTGAGAGGCGATTGCAGAGAGATTGAGACACTGGGGATTGTCGTTTGAGGGCCATAGGATCGGTGAAAGATCTGAAGGTGTTGAAAATTTCCCTAGAGGAGCCTTGTGCCCGGTTGATTTTCTCCTCCAGGTAGATTCTCTTGTGATTGGTTATCCTCTTCCTATAGTCTTTAAGGGCTGATTTATATTTAAGTTTACTGTCAGGAGAGTATGATTGTCTCCAACATCTCTCCAGGAGTTTACATGCTGATTTGCAACTAAGCAATTCGTCAGAGTACCAGGGTGCGGTGGGGGCAGCTCGAAAGGTTTTGATGGGCCTAATGGGAGCGAGAATATCCATGGCGGAAGAGATCCTGTTATTAAAATCGGTTAGCCTAGAATCCAAGTCTGTGGCTTCTATGGGGGCGGCCGAAGTAAAATGAGCTGCTAAACTATCTGGAGTAATCTTACTCCAGTTACGGCCTACTATCGTGTCTGTCACTTAAGTCAATAAGGATTCGGAGCTATGACGTGCACAGATGCCTGACTGAGAAGGATCGAGTAGATTGTTTTGTTCCACGTAGTCCGTACATTGTTTATTAATCTCCATGATTTTAGAACAGAATGGGAGAAGAGGGATGGGTCTATAATTTTGTAGATTAAAGGATCGGCTAATGTTTTTTTTAGCAATGGCTTTATTTGCTCCTTCTTCCATTTAAGAGGGGAGGTTGCCGTAGCTAATGATATCTTGCAGACTTCCATAAATGAGTCTGTGAGGGCCGATGCAAGCTCCTCCATGATAAAAGGAGGGGCCAGATCTGACGGAGAGCCAGATTTATTGTGCGCTAATAAGGGCAGTACTTGCTCAGAGGGGATAACTGAGAAGTACTCTAAGCTCGGAACAGAAAGGTCTTCCGGGAGATAAGATACCGCACTGAGAAACTTCTTCCGAACCAAAAGAACTATAAATGTTATCTACCTTGTGTTTAAAATGATTTGCTAGGTCATCACATAGCCTTTGCGTCGGCGGGAGGGAAGGATTGTTTGCTCTGGGGTTAGGGAACTCCTTAAGGAACTTAAAGAGCTCTTCAGAAGAGCTCTTTGCATCAATGATTCTGGTGCTAAGGTGAGCTCTCTGGCAATATTGCAGCTATTTAAATAAGCTCTATGTGCTGTTCTGTAGGCCAGTTTGTCTACCTACAGCTTTGATTCTCTCCATTTTCTCTCCCTATTTCTACATACAGCTTTTTTGTTTCTTGAGTGTCTTTGTATGACATGGGGCTGGGGCTTCCCTTTCCTAGATCTTAACAATCCTGAGCAGGGCGATGTTATCGAGGGCCTCGGTTACAGAAGCCTCCAGTGCTTCCAAAACCTGATCACTGTCCACATAGTTATCAAAAGAGGGGGCAGTGTATGCGGAGCTAAATGATGTTAATGTCTCTTTCCTCCAAGATCTACGAACGTCCCTCCGATAAAGAGGTTGGATTGCAAGTTTCAGAATATCCAGTGAGAATCCTAGGGTCAGATAGTCGGTCCAGCTTAATGCCAGAGGGAGCTCTACTCCTAAATCCTGGATGTTCGTAAAGATGGTGTCCAGCGTATGTCCTGCTATATGCATGGGACTGAATACTCTAGGAAAGAGGCCCAGCGATTCCATGGCTGCTGTTAAGCATACAGAGTCTGTATTAGAGATGGTGTCTAAATGATGATTGACATCTCCTACTAGAAGGAAATTATCTGCTTGCAGGGTGTAGGGGGCGAGGCTTTCCAATAGTGAGGCACAGAAAGATTTATTGCTTTCACCGGGAGGATGGTAGACTATAGCGCCCAACCACCTTAAGCCATGAACAGGCTCGGGCCTGAACACTATTAACTCCATGCTAGGAGTAGAAATAGTGTCTAGGATTTTGATGTGCAGCGGTAGACGTGTGGCAATGGCCAGACCTCCTCCCCTCTTGCCTATTCTATCTGATCTTGATACTACGTATTCCTCAGGGAAAACGATTGCCAAGGCTGGAGTGGCTTGATTATGCAGCCAAGTTTCTATAAAGAGACAGATTTCTGTTTTTCAAGCCATTCAGCATGTCCCAGATTTCAGTTGCATGCTTAGGGTTGGCCCTGGCATTGAAGTACAAGCCCAGTAAAGTACATGCTTGCCCTTCCTTATTATGATTTCCCTCCCTGGGTGCCTGATTGTTTAGTGCTCGTTGATTTATGGGGTGAGGGTGGAGGGGGCTTGTTGTTTGAGATGAGTAGTCCATGAGCCAGTCACACTGTGGGCACTTGCCAGAATGAGAGCCATTTTCTACTAATATGTTCCCTTTACACCCCGTGTTGTTAACCTTATTCCCAATTTCCACCAGTACATCTCTAGAATAGGATAAGGGGGGCATTTGGATTACATGTGTGACGACAGGCAGGGTTCCCTGTCAGCTGGCAGCATCCAGGCGCAGACAGGCTTGCCTTAGGCGCACCAGCGGCGCGCATGCGGTGCATGTCCGCAAACGCGCTGCCTTTATGCTCTGGGGCCCGAGCCCTGATCGGCCGCAGAGTCAACAATAGAGCCCTAACCGTTCTGAAAATGGTGGCCGATAACGGTGCGCTGGATTCTACAACGGACTGCCTCTCTCCACTCCGCTTGTCGTCTTGACCAGTTTAATATAATCTCGCTGGACGAGATAGATAAACTACTGGTGTCCGCAAAATCGGCTCACCAGGGGACCTATGCACACCAAAAATTATGGCTCTCCTTTCCCCTAGCAGTGCGCCGGATATTGCAGACATTTTTAAATGTTCGGTCCAATCGGGCGTTAATCCTTCAGAGTGGAAGGAAGCGTATGTCCGCCCTATATTGAAGAAAGCCACACTGGATCCTCAGGTGCTTAGCAATTATAGACCTATATCTTTGCTGCCCCTGCTCGGTAAGCTATTGGAAACATTAGTATACAGGCAATTAAGTTCCTACCTGGAAGTTAAGATTCTTGACCCATCCCAATCGGGCTTCCGCCCAGGTTTTAGTACGGAGACAGCCATCTTGGCAGTCACCGACTCTATGAGACAGGCTCTGGATACAGGACTATCAATGGTGTTGATCCTCCTAGATCTCTCCGCAGCATTCAATACCATCTCCCATCGACTGCTTGTGGAGAGATTACATGCCTATGGCATACGAGGACTAGCCTTAAAATGGCTTACAGATTTCTGGCAGACAGATGGCAAACTGTAATGCTTGGTCCTTATCTGTCACAAAAATCTTGCTTAGATAAGGGTGTGCCTCAGGGCTCTTGTTTAAGGCCTACACTCTTCAATGTTTATATGGCCACTTTGGGTTCGTAATCATCTCTTATGCTGATTACACTCAGCTTATGCTCCCAATTGGTTCAAATCCTGAAGAGGAGAAAACACGATTTTCAGTAGGCATGCTTGCCATCTCAAAATGGATGACGGACAACTGCCTCCAGCTAAACCCCGGAAAAACTGAGCTGATGCTCTTGGGTAAAGCATCTACCATCTGGACGGATGACTGGTGGCCTGACCAACTGGGACTGGCCCCCACCCCAACCTCCTCAGTAAAAAACTTGGGACTAAAATTGGAACAAACTCTTAGGATGAAGGGCCATATTACATCTACTATTAGCTCCTGCTTTGAGAGTCACGATAACTTGTATTTTGGTTGAAATAACGATCTGACAAACCTGTGTGAATGCGTGTGTGTTGATTTTAAAAACCTCACTTTACCACAGCTCCACTCACCCGCCCACAGCCTCACAGCGGATCTTAGCGCTGCCGAGGACTCGCAGGGTAAACAAACATTGCCGCCATTTCCCACCGCACTCTGAGGCCACGCCCCTTTCACGAGGCCACGCCCCCTGTGTACTTAAGCCGCGAAAAACAAGCATCTGGTCAGAAGACCTTTTCTCCTGAGGCGGAAGCCGGGAGATACAGGCACGAGCACTCGCTCATTTTTAAAATACTTTGAGAGTCACGATAACTTGTATTTTGGTTGAAATAACGATCTGACAAACCTGTGTGAATGCGTGTGTGTTGATTTTAAAAACCACACTTTACCACAGCTCCACTCACCCGCCCACAGCCTCACAGCGGATCTTAGCGCTGCCGAGGACTCGCAGGGTAAACAAACATTGCCGCCATTTCCCGCCACACTCTGAGGCCACGCCCCTTTCACGAGGCCACGCCCCCTGTGTACTTAAGCCGCGAAAAACAAGCATCTGGTCAGAAGACCTTTTCTCCTGAGGCGGAAGCCGGGAGATACAGGCACGAGCACTCGCTCATTTTTAAAATACTTTGAGAGTCACGATAACTTGTATTTTGGTTGAAATAACGATCTGACAAACCTGTGTGAATGCGTGTGTGTTGATTTTAAAAACCTCACTTTACCACAGCTCCACTCACCCGCCCACAGCCTCACAGCGGATCTTAGCGCTGCCGAGGACTCGCAGGGTAAACAAACATTGCCGCCATTTCCCGCTGCACTCTGAGGCCACGCCCCTTTCACGAGGCCACACCCCTCTACCGAGACATCCTTTCTCTATAAAATATGTGCATGTACCGAACGCGCAGTGGGCGAGCGCAGCGGGCGCGACGTTTGCGCGCCGAAGGCGCGCCTAAGGCAAGCCCGTCTGCGCCCGTCCGCGCCAGCTCCGGGCCTAGGGCCATCCATACTGGCAGTACCTTACCAGCCCCGAGAATCACATGGACCAGCACACAGCTACTAGACCTAAGTAAGACAGCCTGCTCGTCTCCCCTCACTTGTAGCTTTCCTCTATCTTGCCCCTTCCGGCACAAATGTCCTAATTGTCCTTTCTCCCTCTGCCCGACTGGTCTCGTACCAGAAACAGCACACCATCAACTAAGCAACCCCCCCCCCCACCAACTCCTACTCCATGGGTTTGGTTAATTGTCGCTCTCTACCCAGCCACGCCAACGACATCTGGCTTTTACTGTCCACCTCATCCTGGGACGCACTGTTCCTAACAGAGACTTGGATTAAAGACTCCTCCAATCCTGATATCGCCCTAGCTCTTCCCACTGACTACAGTTTCACAGGACTCAGCCGTGAAGGCTCCAAAACAGGAGGAGGAATCGCGGTGATTCTAAAGAAGCATTTGAAAATCACCTCACGAAAAATCTCAAACATTAACCCCATTGAAGCTCTGTACTTCTCTATCACCGACTCCACCATAGCAGTTTGCTCAGGGATTCTGGTCTACAACCCCCCGAACTCCCCACAACCTGCTGTCCTAGAGCTAATGGCTGTCACAGCAGATCTCTCCCTCAAACACCCCCACTTCATGGTACTGGGAGACTTCAACCACCACGTTGATGTAAGTAGCTGTAACCGCGCCTCCCAACTCCTCGAATCTATGCAAAACATCAATCTTACGCAAAAAGTAAAAGGCCCCACTCATAAAGCAGGTCATACTCTCGACCTCATTTTCTCGAACAGCGAGAAACTCATAATCCTCCCCTCCCTACCTCTACCTTGGTCCGACCATTTTCTGATACCCTTTGAGCTATCCCTAACTCTAATTACAAAACAGGAATCTACCATCAGATCTCAGGGCAGAAAATGGCACAAACTCACACTCACTGCCATAGAACCAAACTACCATAATAGTTTAATCCCTCTCCCTGACGACCTCAACGAAGCAGTGCGTACACTAAATAGCGACCTTACGACCGCTATCGAGAAAGTCACACCTCTTCAAAGCCTTTTCTCCCATAGACAACAACCATCGGCCCCTTGGTTCACGGAAGAACTACGAGCACACAGAAGTTGGTGCAAGAAGCTGGAACGTCAATGGAGACAGAACTATGATACAGGAGCTAAGGCCCTCTATCGACAAAGTCTTAAAGAGTTTCGCAAACTCAAACGCCAATCCATGAGCACATACTTTTCCGAAACAATTGCCTAAGCAAAAAATTCAACCAGGACCCTATTTAATATAGTGAAAGAATTTACTCACCCCAGCGCACTCTCCACTCCAGTGCCCATGTCACAGACATTATGTGAAAACCTATCTAACTTCTTCAAAGAAAAAATTGCCAACATAGCGGCAGCGATCCTTCAGAAAGATTCCGATACCACCAAAGATCCAACCCTTAACAGCTCTCATGCATTTACCGCATTCCAACCCCTCAGCAAAGAATTTGCTCTTAAGCTATTTCAGGACTGTAAATCTGGTTCACCCCTGGACCCTGCCCCAGCGCTGATCATGAACGAAATTGCCCCCATCATCATTAACCCCCTATTGGACATCTGGAACTCCTCATTACTCACTGGGGTTGTTCCCTCTGCCTGGAAACACGCCATGCTAATCCCGCTCCAAAAAAAGACCAGCATTGATCCCTCCTGTCTAAACAACTACCGACCAATTTCACTCCTACCCAAACCCGCAAAAGTTCTGGAAAAAGCCGTTCAAAAACAACTGTCCCACTACCTGGAATCCAACTCCTTATTCCACGACACCCAATCAGGCTTTAGACCAGACTATAGCACTGAGTCGGCGCTACTCGAGGTATCCGAATCAATCCGCGAATGCACGGACAAGGGAGAGGAGGCCATGCTGGTCCTCCTCGACCTATCCGCTGCGTTTGATACCATCTCACACGACAAACTTCTGATTCGCCTACAAGAAGTTGGTATCGGCGGGCCCCCCTTCGCATGGATAAAATCCTTTCTCACAAACAGAATACAGCAAGTGATGCTGGGACCTTATCTATCCTCCAAAAAACAGCTGATCTGGGTCGTCCCACAGGGTTCTGCCCTCAGCCCACTCCTATTTAATGTGTACCTCAAACCTCTGGCTAAAGTTGTTGAATCCTGTGGCGTCAAAGTAACCTTTTACGCTGACGACACCCAACTGGTGTTCTCCTTCAAAGAACACACTGAAAAATGTTAACAACTTTCGCCTCTGTATGCTCAACATCGCCACCTGGATGTCGGCTAACAATCTAAAACTCAATACTGACAAAACCGAGGTCCTGTTCTTTAATCATAAATCGCCCATACCCTCCAATCTCTGGTGGCCGTCTGAACTCAACCCCCCCCCCAGAACCAGTTCAAACCGCCCGCAACCTTGGCTTTTAATTCAATACCTCCCTCTCCTGCAAAACTCAAATCAATAAAGTCACCTCAGCCTGCTTCGGGAAACTTCGAATGATAAAAAAAATCATCCCATACCTACCACTTGAGTCCCGTAAAACAGTAGTTCATGCCCTCATCACTGCTCATTTGGACTATGCCAACAGCCTATACGTAGGCGCTCCTACTTACCTCATCTACCAACTTCAAAAAGTCCAGAATGCTGCGGCCAGGTTAGTTTGCAATATCCCCTACCGTCATTCCATCTCACCCCACCTAATCAAACTACACTGGCTCCCAATAAAACTCCGTATTCAATTCAAGGCCTTAACTCTGGCCTTCAGAGCGCTTAATGACCGAGGCCCAACCTACCTACGTCGCAGAATGAGGTTCTCACAAGCTCCAAGAAACCTAAGATCCAATCATCTCCGCCTCATGATCTGCCCCCGCTTTCACCTTTCACGTACAGGAGGAAGGGCCCTGGCAGTAGCCACTTCCAAACTGTGGAATCAGCTTCCCACAGAGTTAAGATTCCTGACGTTCGAACCCCAATTCCGAAAAAAACTAAAGACCTGGTTATTCTCACAGATCTAATGATCTCACTTCACTCCCTCTCGACCCTCCTGAGATTATGTCTTCAGCGCCGGGACACCTCCGTCGGAGGTAGCTGTGCGCTCTACAAAATTCTAAATAAATAAATAAATAAATATTATAGCCTCCACCTTCTGCACAGGATAATGCCTTTTCTGCTGGAGAAACATCGAAGAACCGTGGTCCAGGTGTTGGTTATCAGTCGCCTCGACTACGGAAACGCCTTACTGGCGGAAGTGGGCGAGACATTGTTAGCCAAGCTACAAGTGATTCAAAACACTGCAGCAAGGATGACACTAAATCGTCCCCCTGGCTCCCCCTCACTTCCGTTACCGAGGAAACTTCACTGGTTGCCAGTGAAAAAACGATCCTTCTTCAAGATCTTTTGTCTTACATTCAATGCCTTGAATGGAAAGGGCCCCCAGTACCTTCAAAAGAAGCTTGTCAAACAGATCTCGGGTTGTAATCTTAGGTCCAACTCATTAGCTCTGCTAAAGATCCCCTGTATACGTCTCAAACGCACTGGTGGTAGAGCCTTTTCATACGATGCCCTAAAGTATTGGAATCAGCTCCCATTGGCCCTACGTAAATGCACTTCCTACTTGGTCTTAAGGAAACATCTAAAAACCTTCCTGTTTTAATTGTCATCCATTAACGGTGACCCTTTTCCTTCTGAATTCACTGTTTCACTAAGTAAGCGCCGAGATGCCCCCGGGTGATTCGAGCGCTATAGAAGAGCCCCCTAACATAACATAACATAACATAACACTCAATCGGTCTGATAGCCAGACCGCGGTGGACCGAAGAGTTGCCTCACAGCTTCAGAGTGTCCCCAATAAAATTGCAACAAACCCACATGTCTCACCAAGCGCTATTGCAATAATAAAAACACTGATATAAAAACACATTAAACATGACTGGCTGTTAAAGGAACTATCAGTATCTTAAGCGTGCCTGCTACTCCCAATACAATAACAATATTAAAACATCATACATTCTATTAAGTAATCCTCCATCAGCCATGTAGGGAAAGAAAAACCATATGGGCTTTCTTTTGTGTTTTAAAGTGCAAATATTCACCAAGTAGGGGAAAACTGTCCACAAGAAAATTCCACTGTGTGGTTCCAGAAAGACTGAACCAAATCTTTCTGTTGTTTGTTTTGTTGATATCCTTATTCCTACCATCTCATCATGTAATAATGAGAGAATGTCACCACTCAAACATGGCCGCCAGATTTCAGGCCGACGACCTTTAGGCAACCAGATTGCAAACATAATACAGACCTTTCTACCAAAATCCTAAAACAAAACTTTTCACTGTGTAGTTTGTTGTATTTTCCTCTGCCTTCATCAGTTTTTCTCTCCTGCTACCCATGAGTGAGTGGTCCGCACCCTGATTGAGTTGATATCGTTGATTTGGCACAGCAATATCAGGGTAAACTCTGACTCCAAGGAAGTTAATGTACTTGACGTGACTCATGGCAAACATGTTTTAGCAAATCATTGCCAGATTATATTCTCAAGTCTTAAGACAGCCCGTTCGTTGAATTTGTTGGTGGCCCTTCTGGCTCATAAGGCATTGATTATATCAAAAGGTTTAAGATCTCATTAAAAGGTGATAGTTTTCAGATTCAGTCATTCATTTTGGACTTCTCCAAAATTAAATGCAAGCATGCAACATACTGTAGACATATTACAACAAACGTCATTTGCACAGTTGAAACTTGATTACTCTTAGTCTTGCTCCTGCATACCTGGTGCATGCCAGCTGTTTTGGTCAAGTGTAGAAGATATAAACAAAGGTATTCACCAGAACACAAGGGCTTAAATACATGAAATGAGATGCATTATCATTGAATAGGCCTGCTGAGGATGGTCTCCGTTGCTTTTCTTTCTAAAGGGAAGCAATATTTTCCCACATTAGGTAGTCTGTACTATGATAATAACAATACAGATGTACACTTTACATGTTCATTCTAGTAGAAAGTGCATCTCGAGCATGTACTACTGCACTTGCAGCAGAATGGTGTGCGGGGTCCAATGGAGGCTGTACTAAAGAGGCAGGATGTGATGGTGACAGAGGAGGGGCCATCTAACATGCACAGCATTAGACAGCTCACATATGTTTGCACACTGCACATTTGTTTTAGTAGAGGCACAGGGGAATAAAGTGATTTTCTCGAAAGTACACGCTATTCAGTTGTATTCTGGAGGTTGGACTATGACTCAGATCCCTGGGTTCATAGGTCAGCGATTTAGCTCGAGGATACAAATCAATGATATTATGTTAAACAAGTAAATAACACTTGATTGCTGTGCTTAGGATCTAGTTTAGCTCAATTCCGGGGTCCCAAGATGAAACTAGAAAGGTGGCAGGACATATATAAGACCTGTGCATTGACAAAATCAGCCTCTTGAGGTTACTTAGCTTGTAGTCTTACTCAATCTCCCCTGCAAGTTATCTGCATTAGTTCCCTACATGTTTGCTGACCTACTATTGCCTTGCTTGTGAGACAAGCATCAGGGGCGGCTCTAGACTCATGGCCGCCCTGGGCAGGGAGCGTAGGTAGGGGGCCCCGGAAGAGGGGGGTGGGACGGGGCGGGGGGGGTTCAGGGTGTTTGGAAGTGGAACAGAGCCGAAGGCCACCAAATCCCTGCCAGGGTCCACCACGCAAATATGTATCCATCCTCAGAGGATTATTATATTAAGGATATATATTGGCGTGGGGGCCCCTGGAGTTTGGTGGCCCTGTGCAGGTGCACAGCTTGCACGTGCCTAAGGCCGCCCCTGCAAGCATTCCTCACTTTTGAGCCAAGTATAGTGTTCAGTCCGAAGAACTGATGCAGAATACAGCTGAGATGTCAGGGTTTGGTCTTAACCTTGATGGAAGTTGTCATCATTATATTGTAAAAGTGGGCATTACACATTGCCCACTTTTTAAGGTTGTAGACTAGCCACTTGACTGCATTCTTAGCAAATTGGAATTTGTTTAGACAGAACTTTGGTAGACCAGCTTATAAGGTGTTTGCGTAGTTGACCCCAGAATTTACAAGGTTTGGGATTGCCATGTGTACACAGAGTCAGCTGAAAAAGTAAACTGCTTTGCACAGTGCCTTCATCTGTGAAAGTGGTTTAGAAAAGGTTCAGAGAGAGCCCAACACTCTTTACTGGCATGTGAACTAGCATGTTAGTCGGAAAAAAGTAGGAAGGGAAAATACTGTCGGATTAGTGGAGGAACAACTCGGCCTGGCTTTGGTTTAGTTGGAGGAGACTACTAGCTGCCCAGATCTTACGGTTATCTAGACAGTGTTCGAGGATTGTCAGTTGGTTAGCTAGACCCGATAAACAAATTGAGAGCTGGGTGTCATAGGCATAACAGTGATACCCCTTGGTGTTTGACAATGTTGGAAACGTGGGGCTGGAGGTAAATAGTGGGGGAAATGGTGAGTCTAGAAGTACTCTCCAGGAAATAGAGACTAGGACAAATTTGAAAGGATCAAAATGACTTGCTTAGGTCTGATCAATCAAAAACGTTGGAACAGCCTAAGAGTTGTATTTGTCACACAGACACCAGAATTTCCAAGATGAGGCTTAAATCACCTATGTCACAGGTAGCAAAGAGTCTCAAACAGATAGCAATGAAGCGGACCCTTTGTCAGCTGCCTCTAGCGAATTGCTTCACACATCGATAAGGAAGGTTTTCGAATAATGTCCCAGTCTCAAACCTGATTGAAACCTATCAAGATTATGATAATGTTCTACATGTTGTCAGAGCTGGTTGGCTATAGTACTGTCCATTAATGTTGCTGAAAGAGCAAGGTTGGAGAAAGGACGATGATTGACCTCAGGACATACTGCAGGCTTTTTCAGCAGTGGGAAGATGATACAGTGTTTTAGTATCAAACAAAACCTCTTCTTCAAGACTGATTTGTAAATGATTCTTGTGTAATTAATGGTGTCAGTAACTTAGCATTTTGTTTCACCACATAGATGGGAATGAAGGTGGCTGGGCAGCATAATGGCTTACAGTGCTCTGATTGGGCTTTCTCCCCAAGGCTCAGAGATGGGGCTGAACTGGAACGGGGGAATAGTAGACAGCGGAACAACACATACAGAGGGAAATTGCTACTTGTAAATCACGGACAGGTTAACCTGGTAAAGGTTAGTTTATGCACTAAGAGCTTGTTGGACAGGGTTCACCATTGCAAATACAACAGAGCACCTTGCCTGTCAAACCCTCGGCCGGACCACCTCATTTAGGGATGAGGGGATCTTAAGTATTCCACTGACAGAGCCCCAATTGGCTCCATAAATGTAATACTTCCTCCGACTGCCTAACGTAGTAGGTGCCTACGTAGGAAGAACATTGCACCGCCCATCCTATTTAGGGTGGATGGTGTAATTTTAGTTTTTCTCCGTCATGAGGGAGAGGAAAAAACTATAATGACCCCCACACCCTAGGAGATATCTTCGAGGGTGCTGGGGTCATTAGATTTCTGAAAACAAATGTTTTTTAAAAACAAATTCCCACTTCTGAAGTTTGTTTTTGAAAACCAAAAACATGTTGAAAGTTTGGTGAACAACCATCAAAACTGACAACTGCCGTCCATCATACTTTTAGTACATGAAAGGAACCACCATGATAGCTGTTCCCTGTAATGTACAGAGATGACTGCTGGGCCGGGGGTCATCTCTACATTTGGCAGGCGGTAGTCCGTCAGGATGGCAGAGGTAAAGTGCTCCTGCTAGACTGTACTCCACCCGGCAAACTCTAAATTAGGCCCATAGTCTTCTTTTCATATAGGGTGAAGGTGCTATTTAGACTCAAGATCAAAGGGCCAGATGTAGGTGGCCCAATACCGGTCGGTAACGGCCGAAATTTCCGAATTTCGGCCGTTACCGACCGGTATTGGTCATTTGGGATGTAGGGGACAGAAAATCGTCCGATTCGGTAAATGTACCGAATCGGTAAAGACTCGGTAAAGTTTCCGAATCGGTAAATTTACCGAATCGGTAATTTTACCGAATCGCAACGGTTTGCGAATCGGTAAAGTTACAGAGTCGGTAAAATACCGAATCGGTAAATAAGAAGTGGTAAAATTGTACATTGAGATGTAGGTAAGCCCTTAAATACCGAATTTGCTTGAAATTCGGTATTTAAGAGTCGGTATTTACCATGGATTGAACTCAGGTGGTAACCAGGTGCAGCCTATAAAAAGGACCCAAAAAGCAAATCTTTTTTCACAATGGCGGCATTCTATGTCATTGCGAGACGGCTACGGGAGGAAGGAGAGAGGGAATGGCAGAGACAGGAGCAGGTCTACAGACAGAGGATCACCTTGTTCATGCTCACAGAGGCAGAGATACTCCAGAGGTACAGGTTGGACCCAGACACCATCTTGGACCTCATCAGGGACCTCCAACCACTGTTGGAGCACACTATCCCAAGGGCACACGCTATTCCACCCCACGTGCAGGTGCTGTGCAGCCTACACCTGCTTGTGTCTGGGAGCTACCAGAGTGTGGTTGCTGCGGTAGGTGGGGTGACCCAGAGCAGCCTGTCACGCTTTCTCCACAAATTCCTTGACGCCATGTTACAGAGGATGGACCATTATATAACTTTCCCTGCAAACCATGCAGAACTGCTCCAAACAAAAACTGACTTTTATCTGATGGTGAGGTTCTTTAATTTTGACTCCATCTTACATTTGTCATCAATTTGTGTTGCCTTTACACAGACTGCTCTATTCATGAAGTGTTTCTGCCCTTTGGACTGCAACGTGTAGAAACCCCCCTCTGTCCTTGCTTTGAAAGCAATCTCAGACACTAGCTGGCCTAACTGCATACAGACATGTTCTGCCATTACTGATTGACCTATAAGTGCTGTAATTGATTGACTTATGGGTTGGGCAGAAACACGACGTAAGGGGGACATTCTGGTTACATGATGTTTTTCTATTGGCTAATATTTTGCAGGTCTTGTATGTCCATATTAGGTATTTTGTATGCTTGCAGAAGCTAGGACTGCCCCTTTCTTTTATGCTGAGTTTGTAAATCCTAAACATATAAAAGACCTCTGTGTTCTGTATTCTTTAGACTGCCTCATTCAGGTGCTAAAGGCTCCTGTGTGACGTAGTCTCACTTATTAAGTTTAATAAAGATGTCTTTTAATATTTCAGCTTCTGTGCCAAGTTCTTTTGTATTAGTGAGACCCCTGAGAATGAAGATTTCAGTTCTTCAGATGGCGCGGCCAAAGTGAGCTTCATCAGAGTAGTGACTTTCTGTGGGAGTGATCTTGTCAGGAGACAGAAAGCTACTGAGGAGGACAAGACAGGATTCTACTAAGAAGGTACTCTGTGCACAGTGATTCTGGAGATTCTTCGTCTCTGCAGCCCACTGTATTTCTGCTCTTCCTGATTTTGATCCTCCACATGATGTCACTCCTGACTGAGAACCCTTTTTGGCGTGAGTATTAAAAAAAAACCAAAGAGACATTTAGAACTTGACAGTTAGAATTTGGATAACCTTTTGATTAGTAAAAATAAGAAGTACAAGTGGGACGCTCCCACGACTTTGTTCGGTTTCTTGGTTTTGATTTGGTTATTGCAATTACCAAAGCCGAGGGGTTTGGTTTCTTGGTTTTTGATTTGGTTATTGCAAATTACCAAAGCCGAGGGGCTCGTATATTTGCGAGTGTATTGGTAGAGATAACCCCTTGAAGTTTGAAGCTAGATTAATGAGCTATAAGATGCCTAATTTTAGCAAATTTGGGACTGTAGCTTTGGAACTCTGGAATTTGTGTTGGCCAACTTTGGATTTGTATAGGTTTGTAAATGTGAATTGCAATTTGTGTAGGCAGGTAATGAGGAGAATTTTCTCTATTTAGTTTAGTTGAAAGGTGCACGTACGAAAAGTACATTAAGCACTATTTTGATTATAATATTGTATATTTTGCAATATTTTTGGGCATGCCTGTTTGAAAGCTCACATAAGAAGAATGTGTTGCTTTATTTGGAAGGTACCATGTTGTGATGTGAAGTAAATTAGCCGGCTTCCCTAGAGGGAATATCTAAATAGGTTTAGATTTACAAACATATTTTTCCTTGGTGATTTTGTATCCCCAGGGAATTAAAATATGGACATAATACATACAAGGATCCTTTGTTCTATGCAATTTTATGAATGAAGATATGCAGAGCGATTTTTGGTGTTCTGCTAGTCAAAGCTAGTGAATTGAGTGTATTTTGGCTTCTTGGACATACATCAGTCTGTTGGGCTGTTTTTGCAGTCTTTTGGAACACAATTGAGAAGCGTTTCTTGTAAATATGACTAACAACTAGTATTTACAAATGGTTTGGTTTAAGTACAGTCTGTGGGCTGTCCTTTATTTCTGTCCTGAGTATTGATATGTGGGTTAAATGTGGGTTTAAATGTCTATGTGGTTTTCCCATTAGTGCAATTTCTGTAAGTGAATAGCGATGGCGCTATTCACGAAATGCATGGCTAAAAGCGTGCCGTATTGTGTGTCCTGAGTGTTTGACCCCTTTCTGTTTATGTCTGAAATTAGCTCAAATGTGTGTTTGTGTTTCTTTTTGATGTTTTCAGTCTATTAAGCAAGATGTCTAAATGTTTAAAAACTAAAATGTTAAATTCACATTCACTAGGAATAAAAAGCCCCCAAAAACAAAATTGGGTGTTTTGCAAAAAAATAAATAAACTTACGGCATTTTCCTTAGATACATTGTGTTAGGTATTAATAGGCAAACAGATCAGCTGAAGTAAATTCCTGCTGAACTCAAAATAATATAGAACACGCATTGATATGTTTTAGTTTGAAAAAGACTGCCAGCTGCTCATGTTACAAGCACTTAGAGACAAGCTAAATAAACAGGAATATTTATTCAGCCAGGATTTTCCCCTCAGTTGCACAGGTGAAAACTTTGCATTTCAGAATGTTGTTTTAAAAAGGTTCCAAAACTAAGGTTCATTATTTTGTATTATAGGAAGACATTTTAATTAAGGGTTTTCCTCTCTTTAAGCATTTCTCTAAGCATATTCTTGGCCCAGTTGCTAAATAATAATTAACCCATGTAATGAAGAAACATTTAAAAAGAAAGAAACCGTAACAGATGCTGAAACAAGATAGGGCAAGTCCAAGGAAACTAAAAAGTTAATGATGTCTTGAACATTGATTGGCAATCTCAGAAAAAGATCAATCAGGGAAATTGGCTTTGCAGGTCAGTTTCGGGTGACGAAAGTTAGTTTCTTACAGTTTAATCTGGTTAATGTGTACATGACCTGGGGAGGCCAGGCCACTTTGTTCGTCGGCCTATGTGGCACAGAGAAAAAAAAAGAAAAAAAAGAAAATGAAGTCAGATTCAATGAATTACAGAGCCTTAATATGTGGAATTAACAAAACTGATTGGGTTATAAAATCAGTGCTACAAAATTCGTTTTTTACTATTCATGAAGCTTAATACTTATACTGTGACCTCCTAGCATTATAATTTAATTTAAGGTATGGTATACTGCATAATGAGGATATTAGCATATAGAATTTCACTTGACCAGGTGTGAAAAACTCATTTTTCTCAGGATTTGCAGGAGATATGTCCAATGTCCAATCTCTGCAACTTGTAAAGAACATTCTGAGGATGATTAATATGTACAAATTGAAGAAAGTGAAACTAGAGGGTCTCTAGTTTCATCCCTTAGCTGGCACACACGTGTTTGTCTTGTAAAGGAAAGACTTCCAATCAATAATTTTCTTTGAATGTCTTTATATTACACTTCATATTTTAGCTTCAATGTTCCAAAATTTGAAATATCATGTATTCAGGTTCATGCTATGCAGTTTTCACTTAGGCAATGTCTTTACAACGTGTCCAATGCATTTCGGGCATTAACATCATGCCCTTCGTCAGGGAATAGACACTATGAAACAATGAAATAATCAGCTGTTAGTGTGACTCCTAACAGTGTTACTGGGTAATAAGAACTGTGCAAACAAAACAATGTGCTTAAACAAACAGCAAAGATATGGCTCATAATTTCTGCTGTGCATATAAATGTGACAAGTAATCAAAAAATAGGTGGTACGCGACTGTGAACATGATACTGTACGTGTGGAAACAATTAAAAACAAACGAGTGGTAAATGGTAAGGTTCCGTATCACTTACATGCCTGTCATGAAGGGTAAATCAGTTCTGAAAAGAGATGATAAAGAGACGCGGTCAAGGCGTGCTGCGGGGATATGGGAATGTGATGTGTCGGGTTCGGAAATGTCAAAAGTCCATAACTGACCTGAAGGTTGGTAAGAAGGTATTGCGGTTCGTTAGTTCGTCTTCAAAAAACGCCGGTGCAAGGGATCCTGCCCGCGTTTAGATATTTTGAAAGTGTCCGATCACGTGACACGTGAATAACACTGGGGAAAGACTATGCGGTTCCGTCGTGACATCAAAAAAATGTATGCTAGGATGTGAAATAAAGAATCCATGGGGCAGAATTAAATCGTGGGATAAACCCAAGCCTTAAACAAGTAAAAATACGATTAGGACCAAGATTGGTGCTGCTAAAGAAGTTAGTGAAAAAACATTTCCGAACCCGACACATCACATTCCCATATCCCCGCAGCACGCCTTGACCGCGTCTCTTTATCATCTCTTTTCAGAACTGATTTACCCTTCATGACAGGCATGTAAGTGATACGGAACCTTACCATTTACCACTCGTTTGTTTTTAATTGTTTCCACACGTACAGTATCATGTTCACAGTCGCGTACCACCTATTTTTTGATTACTTGCCACATTTATATGCACAGCAGAAATTATGAGCCATATCTTTGCTGTTTGTTTAAGCACATTGTTTTGTTTGCACAGTTCTTATTACCCAGTAACACTGTTAGGAGTCACACTAACAGCTGATTATTTCATTGTTTCATAGTGTCTATTCCCTGACGAAGGGCATGATGTTAATGCCCGAAATGCATTGGACACGTTGTAAAGACATTGCCTAAGTGAAAACTGCATAGCATGAACCTGAATACATGATATTTCAAATTTTGGAACATTGAAGCTAAAATATGAAGTGTAATATAAAGACATTCAAAGAAAATTATTGATTGGAAGTCTTTCCTTTACAAGACAAACACGTGTGTGCCAGCTAAGGGATGAAACTAGAGACCCTCTAGTTTCACTTTCTTCAATTTGTATCTATTGACGCCGTTGGGCACTCGACGCCACCTGGCTGAGCACCTCAAAACTACTCAAATAACATTGCATTCTGTTCTAGAAACATTTCTTGAACTTGCAGTGCATCTATCCTAACCTCATTTGCATGATCCTATCCAGCGTCCCCAGGACAGATAGCACGCATCAATAATTCTCACAAACCTCGATACAATGAGCAATTACGAAGACATATCTAAGAGCACCGAGGCCAGGGCCTCTACCTTCGCGTTTGATGCCAAAGATGTGGATCAAATATATTCCCTCATCAGGGAGGAACTCACACAGGACACCACGAGCCGGTCCAAAGAGCAAAATATAAGACAGTTACTTTACCTTTCCAAAAGGAAAACCAACCAACAACTTCATGCTAGTACCCTCATCAAATATCACCGTAACCAACGCATACCACGAGGCTTAAGAATCGCACTCAAACCATCCCTTTGCAAACATTCAAAAAAATTCCAAGAACGTTGGTATGAGATACTTAATAAATGTTCTCTGGACTTGATCCTTTTAATCATTCAAGAACTATCCATGATATTGGAGGAACTTACCACAGAGATTGAGGAAACTTCTACGGAACTTTCCAAAATGATGACTGAGGACGAGCTGAACACAACCTTGGAAGACATCAAAAACCAAATTGAGCGTCACTCCAAAGAAATTAATGAACGCAAAATCAGGAAGTTCAAAAGAGATACATTGGACTACAGACTAGGGGAAGTCTATTCATGGGCTGATATCTACGCTCAAAAACGCAGGAACCGTCCATACAATTCCAACACAGATACTTCATCAACTGACAGCGAATCCAGACAAAAAACGTACAAAACTCAGCCTATAGCAAAATCAAAAGTCCAAACAACCACTGAAGAACCAACTACCAGCAGAACACCTGAACCTAATCCTTTTTTAGAACAGGGCCAAGCTCAAAAAGGAGACCCAGGAGAGGCAAAGGAAAAGGACAAGGAAAGAGACCCCCCGACTACCAGAAGCACGACTGCAACAACCAAAGACAAAGAAAAAGAAAAAGAGAAGAGACCCAAGAAGAATCTACAGTAGAGCAACTAGCTATCAACATTAGTGACCAAGATTTCACAGCTTATGAACTGGGATTACTCCAGAAGGGCACTTCCTTCGTACCCACTACTTCCACTAACCAGTTAGAACTCGAAGTAAGCTTTTTCAAGCTTATGCGCAAACTTCGACTAAGACACTTCTTCGACAATGTAGTACCAGAGCGACCACAACAAGAGAAAGATCAACTCCTGGGATTACGTCCCCATAGTATCTTCCAAGCGCCAATAAGCCACAAGACATTAGACCTATTTGAAACAATGGTCAAACAAGACCTCAACAAGATTAGTTACAGCAAACCAAAACAAGGAATATGACACAAAAAGATCACGACACGTTGCTCAAATTGGCAGCCAATGATCAAATTATATTCACCAAAGCGGATAAGGGAGGAGCCATGGTGATCATGAACACCACCATGTACGACAACAAAGTCCTGGATCATGTTTCTGATACCAACACTTATTGCTTACTACATCAAAACCCGACGATGGAATACTCAAAAACTCTAGAGTCTATCATTAATGAAGCCCACACTAAGGGAGTCATCACTGAAAGAACAAAAAACTTTTTAACCACCACCAATCCCAGAAGCCCATCGTTATGAATGGTGCCAAAAATCCATAAAAACATTAGGGACCCACCAATGAGGCCAATCGTTTCCACACGAGGTAGCCTACACGAACCGATCGGACAGCTAATTGATAGATATCTGCAACCATCAGTGCAAGCTATGCAAACCTACATTAAGGATACCTCACAGTTTTTATTAAAAATGCAACAACAACCATTCAACCCAGACGAGAAAGTGATCTTATGTACAGCTGACGTATGCAGCCTATACACGAGCATACCCCATAACATGGGGATTGAAGCTATGGAATCAGCTCTTGTAAACACAGATCTGGATCAAGACCTACAAGTATTCCTAATGGAATTAATGTGCTTTATCTTACATCACAGCTAATTTAAAGTTAAAGACAAATGGTACCAACAACTCACCGGGATGGCAATGGGCAATTCGGCCGCACCCGTGTATGCGAATATCTTTATGCAGTGGTACGAACATCAACACATCTTGACAAAAACAGCCTGGACAGACAATTTGAGATTGATAATCCGATATATCGATGATTATTTCATCATTTGGAACAACTCAGAAGAGTCGCTACGCGCTGAACTCATGAAGTTCAATGAAATTGATCCACAAATTCAATTAACTTGGAACATATCAAACACCTCAGTAAATTTTTTGGATGTGAAAATATCACTAACCCAACATGGCTTTACCACAGAACTATATGTCAAACCGACTGATAGAAACAACATGCTCTTACACTCGAGTTTTCATGAACCTAACCTGATAAGGAACTTGCCATATTCACAGATGGCCAGAGTAAAAAGAATCACCTCGAATGTTGCAACCCTCAATACAAGTCTGAAAGAAGTGTCTAACAAATTCATCAACAGAGGTTATCCACAAACACTAATTGAGGAAACTAAAGCAAGGATTGTACAATTGGACAGGCAGGATCTCTTAATTCCCAAAACAAAACCTGAGCAGACACGGACAGTGGTAGTCTCCAAATACTCAACTGCCAGCAATAAATACAAACAAGCCATTCTAAGACATTGGTCTATATTAAACATTGAACCTGATTTCAAACAAACTTTCAAGCAACCACCCCTCTTTGCATACACAAGAGCGAAAAACTTGGGAGAAATCCTGCAACAAAAAACCACGAAGCCAGCAACATTTTTTGGAACGAAACCTTGCTTCAATTGCGGAAATTGCAACAGCATAATCAAAGGGAATATCATTCACCACCCGATGAAAGGAAACCCAATAAAACTAAGAGTAAACGCCACCTGTGATACCAGCAATCTGATCTACGGAATAAAATGTCCTTGTGGCAAAATGTACGTCGGAAAGACAGAGCGACGCATCAAAGTGCGTCTTACGGAACATAGGTCTAACATCCGACTTAAAAATCTAAAGTCAGCATTATCCTCACACTACGTTGAAGAAAACCACAACGTTTCGCAAATCAAATATATCGTCCTGGAAACTGTACAAAAAATGGAGGGCACTGATAACAACAAAAACCTTTTGAGAAGAGAGAACTTTTGGATTCAGAAGTTATCGACCCAAAAACCGTTGGGTCTCAATGAAAGAATTGAACTGTCTTGCTACCTTTAAACATTTGCTCCACGTACTGTAACTTGTGATCACTGTGTGTTTTCGCCACCTACCTTGACACTACCCCATTACACCAGCACCTCATCCCCTTATCTTCATTCAGTTCCCACAACCTTTCCAATAGCTCACATGCTTAGCCCTGGAACACCCTATCCCACACGCACTCAGTTCGATTCAAGACCCATATACACTAATTTTTTCCATTTTTTCACTAACTTCTTTAGCAGCACCAATCTTGGTCCTAATCGTATTTTTACTTGTTTAAGGCTTGGGTTTATCCCACGATTTAATTCTGCCCCATGGATTCTTTATTTCACATCCTAGCATACATTTTGTTGATGTCACGACGGAACCGCATAGTCTTTCCTCAGTGTTATTCACGTGTCACGTGATCGGACACTTTCAAAATATCTAAACGCGGGCAGGATCCCTTGCACCGGCGTTTTTTGAAGACGAACTAACGAACCGCAATACCTTCTTACCGACCTTCAGGTCAGTTATGGACTTTTGACATTTCCGAACCCGACACATCACATTCCCATATCCCCGCAGCACGCCTTGACCGCATCTCTTTATCATCTCTTTTCAGAACTGATTTACCCTTCATGACAGGCATGTAAGTGATACGGAACCTTACCATTTACCACTCGTTTGTTTTTAATTGTTTCCACACGTACAGTATCATGTTCACAGTCGCGTACCACCTATTTTTTGATTACTTGTCACATTTATATGCACAGCAGAAATTATGAGCCATATCTTTGCTGTTTGTTTAAGCACATTGTTTTGTTTGCACAGTTCTTATTACCCAGTAACACTGTTAGGAGTCACACTAACAGCTGATTATTTCATTGTTTCATAGTGTCTATTCCCTGACGAAGGGCATGATGTTAATGCCCGAAATGCATTGGACACATTGTAAAGACATTGCCTAAGTGAAAACTGCATAGCATGAACCTGAATACATGATATTTCAAATTTTGGAACATTGAAGCTAAAATATGAAGTGTAATATAAAGACATTCAAAGAAAATTATTGATTGGAAGTCTTTCCTTTACAAGACAAACACGTGTGTGCCAGCTAAGGGATGAAACTAGAGACCCTCTAGTTTCACTTTCTTCAATTTGTATCTATTGACGCCGTTGGGCACTCGACGCCACCTGGCTGAGCACCTCAAAACTACTCAAATAACATTGCATTCTGATCTAGAAACATTTCTTGAACTTGCAGTGCATCTATCCTAACCTCATTTGGATGATTAATATGTAACATTATTATAGGATATTTATTTTTTAGTGCCCCAAATATCAAATATCAAAGACGAATTTGGGTAAAATGTGGGCATTTTTGCCATTCACAATAGCTTTAAAAGTGCTTTAGGCTTCAGTAAATGCATACATTTAGGTATAATACAAATTTGCAGGTTGTTCCCATTTGGGTTTCCTTTTAAATAGGTCAGTGAGCCAATGTGCCTGGTGCAGAGGTTTGAGTTTAATATCAGGGTGGAATGTTTTAACTTTTGCTGGACCTAACTGAGCCTTCATCCATTTAAGGTAGATGAAATGAGTACCATTGCAAACAAGCATTTGTTCTAAAAACTGGTATGTGTGTTATTATGTTCTGCGAATTATTCACAGTAACTGTTTTAACAATCTAAGTATAGAAATAAATTGTAGCCCCTAACAGGAGTAATATATATATCATGTGTTTTTAAATAGGGTTGGTTATTGCAGGTTAGAAAGAGTTGGGAAGGTTTTTTTTGTCTTTTTCAGCCTTAGAGTGAGGTGGGAGTTAGGAGTAAGTGTAAACAGATGGAGAAATTATTGCTTGGAAAAGCAGGGCCTCAAAGGATGATGGCGCAAGGGACACGCAGAGTGTCTGTGAAAAAGTTTTTGGAAAGTTAAAAAGGTTTAGCAAGTTTTCAAAAGATGGTTGTTACAGTTGATATTTTGTGTGTTATGTGCAGAAATGTTCGTGCGTTTTACAAATTTTTGCATTTTATCCTTTTATGAATTGTTCCTGCTGGTCCTGTGTGTCAGAAGCGACATAGTTAGTTGTGTTTGACAGCCAAATGTCCACTAACTGGTAATCTGCTGTCAAAAGGAGGGTGATGAATTTAAGCCTGACAAATTAAGCAGGCCTGAATATTCTGTTTTGAGCTGCAGGTTCACAGTGCATAAAAGTGCATGCAATAGTGTTGTGTGTCACCGCTTATTTACATATGCTATTGTTTTATCTATGCTTTTTGTGCTTGATATACGCAAGTATATGTGCGTTTTGTGTGTTTTTTTATGCATGTTTTTGTTTCATGTTGCTGCTTTTTGATACTATTACAAGTTTACCTGTGTTGTGAAGGGATATACATGACGATGTGTATCCTGTACAACAGTTGGGTAGATTTGCTCTGACACTAAATTTCACAGATAGACAGACAACACTTCATCAGTGTATGTCAAATTTGGCTTTAATGGTATTTGAAGGAAAATAAAAAAGAGATATACAGAATCAAAGTGTGTCATCTGCAATTAGTCACGATACTGTCCTCTTCCTTTAAGGAACAGGCAGTCCTAAAATTATGTATCCTGATTGGATGTAAGGAAAATTTATAGATTTGTGACTCTTGTACATGGTGACCTAATTTCTATATTACATTAGTCAGTTTTGTTCTGCTTCCTAAGTAGTGTATGGCTTTGTACCATAAAGGAAACAAGGCTTCATTTTTACCGAGTCCCATTTCCCTTTTCCAAATTCCTTTCACCAGTTGGTGTATTGCTCAGGTTCACACTTCCAGACTGCAGTAATGTACCAGAGACCCCATATTATGTATAATTCCCTTTTGTATGACCAGACTGGTTTTCAAAACATTTCTTTAGGCCTACTCTTATGTGTTCCAGTTTGACTGTTAGGGTAGTGATGGACTGGTTAACTGACTCAATACTATAGTAAGATAAGTTTTCCACCTCAATAGGAGACACCTTACGTTTTTTTGAATATGACAAATTCAATGCCTATTCTAATTTGGTTTTTAGTTCCTTTTTCCTGCTGCTTTAATTTTTGATGGACCAGATGTATTTTAAATAATGGAAATACCAGGAATCTCTAGTTCTTGTCTTTTGTTTTCACATTTTGATCATTAGATTTTGTATTGCATAGTCCACCTGATGCACAATTATTAAAGGGAGGTATCTACATGTCCCTGATAAAATGTATTATGCGATTTGTCTTTTGAGGTGTTGTAGATAAGGAATTAGGGAACACCTATATGTAATCATTTAGAGAAAAAAATGTGTTTGCCCCATTAGACAATGCCACCATGTGTGAGGACATCCATTCAGATAGAATTCCCATGTCGCTATCTACCCTTAGATGGTAGAGGATATGCTCTCACATGGAAACCCAATTAAAGAGGCTAGAGGCACTATTTTGCCTACTGCCTTTGTCTTTGTATTGCATTTGAGAATGACAGTGTGTTCTAGACCAGAAATGTCCCATGACGTATGGCCACTTCTTTAAAGATTGCAGGCCACTTGCTTGCAGTCCCTTGTTGTACAATGAACTGTTTTTGTACTTAATTGAAGGAAACAACTGTGTCACATTTTCTACGTCACTGGGTTCTGCGGGATCTTCCAGAGTCAAAGGGAGAATGATACCCTGCAGAACGGTGATAAAGATGAGTTCTAATTCTCATCAGTGACAGCTAACAGATGAACAGTCCCAACACCCAGAAAGTGCTTCATCAGTGATATCTCTAACGTATTGTGCTTGCTTCATCAGAAGGCGTTTAACATCAGAGAAGGAGGATCTGGTTTTGCCACAGAACCAGAATTTCAGTGCAAAGAGCGAAAGAGAAGGATTCTTGTTGTGTTTGAGGCTTCAGTTTTCCACCCACCTGTCATGTGCTGGTTAACCTCTGACAGTGTGCAGTCCCTTGAGCCCCTTGGCCTGAGTTTTGGCCACACACCCCCTTTTTCCTTTGCTCCAACGGAAGTGCAGTGCACCGGAGGATTTGAGATTGGCAAAAGGCACTACATTATGGTGTCCATGAAAGAGCAGCCCGAGCATCCTCTGACACTGAATAAAGAGTGTTGGAGCCTGAAAGTGTTGCTGAGAGTGACAGTCTGTTGCTCTTCCCCGATTAGTAGTACTTGGGTCTGCATGAGATGATCTGTGCCCTTGATCAATGAAGAGCACACTATCTGTAGTGCCTGCCGCAGAGGAGAGATATTGGTGCACTGCATTGAGACATTGAGACTTTCAAGTGAGCTGTGAGTGTTTGCCAGGAAGGCACTCCAACGGATACTGAGTAACATCATTTTCATGAAAGGCCTGAATGTAGAGGCCACATGCGGAAGAAAACAACAGAAACAGGATTTGATGGACAATAGAAGCCTGCCAGAAGAGGCTTAGACGGACTCTGGGTATTTCCCGTGCGATTGTATAGAATTGGTGTTTGGAGAATGATTCTTATTGTTTATTGGCATTGTCAATAGTCACTGAAATACATAATGTTTGCAAAATAATTTTAGGATTTGCCTGTGTAATGGCAAAAGGGGGGTCTGAGGTTCTTTAATTTTGACTCCATCTTACATTTGTCATCAATTTGTGTTGCCTTTACACAGACTGCTCTATTCATGAAGTGTTTCTGCCCTTTGGACTGCAACGTGTAGAAAACCCCCCTCTGTCCTTGCTTTGAAAGCAATCTCAGACACCAGCTGGCCTAACTGCATACAGACATGTTCTGCCATTACTGATTGACCTATAAGTGCTGTAATTGATTGACTTATGGGTTGGGCAGAAACACGACGTAAGGGGGACATTCTGGTTACAGGATGTTTTTCTATTGGCTAATATTTTGCAGATCTTGTATGTCCATATTAGGTATTTTGTATGCTTGCAGAAGCTAGGACTGCCCCTTTCTTTTATGCTGAGTTTGTAAATCCTGAGCATATAAAAGACCTCTGTGTTCTGTATTCTTTAGACTGCCTCATTCGGGTGCTAAAGGCTCCTGTGTGACGTAGTCTCACTTATTAAGTTTAATAAAGATGTATTTTAATATTTCAGCTTCTGTGTCAAGTTCTTTTGTATTAGTGAGACCCCTGAGAATGAAGATTTCAGTTCTTCAATGGCGCATTTCCCCAATATCATTGGCTGCATTGATGGCACCCACATTCCCATTTGTCCCCCTGCTGGCACCGAATACATATATAGGAATAGAAAGTCCACCCACACCATCAATGTGCAGGTGATCTGCAATGCCAAGTGCGCCATCACTGACCTTGTGGCAAAATTTCCTGGGAGTACCCACGACTCCTTCATATTTCAAAACAGCGGTATCTATGCACGGCTGACAGCAGGTGAATTTGGTGAAGGATACCTCCTCGGTAAGACACAGTGTGCGACCCCATTAACACCTATTGCAGTAAGAAGTACAGGTATGCATGTGAGTAATGTATTCCCATTTCCCTTTAGGAGACAGCGCATATGCCCTCCGCTCCTTCATACTCACCCCCTACCTCAATCCCTCAACACCCAGCCAAAGGAGATATTACAGGGCCCACAAGAGCACAAGAAATATTGTGGAGCGTACCTTTGGTATATGGAAGAGCAGGTTCAGGTGCCTGCACAAGAGTGGAGGTGCACGGCAGTATACCCCCATCACCTGCTGTAAAATCATTGCTGCCTGTGCTATGTTGCACAACCTTGCTGTGAAGAAGGGCACTGAGGTGGAGTTGTCAGACTTTGAGTATCATGATGACGAGATTGCTGTGCCTGAAACACAACCTGCTGGAGTGGCAACACCAAGTGATGGCAGATACAGACGTGAGGAGATTACACGCAACTATTTCTGAGTAAGAAATGAGACACAGACCGGTTGTGTATGGGACCAACGTATTTTAATGGTGCCACAACGTTCAAGCACTTAAGTGCAACAGAATAAACATTATACACGTGGGGACTGTATGTCCCGGGTTACTTCACCCATGACCGGTAATGTCACTTGCGCCCGCGCTTCCCTGCGCCACTAGGATGTTGTTCGCTTTGTTCAGCATGCCCTGCAGCCTCAGCTTGGCGCCTGGTACTCCTCTGTGTCTCCACTTCTGATAGATACATCTGCCGTGTGGATTCCTCACCTTGTGAATATCCCCTTGCGTCAGCAACATTCGGAAATTCTTTTGTAGCTTCGCGCCGACGTGGATCCGGACGTCACAGAGGCACGGCATCGCACGCGACCTCGCTGACGTCACCGGCGCCTATAACAGCCCCACGCCGGCGTGATGACATCAGTTCCCTTTTTTCCGCGTCGTCGACGCTAACGGTTTTCAGGGATCGTGTAGTAGCTTACAGTAACTTTGTTACTATTTCTTCGTATTTGTGTCTTTCTTCATTCTCTTCGAGATGTCGTCGAAGAAGACGGGATTTAAAGCCTGCGGTGAATGTGGCAAGACCATGTCAATCACCGACCCCCACGAATGTTGTGTCTGGTGTTTGAGCTCCGACCATGATGTCGAGGACTGTTCCTGCCGCAAAAAGATGACTCCAAAAGCCTTAAGAGAGAGGGAGACAAAGCTCCTCATGGCGAAACTCAAGAGCAAGAAAGCTAAGAAGTCATCGAAATCTCGATCTCGCCGGTCGAGGTCGAGGTCTCGTTCGAGGTCTCACTCGGAGTCATCGTCAGCTCACGCTTCGAAGTCTTCGAAGAAGAAGCACAGGAGGAAGTCCCATGAATCACGTCATCACTCTGGGAAGGACTCTAGCTCGAAACCGAAGTCCCAGATCAAACTCGTGAGTAAAGAAGTGGAGGTGTCGGAGTCGGAGCATGAAGAGACTTTACATCCGGTTTCACCCGAACCTCAGGAACAGGTCCATTCTCCGATTCCATCCAATCCTTCTGGTCAGGAGGATGAAGGTGAGGAGCAGGGGGCTGGTGGAGCCGAAGTTCCGGCACCCGATGGTTCATCGACTCCGGTTCCGGCGCCCGAAGAAGAGGTCGACGTCGTATCGACTCCGCCTCCCCGGGAACAACCGAGAGGTCTATATCCTGAGTTTCCGACTCCAGGTCAGGATCCTTCCCAGTTCCTGAACGCCATGTATGGTGTATATTCAAGGGCAATGTTCCCGTCTGGTGCACCTGTTGGTCCCACGGGTCCTATGGCCTTTAACTTAGGGGTTCCGCAGGCTTATGCCCCTGCACCCTTCATGCCCTTTATGCCGGCTCTACCGCCGCATTGGCATTTTCCGACACCACCGGTGTCGTCGACGCCGAAGCGCACGACGCCGGCTCCATCGACGCCGATCCCATCGACGCCGATACCCGTGACTCCGAGGCAAGACTCTGTCCGACCTCGTGTCGAGAAGCCTCGTCCGACGTCGGGCTCGACGCCGGCGGCGACCCCGTCGGAGTCGGTACCGAATCCTTTGACTTCGGTTGTGAAAGAAAGGTCTCGGAGAAAGGCCCAGAGACTTCTGGAAGAGGAGAAATATGGGTATTCTGATACTGAGGAAGGAGAGTTACAGGATTCTGAGGATCCCTTTGATGACTTATGTGAGGCCAGTGGTCTTGAGCTATCACCTGAATGGGAATTGGCTTCTGTATCGAATGCTCCATCTAAGGATGTGGTGCCTTACCACACTGTCATTAAGAAGGCAGTGAGTTTACTAAACATAACTCTACCTACAGCTGATTATAAGCCCAATATTTTAACTGAGGTGCTTCATTCACCCTCATCTGTGATCGAGCCTATGTTACCATTCAACGAGGCGTTGTCTGAACCTATCTATGAGGTCTGGAAAAAACCCTTATCTGCTCCAGCGGTTTCTAGAACGGTGGCGAGAAGGTATAGAGCTGCACCGGAGGATCCTGCATTTTTAACAACGCATCCTCTTCCTGAGAGTTTGGTAGTGCAGGCTGCCTGCTCTAAAAAATCTGCTGGAGCATTTCCACAGGTTCCTGGGGACAAGGAATCCAGGAAACAGGACCAAAATGCAAAGAAGGTTTTTTCATCAGCCAGTATGGCATTGAAATCTACCAATGCTACGTGTTTGATGGGGAGATATATCCATGCCTTGATGGACTCTGTCAAGCAACTTATTCCAAAGGTTCCTGAGGAGGACAGGAAGGATTTTCAGGAAGTAATCTCGGACACCCAAGCAGCTGCGAGACAGGTCATCCAGAGTGGTTTGGACACTGCAGACTCGGTGGCAAGAGTCATAGGTTCCTCTGTGGCTACTAGGAGGGCTGCTTGGCTCAAATCGTCAGAGTTTTCTGCTGATGTCCAGTCTGCGTTAATGGACTTACCTTTCGATGGTTCAGGTCTGTTTGGAAAAAAAGCTGATACTGCCTTGGAGCGCTTTAAGGACAGTAGGGCCACTGCAAAATCTTTGGGCCTTCAGTCCAGGGGTACTACCGGAAGACGCTTCAGAGGATTTGGCCGATCTTCCTTTCGATCTTACAGATCATTCCAGCAGCAGCAGCCTCAGCAGCAGCAGAACACGCTGTACAAGTCGTACAGAGGCAGACAAAGACCCTGTCCTAGAGGTCGTCAAGCTTCCTCCTCCTCCTCCTCCTCCTCTCCTTCCCAACCCCCGGCCAACGCAGCAAAGCAGCCCTAGATCCGCCATTCCGGATCATGTGGGCCCAGTAGGGGGTCGGCTTACTCATTTTCTACAAGATTGGGAATTTATAACATCGGATCTTTGGGTTCTCAATCTTGTAGAGAATGGGTATGCTCTTCCTTTCCAGGAATTCCCTCCCAATTACCCTCCTTGCCAAGGTTATTGTTCGGAAGACCACCTGCTTCTCTTGCAGGAAGAAGTCCTGGCATTATTCCGAAAGGGTGCAATAGAGGTGGTTCCAGAGCAGGAAAGGGGTCAGGGGTGCTACTCCCGGTATTTCCTGATCCCCAAGAAAGATGGCAGACTTCGGCCAATCCTGGACCTCAGGATTTTGAACCTTTACCTGAAGCAGGAAAAGTTCAAAATGCTCACTCTTGCACAGGTTCTTCAAGCGCTGTTGGAAGAGGACTGGATGGTGTCGATCGACTTGCAAGATGCGTATTTTCATATTCCCATCTTGAAGTCGCACAGAAAGTATCTCCGTTTCACGGTTGGGTCACAGCACTACCAGTTTGTGGTCCTTCCGTTTGGCCTTACTACTGCACCTCGAGTCTTCACCAAGGTGATGGCAGTGGTGGCAGCTCATCTCAGGAGAACGGGGATTCATGTATTTCTGTATCTAGACGACTGGCTGATCAAAGCGGAGTCGCCAGAGAAGGTGCTCCATCATCTGCAGGAGACAACTCAGTTGTTGCACAGGTTGGGTTTTTCGATAAATGTACCCAAGTCTCACCTGGTGTCCTCACAGCGCAACCTGTTCATAGGTGCGGTACTGGACACAACCGTATGTCGTGCATTCCCTCCCCCTCAAAGGATTTGCGACATACGGGAGATGATTCCTTTATTTTACAATGGAGCGGTCGTTCCAGTCCTGAAGGTCCTTCGCCTGCTAGGTCTGATGGCTTCATGCATTCTGTTGGTCAACCATGCACGCTGGCACATGAGGGCACTCCAGTGGTGCCTCCGCAGGCAGTGGTATCAGCACAACGGAGATCTCAGGGAGTCAGTGAGGATCTCCAGAGAAGCTGCAGCGGATCTGTCTTGGTGGAGCGTGGAAGGCAATCTGTCACAAGGAAAGCCTTTTCAACTTCCTCCATCGATGGCCACAGTGATAACGGATGCTTCCACTCTCGGGTGGGGTGCTCATCTGGGAGACCTGGAGGTCAAGGGTCTTTGGTCTCCAGAGGAAAGGTTGCTTCACATCAACCTTCTAGAATTGCGGGCGATACGTTTGGCGCTCAAGGCCTTCCTCCCTTCCCTTCGCGGTCAGTCGGTTCAGGTCCTGACGGACAACACGACCGCGATGTGGTACATCAACAAGCAGGGAGGAGTGGGGTCGCAGTGTCTCTGCAGAGAGGCTCTGCGTCTCTGGTCCTGGGTTCAGGACCATCAGATTTGTCTGATGGCAAATCATCTGGCCGGGGTTCTGAACGTTCGTGCAGACAGTCTCAGTCGGCAGTTCTCTGCCGATCACGAGTGGAGGCTTCACCAGGAGGTGGTTCACGACATCTTTCAGATGTGGGGGTCACCTCGGGTGGACCTGTTCGCCACTCACGAGAATGCTCATTGCCTGTCATTCTGCAGTCTCCAGTATCCGATGCAAGGAGCCTTGGGAGATGCGTTTCAGTTGAGTTGGGACTCGAAACTCCTTTACGCGTTTCCTCCCATACCCTTGATTCCTCGGGTTCTGAGGAAAATTCGCCAAGACCGGGCCCAAGTCATATTGATCGCCCCGGATTGGCCAAGAAGGGTGTGGTACTCAGACCTTCTCCACCTCTCCTCTCACCCGCCGCTCCGTCTCCCTCACAGGGCAGATCTCCTCTCTCAGATGGAGGGGCAGGTTCTACACCCCCACCTCCAGACCTTACACCTTCATGCCTGGAGATTGAGCGGGGCAACCTGATTTCTTTTTCTCTCCCTCACGATGTGGTGGATGTCATTTTGTCAGCCAGGCGTGACTCCACTAAGTCCATCTATTCTTATAGGTGGTCTAAATTTGTTGTTTGGTGCAGGGAGAAATCTATAGACCCTTTGAGGTCCCATTTATCTGATGTGCTCCAGTTTGCCCTTTCCCTGGCCCAGCAGGGGCTTGCTGTTGCCACGGTGAAGGGTTATCTTTCTGCGCTGTCGGCGTTTATCTGTATGCCTGACCAGCCTTCTCTTTTTAAGTCTCCCATTGTTTTAAGGTTTTTGAAGGGCCTTACTAATAGGTTCCCTCCTACACCTTTTGTTGTGCCTCAGTGGGATTTGAACCTAGTTTTGACATTTTTAATGGGTGCTCCCTTTGAGCCTCTTCACAAGTGTCCCATGAGGCTTCTGACTTTGAAAACGGTTTTTCTCGTTGCAATCACCTCGGCAAGGAGGGTAAGTGAGCTTCAAGCTCTTAGTTCCAAGCCCCCATTCCTGACCATTCATGCTGAACGAATGGTTCTTAGGACCAGGGCTGCTTTTCTGCCTAAGGTGGTGACTCCTTTCCACCTTGGTCAATCCATTACCCTTCCTACCTTTTATCCTCCCCCTCACCCTTCCAAGGAGGAGGAGAGATTACACCGTCTTGACCCCAAGAGGGCGGTGTCTTTTTACTTGGACAGGACTAAAGACTGTCGAGTGGACGACCAGCTCTTCATTGGCTTTGCTGGCTGCAAGAAAGGAAGAGCGGTCCATAAGAGGACTCTGTCGAGGTGGATCGTGCTCTGCATTAAGATCTGCTACTCTTTGGCTGGTAAGGACCCTCCAGAGGGTATTAGAGCACATTCGACTAGAGCAAAGTCTGCAACATCTGCTTTGTCTAGAGGTGTTCCTGTTGAGGACATTTGCAGAGCCGCGACTTGGGCCTCCCTCCACACTTTCGCGAAGCATTACTGCTTGGATACCGAGGTGAGGAGGGACGGCCACTTCGCGCGCTCTGTCCTCCAAGATTTCCTGGTATAGCAGAGTGGACACCCTCCTCCGGGAGTGGGGACTGCTGTGGGATTCTATTCACAAGGTGAGGAATCCACACGGCAGATGTATCTATCAGAAGAACAAGTTACTTACCTTCGGTAACGCTTTTTCTGGTAGATACTATATCTGCCTGTGGATTCCTCACTGACCCACCCGCCTCCCCGTTGTCCACTCTTCTATGCCAGAGTTTCTATGATGTGTTATTTTATTGTCATGGAAATGTTTATTTCAAATGTTTTTATTGCATTTGCTTCACACTGTGTGTGTTACCTTGGTTTCTGTACTACGTATACTGTGTATATTTCTGTTATCATCGGTCCGTCCGTGTGCCTCGAGGGCACGGAAAAAAGGGCGGAACTGATGTCATCACGCCGGCGTGGGGCTGTTATAGGCGCCGGTGACGTCAGCGAGGTCGCGTGCGATGCCGTGCCTCTGTGACGTCCGGATCCACGTCGGCGCGAAGCTACAAAAGAATTTCCGAATGTTGTTGACGCAAGGGGATATTCACAAGGTGAGGAATCCACAGGCAGATATAGTATCTACCAGAAAAAGCGTTACCGAAGGTAAGTAACTTGTTCATTAGTGCTTGCTATGCTGCTCCGGCTACTAGTGTCATCAGCCTCTGCCACGTCCAGGGCAGGATTCTGTGCTGTCTGCGAAATCAACATTGCCTCTAGTGCACTCGTGATTCTGGCCATGCCCATGGTGACCTCAGCTGTATTCTGTGTCAAGGCCTCCTGCATATTTATGCCCCTCCTGCATAGCAGGGATGTGGCGGTGGCCAAGCGATGGATGGCCGTATTGTGGACACGGGCATCCCTGGGCATTGTGTGTGATAGACTATCAAGTTTGGAGCATAGCTGCGTAATTGAGTTGCTCATCTGCTGCATCCCTGCTGCCATGTCCGTATTTGTTTTGGCAACCTCTTTATTTTCCTCCACAATATCTCTCATGCCCTTCCCCATGTCTCCTATTTGCACATTCAGGGCGCAGAGTTGGCGTTGGCAGGCTTGGATGGATTTGCCCTGCATCCTTTGAATGCGCACCATGCGCCCCTCCAGCCCACGGAATACAGTGCCCTCACCACGTCCACCTGCACTGCTGGGTCTGAGTTGTCTTCTGTGAGCAGTGACTGTCTCATCTGTGGACTGCAGTGCTGCTGAACTCACATCTACAGTGACTTGAGCCTCCCCCTCACCCTCTGCTGCCTCCATTAATGGTAGTGAGGCCACGACACGCCTCCTGGCTGGTGGGGTTGCAGGAGTGGACTGGAGCAGTGATGGTGAAGTTTTTGGTGAGAATACCAAGGGAGGGGATTGGGAAAGCTGTGGGGAGTGCAGCAACTCAGGGGTCTGTACAGTGTCATCTTCATGGGAGATGCCAGTCGTGTCACCTTCCTCCTGCGAGGCTTGCACTTGGCTTGGACCTGCTTCCTCACTCTCCTCCCTTGCTGGTGCAGTCCCTTCTGTGTCAGTGGGTCCACTGCGTGATTTGGCCCCTAGGTATAAATAAGCGTATGTCAACTGAGTGCTACTGTGTCACAGTCACTACAATAAATGCTTTACACTTTTCACTTTCATTTATGTGCATTCATTTCACTAACTTGCTGATGTCTGCGCTGTTACACATGGTCTGACATTTGCTGACTACATTTCCCATAATGCATTGCTCCTGTATAGTGATAGCAGTACTGGACTGGGGTTTGCTTGTCCACAAAGTGTACAGGGAAGCAGGTTGGTATGGGGTGTAAAGCAGCACATGCGTCTTACCTTTTTTTGTTGCAGCTCTGGCTGAGCTGTCCACATCACCCAGTCCGCAGACGCTGTCTGCCTCAATGGTTGAGGCCACCATCTCCTCCAGGTCAGTCAGGGGGGGCGCTGGGTTCCTGCCTCCACCGGTTAGGCCTGCCTGCTTGTGGATTTCAGCCATCTTTTTTTGGTGAGGCTCCTGAGGTCATAGAATCTTTTTTTGAGATCCTCAGTATTCCTGGTCGTGACTCCCACAGCATTCACTTTTTCTAATATTGCCTGCCAGATTTTTCTTTTGGCAGACTCGGGAACAGTGAGGGAGTGCCTGCCAAAAAGTTTGTTGTGCACTCTCACTACCTCCTCCACAAGTACCTGCAGCTCCATGCTGCTGAACTTTATTTTCCACTTTCTTTCTGCCTTCTGGCTTTCACTGCTGCTTGCCATTTTTCAGTTGGTAAAGTTTCAAAAAGAACTCTCCCTGCTGCTCTGTGACTCTGCTCAGCTCTGACTGCCTCTCCAGAACCTTCTAATTAGTTGCAGCTGCCTGGGTAGCCACTTCCTGGTAGGGAGGGGGAGGGTGGTAGCACCTGATTGACTGTTTTCTTAAGTTTCACTTTTGCTTGCTTTCCGATTCGGAATTTACCGAATTGGTATTTACCAAATCGGTATTTACCAATTCGGTATTTCCCATTCATTCCTATGGGCCTTTTGGCCCATAGGAATGAATGGGAAATACCAAATCGGTAAATACCGATTCGGTAAATACCGATTCGGTAAATTCCTTTGCTGCTACGCAGATTTGGTTTTGTATGCGAGGGCGGGCTCGTTTTGTCTCGTGAGAGCGCCACCTCGCTAGGTATTTGTCCAGCGCCTCCCGGCGCTCAACTTGGTTGTTTTCTCCCCCGCCGTGGAGATGGTTTCCCCATCTCTACGCGGCCAGCTGCTGCCGTTGCATTGACTACCTCCCACCGTGGGGTGTCGCCTTTTAGGTCGCGTCGCACCGCCGAAGCGTCTATGGAAACGGGCTGACGGCGCGCGTGACTTCTGACAGGAGTTGTTCCGAGGTGAATGCCTGGCATGGTCTGTAGCCGGCAGCGCTTCTATTTAAAGCACTGTTGAGTATTTTTTCTTGCACGCTTGGTTTTCTGTGAGGCCCATTTGAGCACCAAGTCTGTACTTCCCCATAGATTGCCTCTTTGAGGTCCTGAGGCCACAAACAAAGGGGACTTCCCATACCAGAGTGTTCCCTGAGGGGACACAGTGTGCACTTGATTCTGGTTGGCCAGCAGTGGTCCCCTAGGGGCTAGAACCCCGCAAATTGCGGTTTTCAACTGCCCAAAAATATCTGCACTGACACCCAGTGGCATATATTTATATATATTCTCCCTAAAACAGGGGGCATTCGGAAATTTGGTTCAGTCTTTTCTATTGTCCACATATATGATGGAGTATTACAACGATGAGGCCCCCTCCCAAGCTCCGTCCACTTCCACCCAAGATCCCGGGTCTTCCCCTCCTGCCAAGCGCCCTAGAGACTATTCCGCGTTGTGGGACGTTAATTTGGTTTTGAATCTTTTCCTATCCTCGCAACCTAATAGGTTCCTGTCCAGGAAGAAGAACGCGGAATAGTCTCTAGGGCGCTTGGCAGGAGGGGAAGACCCGGGATCTTGGGTGGAAGTGGACGGAGCTTGGGAGGGGGCCGCCACCATACGCTCAATCTGGCGTGAAAGCCTATTCTCAAGGAGCGAAATGGCCAAATCTACTGCCTTATAAATAGAGGTGTCAACCGCCTCATAAAAGGCGTCTCCCCAAGGCATGTCTGCTAAGGGGTCCTGCTCCTCCTGGTACTCATCGTTGTAATACTCCATCATATATGTGGACAATAGAAAAGACTGAACCAAATTTCCGAATGCCCCCTGTTTTAGGGAGAATATATATAAATATATGCCACTGGGTGTCAGTGCAGATATTTTTGGGCAGTTGAAAACCGCAATTTGCAGGGTTCTAGCCCCTAGGGGACCACTGCTGGCCAACCAGAATCAAGTGCACACTGTGTCCCCTCAGGGAACACTCTGGTATGGGAAGTCCCCTTTGTTTGTGGCCTCAGGACCTCAAAGAGGCAATCTATGGGGAAGTACAGACTTGGTGCTCAAATGGGCCTCACAGAAAACCAAGCGTGCAAGAAAAAATACTCAACAGTGCTTTAAATAGAAGCGCTGCCGCCTACAGACCATGCCAGGCATTCACCTCGGAACAACTCCTGTCAGAAGTCGCGCGCGCCGTCAGCCCGTTTCCATAGACGCTTCGGCGGTGCGACGCGACCTAAAAGGCGACACCCCACGGTGGGAGGTAGTCAACGCAACGCCAGCAGCTGGCTGCGTAGAGATGGGGAAACCATCTCCACGGCGGGGGAGAAAACAAACAAGTTGAGCGCCGGGAGGCGCTGGACAAATACCTAGCGAGGTGGCGCTCTCACGAGACAAAACGAGCCCGCCCTCGCATACAAAACCAAATCTGGGACCACGGGTGATGCGCACCAAAATCCTGTCAGACAAGGGCAGCAGTCACTGCCGATATGCATTGCGCGCACACCCCCGCTGATCACCATAAACACAAGCAAATAGCACGTAAATAAAGCGCAGCAGGCGCTCGTATTACTAACATAGCAACATAGCATTAAAACATAGCATTAAAACAATAACCAGACAAAGCACACAGCAGAGAAAACTGAAGGGCACTTATCTGCGTAGCAGCAAAGAAAGAGGAGGCAAGAACACTGGCGAGAGGCTATAGAGCTGCTGGACGACAGTGATTGGACATTGTTCTTGGTTCTGACTGGTTAAGAACTCTGTTTTGTTTCAACTACCCTTTCCCTTTGGATCATGGGAAATGTAGTTTTGTGTTATCCCTTCTTGCTGCTATGTACAATAAAGTGAAGAAAGAAGGCATAATCCTCGCCTCCAGTCCTGACATAGAATTTGTGGGGATTGCCCTGAAATAGAGTTTCTTGTACTATCAATTTGGTGGTTATTGGTGAGCCTCTTTCCATAAATTAAACAAGTAGAGCTCTGGAAGTGATCCTGATAAACCATTACATGAAACAATACCCAATTCATTATTTGCAACTAAACCTGATGACCTTTAAGCATCAACTAATGGTGTTTTCAAGAATCTATCTTGTGTGCATTCCAGAGTATTATCTAGATTGTATGCCCTGATTTGAGCTCCAAAGGTGGCCTTGACCATTAGGAGTGCTTTATTAACACGTAAAACCACAGAGATAAAGAAACCACACATGGTCTAATTGAAATAAAAGTTTGCCGATGGGGCTTCAAAGTGCTTCTGACAGTCTTTTTAATATGATCGCCCTAATTCAGGGTTGAGGTAAATCATAGACTCATGTTCTATGTTTGTCTAGCGGTCCATCCTCCAGGAACATTTTACCTACCTTGCCTTTCCTCTTTTCTAGTGTCCTTAGTTTAGATTTTGCCCTAATAATCTAGAGGTCTCTGCTGATTCCGTAGATTTTTGCAAGGTGTTCAAGGTCCTAGCAAGGATCACCGCGATGTTCACACGTAGTAATAAGGGGGATCATCTATCTCCCTTGCTTGTTTGAAATTATCTGCTAGGGCTCTCATTACAAGCTAACACCTAAATTCTGACCCTTCCACAAACAATAGTTTATGCAATTATGAGTTGTCTGTTAATGATCACACCCTAGCCGTTTCCCTGATAGATTACAGCAGGTCGAACCTGCTGATTCTTCATGTGATGGGGGCATCATTTTGAAGTTGAAAACTCGGAAACGGAGGCATTTACTACCCATGGTAAATACCTCATCCTGGGGTAATGGTACTTATCATGTGGTGAATAGTGCACGCGATTCCATTCAATTTGTAATGAGGGCCTAGGTCTTTAATGTCGGAGATGAACAAGAGTGGGGAAAGCACAGTGTTGTCTCACACTATGGTTCATGGGAAAATCATTTGTAAGATGTGTATTTGCGCCAAATATGACCTTTACTTTTTTTTCATTATGCAAAGTTTTGATGGAATTTTATAAAACTGACTTTTCCTCCACTCTTGCTAGGATTGACCCACAATTTCGACCTATATGTAGATTCTAAAGCGTGTTTTTTCGTCCCTGACAACTGATTCACTTTCTGTTACAGAACAGCTCTGGAGGCTAGAATAGATTCATGCTTTTTAAGTATTAAGTAAGAGGTGCCCAGATTTTGATATTTGATTTTATCAGATCAGGCGCTGACTTGTCAGGTCTGTCAGCTTTCCCTAAGTAAAATGTCTAAAACATTTTTCTTTTAGATGGGTTTGAGACATACGAGGTAAAGGGGAGTGGAAAGGGGAAAAGCTCACACAGGCCCACATGCATCAAGCATTTTTGTAGTCGCAAACGGTGCGATTCCTTAAAATCGGCCGTTTGCGAATGCAAAAGTGCTGGTTGGGATGCATCATGCCATTTTAGAAGTCGCATCTTTTTTACGATTTCTAAAATTGCGTTAGCATATAAGAAATCGCAATTGTGCGATTTCTTAAATGCTATGCATCATTACAGAAAAATGTGCGATTTTTAAAATTGGAAGTGCAAATTACCACGAAGTTCAACTTCGTGGTAATTTGCGAAATTGTTTAAAAATGCACAAAAATGCATTTTTTAAACTGTTAAGCTACAGACACACATGTCCTTAGGACATGTGTGTATGTAACTTATGCTGAAAAGTACATTTCATGGGTGCAGGGGGGGGTCATTTTGACCCCCCTCTCCACCCTTGAAATGCATTGATGAATTGCAATTGCACATTGTGAATTCGCAATTCCCATTCATTCCTATGGGCATTTTGGCCCATAGGAATGAATGGGAATTGTGAATTCGCAATTGAAAATTTGCATTTTTTTTGCAAATCGGTAAAAATAGCGATTTTTACCGAATTGCAAAAAAAAAGCAAAAATATTCATGCATAGGCTTTTGCGATTTCTAAATTGCGAATCGTTATTTTTCGCAATTTAGAACTCGCAAAAGCCGATATTGATGCATGTGGGCCTTACTGCTTAGTTTGTAAAAGCAAAAGGCACGAAAGTATTATCTATATATCTAAGACAAATGAGTGGATGGGTGACTATAATTTGATCTCAATTACTAAAAAGAGCCAATAAGAATAGGCTGATTCTTTTAGTCGATGGGTTTTAAATAGACTGGTGTTAATGTACAGGCATGAGTAGGTGTTCTGTGGAGGTAAAGGACATATCGAAGTTAAGGAATGGGAAAGTAAAGGTGATGAGGTGCATTTATTGGGACTTTGTGGGTGGAGAGCTAAAGACATGCATACAACATCTGCTGCAAGAAGAAAGTGGCTTCAACCTCCTGCTGCAATAGTTAAACCAATTGTCAGTCAGCTACTCATATTTGGCCTGTCAGTACTTAATTTGTAAGAAGAGCAGGGTCCCAAGGTTTTTCTTTGGAGCCTCTGCCTATGCTGCCAAATATAAGGATTGTCAAATACCGATGCTGCCTAAATTTGATTCCACATCCTGCCTCTTTCTTCTATCACCCTACACTTCTTGTCATTTTATCTCCCTCGCAAAGGTTATTTTTCATCTCTGCTCTCCCTCTCTGTCACTGTTTCTCTATCACTTCCTCCTTCTTTCTTCCTTCTCTGTATGTTTCCCTCTTCCTGCAGATGAAAGTCTGTTTATGAAAAATATGTCCTGGTCCCCAAAAATGAGTGCTGATCATGTCAACCACCCGTGCACAACGTAAGGACTGGGTTAGATTTCACAACCCTCTTTGCATATTTGAGCTCAGGTTTTACAAGCCTTTATATGAGTGTCAAACCACTTTTGCTATTCACCAAACATTATGTTAACTTAAAGCGGTACATATAATACATATACTATTAAACCCGTGTGTTGTCATTGTACATGGTAGTAAATAACCTCTCAGTGGCTAAAAGTGGGGGTTCCAAAGCGAGGATGCTAATGCCAAGATATTTTTGCATGCACACATTTATCCTATGTATAGTTACAAAAGGGGACACAGTTTTGCACGAGAAGAATTTGTAGTTCACAAACATTTCCAATTCTTGTAGGTATCCTGTGTAGGAAGGTGGATACCTGATTATGGTTACCCCAGATTGTTTGCCTTGTGTTTAGCTGGTTTTTGACTTAGTTGGCCTGGGATGCTGCTAATCAGGGCCCAGGCTATCTGCTCTCTCTATAAAATGGACTCCATGTACCTTAGGTACATACCTAATTGGAAATTGGGTCACCCTTGTGAGTCCCTGTACAGTGTACCATAGGTACCCAGGGCATAGGTGCACCCAAGGCCTACCAGGGGCTGCAGCATATCTTTTGCCACCCCTGGCTGGCCATCCAAACTGACACAACTGGCTGATCACTCAGCTGGGGCAAGGTCGTGTAATCACCCCTTGCTTAGATATAGTATACCTATATCTAACTTTATATCTAGACAAATATGCACCTATAAGTCACTCCTACGGCAGGCCTTAACAATCCTGGAGGCAGAGTGCTTGGTTTTATGTGAGATGGTACTCTAGCATGAGCTGAGCCTGTCTGCAGCTTTTGGAACCATGTCCTTATAGCTGTTCTAGGATATTGCCATACCATATACTCTTAAGTGCATTATGAACCTCACGGTTAAATGCTATCTTTGGTTTGGCTTTATCAAAACATGTCGTGTAAGGTGTCATAGACTTTGGAATACTACCCTCTCGCCAGTTCTGGTGACGGGGGTAGCATTCCACCCTTTTAGAGGGAGAAGACATGTTACTTCCATTAATACCGGTTAAAGTTAACCAGAGCCTCAGCATCACAAAATGGATGCTGCTGCCACAGACACAAGTCTGACCTCCTGCTGCTGGGAGTCCTTCCAGTGAGGGAGGCTTGGACGACAGGTTTCCTGTCACAGAGAGGTGCTAGCACCACCCCAGACAGACTATAGTGTATTGGGGCAGGGAGGGCTGAATGAAATGAGACACTGCCTGGGGCACACAAGGTGTCCCATGCATAGTCCAGTTCAAACCGGTGCTGGGGCACTGCAGCCCCAGCTCTGGCGCGAAACTGGACAAAGGGAAAGGGGTGTAACCACCCCCTTCCTGGGTCCCACCCATAGGAGGGACCTAGCAGGTAATCCAGCCCCTAGATTTGGTATATAGGTAGGAGCTGAGTCCCAAGACTTTAGATTTATCCTGACTGAAACTCTGATACGAAACTCTGGACCTTCGACATCCTACTCGATGTAGAAGACTGAAGAATCTCCCTTGTGGTCAAGGAGTGACCACACTGTGCAAGCAGGCACCATCAAGCGCTCAACGGTTTGCTTTGTCGTTGCTCCTGCCGGAGCCCGAACACAGAGCCTGACAAGACCCAGACTTCCAGACTTCCTTCAGCCCGATCCACAGCCACAGCAAAGCTGAGACCCGTGGAGGCGACGCGAGACGTGGGACCGGCCATCTTGGAAAGCCAGCGAATTGCTTTTCGTGCAACTTCTGAGGCACCCTCGAAGTTGTGCATTGGGGATTGAGAAGCCCCAGCCCAGAGCACCAACTGCACCGAAGATCAGCCCTCCACACTCCGCGAGTTCTGCGTGGGGCCCTTCTGCATTTTCCTGCTCGATGCGTCTGTCCGGCCACCTGCCCGTTGGCTAGTGGCCTCTGTGAAGATGAACCTTTGAATTTCCAATGCTGGTCTGATTGCTCCTGACTGGCCCTTGCTCCCCTGAAAAGGAGCAGCCCATCAGACCTTGCTGGTCTGATTAAGAAGCCATCTTCCTTTTCTGCGTGGGTTGCCTTTGCCAAGGCTTGTTGACTCCAATCCGGAAGCCGACACCGCCGACAGCGAGATCCTTTGTGGGATAGTCTGTATCCAGCTCCTGGTTGTCGTTGACACCTCCTGGTCCACGTGGGTGCAGCGACAAGCTTCACAACATCACCTGATTGCTTCACCACACCGCCTGGTTCCTTCCTGGTTCCATCCTGGTCACGGGCTAGTGACCCAGACTCTGTCCCCTCTGCTTTCAGGTACTCCTCATCCTCGATCCGCCCTTGGATCCAACCAGACTCTTCTCTCCTGGTCGCCTGCAGCATCTTTTCTCCAAGGCTCCATCGGATTAAACCCGACACACTTTAGGACCTATGCACCCGCTTCCTGTGGGTGAGGTAACGCGAGTACTTCGGTGCTCCGGTGAAGATTGACTGTCCTAGTGTCCTAGTTTCCAGTGGTTAGTTCCTAGTCCAGTCGGAAGACTCCTAAATCTTTAACTTTCTAACTTTACGCACCCATTGACTTCTATGTGTGCACGTGTGCCCATTTAGACTCTGCACACGCATCCCGTGGACCTCCTGCTCCCTAACTACTGTTAGTCCAGAGTAGCCCCAGCGATTCCCTAAGCCCTAGGCCTTCCAACTGTTCGAGACGTGGTTCTTATACCACTATTTTAGTATATGGTTTAGCGGGCCACCAGGGCCTATCCATATTGTGCAACTTATTGTATGTTATATTGAGTTACTTGTTATGCGCTTGTGCCTCTGCCCTCATAAAGAGTTCAGAGGATTGATTTAGAAATAAACACATATATTTTGAATATATAACCTGTGTGGTGTCCTTTCATTTGGTATTAAAGAGATTGCATATGGTAAAACAGCTGGCTTCACATGCCCTCTTGAGTTTAGCCTAAGACTGCTTTTGTCCATGCTACCACTAGGATAGCTGGTCTATAAGGTTGACTTTACAACCATCACCATAAGGGTTGTTTGGACTGGTGCAAGGTGCTCACTAGAATAGTGAACATCATATACCAGGCCAACTTCTCACATTGGTGTGGATTTGAGCTTGCTGTTGTTTTACCAATTGTAATCTTTGAGATATCATTTGAAAGATCACATTAGGTACCATAGGTACATATAACAAGACTTAGAATACATAAGTTCTACTGAACTTAGTTGTTGTAGACCAAAGGGCCTAGCACACCCTGACTACAACTCCTAGAGAGGTTCTAGTAGAAAACACATAGTGTAGGTAGGTGCACACACCACACCTCACTAGAATCATGTCTACCACAGGTGAGCCAAGTATGACTCTTCCTGTGGGGAGTGACCCTCCCAGGGCACCCTCTAGATATGAAATGCTCAACTTCCAAGAGATGAGACACTTGTGTACCTCAAGGAGATTGAAACAGGGTTCCAACCCTACCATTTCCCACCTACTAGAACTCCTAAAGAGGGCTGATGCTGAGAAGGCCTCTAGACAAGGTCCCTCGGTTCATACAGAAGAGGTCTTACCCTCTACAGATGATGCATTAGACCCCACTGTCGTAGGCGAAGAAGGGGATGAACAAGAGGAAGAATCTGAAGAAGAAGTTTTCTAAGATAGCCAGGTCCAAGTTGGGAGACTTAGCCAGGCTAACCTAAGCCTACATGGGGCTGAGAATGGGCTAGCCCCATACAGACCTATTAGTAGACTTAACCAGGGGAATGAGAGGAGAAGGTCCCACTCAGGTGAGTCCCTCCACTCTCAGGCCTCTAGGGGATCCAATAACCCTGCTCAGAGAAGGATGACCTCTCCTAAAAGGAGAGAACATCAGGCTAGAATGAGGGAAGCTAATCTAAGGATTGAGAGGCAAGAACTAGAAGTTGCCCTTGCCAAAGAGAAGCTTGCTCTAGCTAGAGAGCAGAAATTGTGTGGGTCACAACCCACTGGTGGCAGCAATATCCCTAAGGATAAAGACAGGTCCCATGAGAATACTAGTCACCTGAGTAAGATAGTGCCCCCTTACAAAGTTTGGGGTGACATCCACAAATGGATAACTGCTTTGGAAAGGGCCTGCAAAGTCCAGCAGGTCCCCCAGGGTCAGTGGGCAGCTATCGTGTGGCTCTCCTTTGAAGAAAAAGGCAGAGATAAGCTCCTCACAGTTAGTGATGCGGATGCTAATAACTACACAGTCTTGAAGAGTGCTCTGATTGATGGGTTTGGCTTAACCACTGAACAGTACAGGTTGATGTTCAGGGATACCCCGAAGACACAGACTCAGGACTGGACTGATTTTGTAGATTGTGCTACTAAGGCTCGAGAGGGCTGGTTAATGGGCAGCAAAGTACATGACTATACAGGATTGTATAATTTGATTATGAGGGAGCAGATCCTTAGTAATTGTCAAAACCAGCTTCTACACCAGCACCTGGTGGACTCAGATTTGACCTCTCCACAAGAATTGGGTAAGAGGGCAGACAAATGGGTCAGAACCAGGATTAGGCCTAAAAATCAGGGTGGTGACCAGAAGAAAGATTCTACCAAGCCTCAAGAGAAAGGTGGGGATACATCAAAAGACAAGTCCTCCACAGGGCCCCAAACCTCCAATGGTGGGGGTGGTTCCTAAAACACTTCCTCTAACCCTAAGAAACCTTATTGCCATGTCTGTAAACAATAAACAAAAGGAGGGTGGGAAATCCAATATACCCTTGCGGGTTCGGGCAACTAACCCGTGTGCGTTGCCTAAATTAAAAAAAAATGAGTATCTTCTCTTTTTTAATTCAGATACATTCAACACATGCTGAAACTGTTTATACATGGTAATTGTTGTATGGTAATTATACTTAACAACATAATCACTTTAAAGTTTTTACAAATTCATCAATTTCAAGGCTATAAAACTAAAGTTCTCCCAGTGTAGAGGAGTTGAGCATACTTATTCTACACGTTTATGTGCAGAAAGTGAACACGTAAGTCTAAGGTCACTACAGTTTAGCTAAATTAAACCTTATATTGTTCTACTTGACACTTACTTAATCGTTGTAGAAGAAAAGTCCTCAAATAATGATGGTTTCTGACGGGACTAAGATTTACTGTAAAGAGAAGTACAGATATAGCTTTATATTCTCTTGCTTCTAACTAAAATCTCAGAGTTAAGAGTGCAGGGACTGATAGATTACCTTTTCGCTGTATAGTCAATAGTAAAGGCGAAAAGATGTTGGTTTGGCCGGAACTTCCTTTTTTTTGAGACAATTTCGTTTGAACTGCAAACCAATCTGAAAAAATAATGAAGGCTAATTTTATATTTAAATATTTAAATAGTGCCCTCAACACTGTTGTGTGAATATTTTTTCTTGTTCAGGAAAACAATGGTTTTCAACCCTTTTCGGTAAGGAGCAATAAAGCAAATGGAGTCCTGGGTTATCGGCACTTAACTAAACCAGGAGCCGACATCCTAACGTTTGTTTAGTTGTAGTTAAAGCCACATTGCCGAAAGCGTCATCGTGTCTAAAGAGACATCCGTGCTTATAGAGTGGATAAGGGCAGACGAATATACATTGCCAATTTACCCAAAAAGCATAGACCAGCGCTTTCATTGATGCCAAGACAAGCTAACCATTGTTTAAATAACAGGCAATACGGCCACCCACTGGTTTTGAATTTACACATTTGTCAGTGAAATAATAATTTGACAAATAGTTGTAATTCTCAAGAGTAATTGTGCAGATTCCAAATTACGTTGGATCAGAAAAAATGAGATAAATCTTAACTCTGAGTTCTGAGAAGATAACGAATAAAACCCTTGCAGGTATTTGCTTGCTGTATGTCTGTAAACAGCCTGGCCACTGGAAAACTGATAGCAGTTGCCCAAGGGCCAACAATAAGGAAAACATTCCCCCAAGTAATACTCCCAAACCTCCTGTTACTATTAGTAGTAATCCCCCAGGTGGTGGGAGTGCCCCCAAGAATTTGGCTGGGTTTACTCTGGGAACTCATGTGGACTCTGGCCTAACCAGTTCCCCTTCCATAGCTACTCTTGTCTGTGAAAATGGCATGGAGTTTGCCAACTTCACTGCTTGTCCCAACACTTTGGGCAAGTACAGACAGGAGCCCCTCATCAATGTTCAGAAAGTTGAGGCCTATAGAGACACAGGGGCTAGCATCACTATGGTGACTGAGAGTCTAGTCCCCTCAAGGCAACTTTTACCTGGAGCCACATACCAGATGACCAACATTGATGGAGTGCAGAAAGATCATCCCATGGCAGTAGTTAATCTCAGCTGGTGAGGTGTCACTGGCCCCAAGAGAGTGGCAGTGTCTACAGCCTTGCCTGTAGATTGTCTACTGGCAAATGATATAGAGATCTCAGCCTGGGCTGAGGTGGAACAAGAAACCCATTCTAAAATGGTAAATCTCCATGGAAAGGTTAGTGGGGCTGTGAGGGCCACAGCCCCAGCTCAGGATATCCTCCCTGAAAAGCTTGGTAGGGCTGTGCTAGTCTCAGCCCAGTCTCAAGCAGACTCCTTCCCTAGACAGATTGACAGGGCTGTGATGGTAACAGCCCAAACCCAAACTGAGTCCCTTCCTGAAAAGGTTGGTGGGGCTGTGATGGCCACAGCCCAAACTCAGACAGATTTTAGTGTTGTGAAGCCTGAAACTATGGATCACTCCACTCAGAGAGAGAACATTGGGGAGGAAGACACGTCTCCCTCCCACCAGACATTAGGTGAGAGTCAGCATCCTCAGGGAACTGACCCTACCCCTTGTGAAGAAACTGCCCCAGAGTTAGCCAGGCCTGGCCTGACAGAGCCTCTGATGTCAGTGGACCCTTCCAAGGTGGGACCCAGTCTGGAGCAGGTAACCTGCCCCTCTCTACCCTGCCTCATTCAGCCCAGAGCTGTAGAGGTCAGGGAGGCCAGTGTACCCCAAAGGGCCCCCTGTTCACAAGAACAACCCCATCAACAGATCAGGGACACCATAGCTAGCAGCCCTAGCAAGGTGAAAATTACAGAAACTCCTGAGGGATCTCCCTTACTCTTAGTTAGGAACCTTCCCCAGATGGATTCTGTTGGGCACAGCCAAACCTGGGACCCAAAGGCCCCAAACCTGACCTGTCCCTCCAGTAAGCCAACAACAGGGGCCCAGCCTCCAGCTATAGGCAGCCAGAGGTTGACCCTAAGACCACAGTGAAACTCAGTCATGGAAAGAAAGGCATGTATGGTGAATAGTGATTGGAGGAAACTGAGCCCTACATTAGTGGAGCCTCACTTCAGTACTCCATCTCAACACCAGCCTTTTACTCTGCCAAAACATACCACAGGTAGAGATTCCCTATGGTAGAGAACCTCTGATACCCCCAGGGTGAGGGATTGCTTAGTGGACCATGAGACAGGGGGTAACCATGCTAGTGCAGGTACTTCCTTATATGGCCACTTAGGCAATATAGGCTTACCTGGTAAAGGATAGCCTTATCTCCTTTCGTTTGGGGGGGTTGTGTAGGAAGGTGGATACCTGACTATGGTTACCCCAGATTTTTTGCCTTGTGTTTAGCTGGTTTTCGACTTAGTTGGCCTAGGATACTGCTAATCAGGGCCCAGGCTATCTGCTCTCTCTATGAAATGGACTCCATTTACCTTAGGTACATACCTAATTGGAAAATGGGTCACCCTTGTGAGTCCCTGTACAGTGTACCATGGGTACCCAGGGCATAGGTGCACCCAAGGCCTACCAGGGGATGCAGCATATCTTTTGCCACCCCTGGCTGGCCATCCAAACTGACACAACTGGCTGATCACTCAGCTGGGGCAAGGTCGTGTAATCACCCCTTGCTTAGATATAGTATACCTATATCTAACCTTATAGCTAGACACATATGCACCTATAAGTCACTCCTATGGCAGGCCTTAACAATCCTGGAGGCAGAGTGCTTGGTTTTATGTGAGATGGTGCTCTAGCATGAGCTGAGCCTGTCTGCAGCTTTCGGAACCATGTCCTTATAGCTGTTCTAGGATATTGCCATACCATATACTCTTAAGTGCATTATGAACCTCGCGGTTAAATGCTATCTTTGGTTTGGCTTTATCAAAACATGTCGTGTAAGCTGTCATACACTTTGGAATACTACCCTCTTGCCAGTTCTGGCGACGGGGGTAGCATTCCACCCTTCTAGTGGGAGAAGACATGTTACTTCCATTAATACCGGTTAAAGTTAACCAGAGCCTCAGCATCACAAAATGGATGCTGCTGCCACAGACACAAGTCTGACCTCCTGCTGCTGGCAGTCCTTCCAGCGAGGAAGGCTTGGACAATAGGTTTCCTGTCACAGGGACGTGCTAGCACCACCCCAGACAGGCTATAGTGTATTGGGGCAGGGAGGGCTGAATGAAATGAGACACTGCTTGGGGCACACAAGGTGTCCCATGCATAGTCCAGTTCAAACCGGTGCTGGGGCACTCCAGCCCCAGCTCTGGAGCAAAACTGGACAAAGGGAAAGGGGTGTAACCACCCCCTTCCTGGGCCCCACCTATAGGAGGGACCTAGCAGGTAACCCAGCCCCTAGATTTGGTATATAGGTAGGAGCTGAGTCCCAAGACTTTAGATTTATCCTGACTGAAACTCTGATACGAAACTCTGGACCTTCGACATCCTACTCGACGTAGAAGACTGAAGAATCTCCCTTGTGGTCAAGGAGTGACCACCCTGTGTAAGCAGGTACCATCAAGCGCTCAACGGTTTGCTTTGTCGTTGCTCCCGCCAGAGCCTGAACACAGAGCCTGACAAGACCCGGACTTCCAGACTTCCTTCAGCCCGATCCACAGCCACAGCAAAGCTGAGACCCATGGAGGCGACGCGAGACGTGGGACCAGCCATCTTGGAAAGCCAGCGAATTGCTTTCCATACAACCTCTGAGGCACCCTCGAAGTTGTGCATTGGGGATTGAGAAGCCCCAGCCCCGAGCACCAACTGCACCGAAGATCAGCCCTCCAGGCTTCACGAGTTCTGTGTGGAGCCCTTCTGCATTTTCCTGCTTGACGCGTCTGTCCGGTCACTTGCCCGTTGGCTAGTGGCCTCTGTGAAGACGAACCTTTGAATTTCCAATGCTGGTCCGGTTGCTCCAGACTGGCCCTTGCTCCCCTGGAAAGGAGCAGCCCATCAGACCTTTCTGGTCTGATTAAGAAGCCATCTTCCTTTTCTGCGTGGGTTGCCTTTGCAAGGCTTGTTGACTCCAATCTGGAAGCCGACACCGCCGCCAGCGAGATCCTTTGTGGGACAGTCCGTATCCAGCTCCTGGTCATCGTCGACACCTCCTGGTCCACGTGGCTGCAGAGACAAGCTTCACGACATCACCTGATTGCTTCGCGACATCGCCTGGTTCCTTCCTGGTTCCATCCTGGTCACTGGCTAGTGACCCAGACTCTGTCCCCTCTGCTTTCAGGTACTCCTCATCTTTGAACCACCCTTGGATCCAACCGGACTCTTCTCTCCTGGTCGCCTGCAGCATCTTTTCTCCAAGGCTCCATAGGAATCCACGACGAAACCCGACACTCTTTGGGACCTATGCACCCACTTCCTGTGGGTGAGGTAACGCGACTACTTCGGTGCTCCTGTGAAGATTGACTAACCTAGTGTCCTAGTTTCCAGTGGTTAGTTCCTAGTCCAGTCGGAAGACTCCTAAATCTTTAACTTTCTAACTTTACGCACCCATTGACTTCTATGTGTGCACGCGTGCGCATTTAGACTCTGCACACGCATCCCGTGGGCCTCCTGCTCCCTAACTACTGTTAGTCCAGTGTAGCCCCAGCGATTCCCAAGGCCCTAGGCCTTCCAACTGTTTGAGACGTGGTTGGCATACCACTATTTTAGTATATGGTTTAGCGGGCCACCAGGGTCTATCCTTATTGTGCAACTTATTGTATGTTATATTGAGTTACTTGTTATGCGCTTGTGCCTCTGCCCTCATAAAGAGTTCAGAGGATTGATTTAGAAATAAACACATATATTTTGAATATATAACCTGTGTGGTGTCCTTTCATTTGGCATTAAAGGGATTGCATATGGTAAAACAGCTGGCTTCACATGCCCTCTTGAGTTTAGCCTAAGACTGCTTTTGTCCATGCTACCACTAGGATAGCTGGTCTATAAGGTTGACTTTACAACCATCACCATAAGGGTTGTTTGGACTGGTGCAAGGTGCTCACTAGAATAGTGAACATAATATACTTCTCACATCCAGGATTTCTTTTGGAAAGTTCAGTCCCAGAAATTCAGAAATCTCATGAAAGGTGCGTGGAAACCAAGTAACGAAGATTTTCACATTTCTTTTACAATCGAAGCCCCCAGGTATTAAGAAATGTTTGGACAAGAATTAGCACAATATCGTAAAAAATGAAAACATGAAGTCAGGTAAAAGGTAAAACAAGTTCAGGTTAATTGCAGTGTTGCTGATTTTGTTGTATCTGAGGTTTTTCCAGATATTTACATAATTGTCCTCAGTGAAGGTATACAAGCCACCTTACCACCTGCCAGAATGATACCCAGAGCGATATTCACAAAGACTTTTCTATGAGTTGGTGGGACTTGGTACAGGCTTACTTCAGAATTTCCAAGAGAAAGTGACTCCAATTCCGGTGAAAACGGTTAGTAAATTGGGTCATATTTCCAGGCCTGGGCTTTCCTCTTACAACCTAATGTGCTTGGGAATTGTAGTCTTGGTTTGCTTGACAACTGACAGCATTGGTTTGTAAAAAAAAAAAGCTCAGGACTATAAACATGGCGTTTTGTTGATTAAGGAGAGAGGTAGGAAGCTAGGATGAATTATAAGAAATAGGGAACGGCCACGTGGGAAGAACTGGGAAATCAACGATGACTCCGGGTGGGAGGGAGAAATGTCAACACCCAGAACAGATGCTATAAATGCAGATTTCCGCCTAGCACAACTCATAATACTACACTGAATGTACCACACAACTAAAAGCCTTTGGTCTCCCTGGATTGTAGTCAGGGGGGATCTTGCTGGATCGTGGTTCTGGCAACTATTTCTTTTTTCAAATGTTTTTATTTCAAAGTATTTTTATTAATTTTTATAAATTCTGACCCGGATCTAAAATCTGGCCAGCACAGTGAAATATGCTGAATTTGTTCAAGTGTAATTTTCAGAAACCTGGACATATTCCAGCAGCGCCACACTCTGTCTGCTTTCTGTTCAGAACAGCAATGTGCAGACAGCGAGGGGGGCTTTCTTATTTTCACTTCCAGCTGGGTCTGAAAAAAAGGATGATTTAAAGGGCATCAGTCCTTCTTTTGTTCAAGTATCATCCTGCCAGGGAGCTATCTGGTGCCGAACACCTAGACGCCAATGCAGTGGAAGGTAAAATGGCTCACACAACTAATCACTTCACAAGTACTTTAGAGAAACTATGATCTGAAGTCAGGTTTTTGACATAGTGCAAAACCCCTGCCCACCATGTGAAAGATGTGAATGCTCTCTAAGAATGCTAAATGTATCTGTGTGTATAAGTAATTTCACAAACAAAAATTTAAAAGGCCCTTTCTAATTTATTTTTTATTTAATTCTATTAAAACGCTACTCATCCCAGTGTAGGGAAGAGTTGTGGTAGCTTTACAAATGCTGGTATTTCATTTAATTTTTAGGTTGTCAGAGTGGTTTACACACACACACACATGCATGCACACACACATCATACAAATGTGCAAGTCAAAGTGTAGGAAATGTTACAAAAGACCATGCATAAAATAAAAAAAGTAGCAAACAGTTATTACAAATTACACTTCAATTTTCCAATTTAAAAAGTGGCAATTGTATTCAACAAAAAATAAAACATCAATGAGAAGGAATGTTAAAAAACAGAAATGGGGAACTGTGGGGAAGATTAGTTCCCAGATATCAGGATCAAATGGAGATTTACTAAACAAAATCTGAGAAATGTACTTTCGTGAATTGACTTCTGTTAAAGTGGAGGCGGTTGTGAGGGAGAAATAACATTAAGTATTTTTTTGTTTTAAACAATTAAGAGGCTTCTACCTAAATCCAAAGCGTTTTGGAAAGCATGTGAGATTTTTGCGAACAGAAAGAACCAGAGAGCAGACTGCCTCAGTCATGGACAGCATGCTGGCATCCTGCCACTTTATCACTAAAGCCGCTGAATTCCCCCAGGGCGGCACATGCAGGGAAGCGATATCGGGTAGTGAACAGGCGTCAAGATATGGTTCCTAGTACCGTCAAGTGTTATATGCTTGTCTCAATAGCTTCATCTCAAGGATGTCACTGGCATGTCACTGGGTGGAGCCTGGCACGAGTAAGAAGAGTCTGCAGCCCTTACCTCATGGGCACAAAGTAGCTGCCTGCGGAAATGAGAGGATGTTTTCAGGCTTCCTTTGTACACGCAAATAATCTACAAGCACAAATTAGTACAACAACAGTAAGTAGACATTTCTAATACTGTTGTAAGCATTGTTGGAAATGCCAAGTATTCATGGAAAAGATAAAATAATAATAATAATAGTAACAATAATATTAACACTTATGACATTGATAATAACAAGAACGATAATAATAAAAACAATACTATTGACACTGATGAATAATAACACTGAGTATACTAATATTAATAATAATAATAATAACAACAACATTAGTGACACTGATAATAATAATAATAATCATCATCATCAGAATAGTAATCAGAATATGAGCAAGATTAAGATTAAGGATACAAATACAATAACAATAAAACTAAGAATAAGAATTAGATTAACTATACATGTAGCTCACACCAAAACTAACATTATCTGTCTGGCCTAAATAATGCTAAATTAGCCAACTCCAAAAAGTCCTATTGGATGACATTAAGGTGTTATTAGGATAACATTAAGGGGCCGATTAGGATGGAGGATTTTCCGCCTCCACCGGGCCGGCGGAAGCCCCCTCTGGCCCGGAGGAGGCGGAAAATCCTCTGCGGAGTCACCAAAGACCCACCGCCGCATTACGATGGCTGGTGGGTCTTGGTTTCCGTCCGCTGCTTTTCCGCCGCGGTCGGATTACAACCGCGGCGGAAAAGCTCTCATTTGGCTGGCAGTGTCTATCAGACACCGCCAGTCAAATTAGAATGCATTTGTAAACATGCTTTTCCGCGGCGGTTTTTCAGCCGTGGAAAAGCATGTGTACTTTTGATTTTGGGGGCCCGTTGGGGGCCGCCAGGGTGTAGGCGGGTGGGGGGTGCACATGGGGGGTACCTATGGTACCCCCCAGTATTTACATGCACAAAGCGGCAGGCACCGCGCGGTGCCTGCCGCTTTGTGCATGTAAATGTTAAACATGCACTTTTAACATTGCGGCGGGTGCTGCTTGAAGCAGCACCCGCCGCAATGTTAAATATCCAGGATGTGACCGCCAGGGTGGCGGTCACATCCTAATTTGCACGGAGGGACCGCCGCAGCCCATACGGACGGTCCCTCCACCTCTGGGATGGCGGACGGACGCAAGTCCGTCCGCCATCCTAATCGGTCCCGATTTGATGGGGTGCAGGATGCAACGCTGCGTTGATCCTGCTGGATCTTAGTGCTGCGTTTGATATGGTCTTTCATAGCATTTTGCTCCAGAGACGGCAGATGTCGGGAGTGGGAGGTAACACTTTAGATTGGTTCTCTTCAGTCTTACCCAATCGCTCTCAAACAATGAGAATCGCGAGTTTCTCCTCTAATGAAAGATCTTTATTGTGTGGCGTGCCCCAAGACTCTCTATCACTCCCTATCTAGTTTAATATTTATGTTTCTCTTCTTGCTACACTAATAAAAAAATCTGGGTTAACAGGTATACCATATGTTAATTAATTACACCCAATCTGTTGTTTCAGCGGTGAATGAACCTAAAGCAGTCTAAAACCTACATGAGTGCTTGACCTCAGTGATTAAATGGATGTGCACCAATGCATTAAAGCTGAATGGATATAAGAGGGAGCTGCTGAGTTTTGGCCAACTGACAATCACTAAAGCACAAATTGGTGGCCGTCCGAATTAGATGATCCTCCTACTCCAGTTGCAGAAGCTAAAAACGTGGGGGTGACAATTTATAACAATCTTAACATGGAAAAACAAATAAATAAGGTTTCAGCATCCTGTTTTTTTAATATTTAAGGGTGCAGTTTAAAGTACTCTCGATTTTACCCAAACAATATCATAAGAAGGTAGCCCAAGCCAATATTTTATTGCACCTGGATCACTGTAATAACTTATATTTTGGGCTACCAATAAAGGCGACAGACCGTCCAATGAGAGTCCAAAATTGACCCACTAGACTGGTGGCAGGTGCTAAGTGCAATGAGCCTCCACTTCTGTATTGAAAACTTTACATTGGTTGTCTATTGATAAATATCGCTTGTATGTCTCATCAAGCCTACTATAAGCGGGGTTCTAAAATTATATTAGATAAACTTCAGGCCTATTTCTTGTGCCAGCCAGCATTCTTTCCTGCTGACTGGCTTGAAAACATGATAGAGCCTTTTCTTTCTTTGTCCCCAAATTGTGAAATGTTCTTCACCTTCAGTTAAGGGGTGAAGGGAATCACCTTCAATTTCGTAAAGTTTTGGAGACATGGTTGTTTCAGTAATCAGTCTGGTAGCGCCAGGACACCCTGGTTAGATTAACAGCTGTGCTTTATAAAACTATTTTAATATCACTTTAGTAGCTCTGGACTAATGAAAGACACTACACTTAAGAGAAAATCTAAATTCTTACCACCAACCAATGCGATACCAATAGAGATATTGACCTTCGAAAAAGCAATCCTAAAAGGTATTGACAATCTGGACAAAAAACCAAAGAAATTAACTTTTCAAAATCTCAGTAACAAGGAGAGACGAGCCCTAGAGGAACTGAAGAACAATGATAAGATCATCATCAAACCGGCGGACAAGGGTGGGGGTGTGGTCATCCTTACAAAAGAAGGATATGACCAACAATGCCTCCTACTACTGTCGGACGAGAATTTCTACAGAAAACTTGATTCTGACCCTACCGATAGACTGTCCAATACCATCACGATAATGGTGCATGAAGCAGAGGTGAATGGATGGATTTCCCAAAAAGAGGCGGACTTCTTAACACCAAGAACACCCAAAGTCCCCTTTTTCTATTCATTGCCCAAGACACATAAAAACAAATCCCCACCACCAGGACGCCCGATAGTCTCGGGAATCGGGTCACTCTTAGAACCTCTCTCCAAATTCGCGGATGAATATCTCACACCACTGGTGCAAAGTACCCCGACATACCTAAAGGACACCCGTGACCTTTTAACCCAGATAGCCGATAAAGCATTCGACCCTAACACCATGATCTTAGTTGGATTAGATGTAGAATCGCTTTATACGAGCCTGCCCCAAGATGATACCATGCAAATGCTGGAAGATCTTTTATTCCTCATAGAATGGCCTCACAAAACACCTCGCCATTTTATTCTTGAGTGCTGCCGCTTAGCATTGAAAGAAAATTACTTTGAATACGACGGACAACTTTTCCTACAGTGCCATGGCACCTCCATGGGAAGCGCCTTTGCTCCATCGGTAGCTGGATTGTATGTGAGTCAATTCGAACAAAAATTTGTTCTCAACAATGACAATCCATACGTTTCCAGTATTTTATACTGGAAACGTTATATCGATGACGTCCTGTTGATCTGGGACACTAGGAATTCCTTGACCACATTCATGGAATGGCTGAATGCCCAAGACCGTTGGCTCAGGTTTACCTCTACCGCCAACAGAGAGAGTATAGACTTTTTAGACTTGACTATATTTTCTGAGAATGGGAAACTAGAAACAAGGACCTACACGAAACCTACAGCTAAAAATAACCTACTGTCATATTTCAGTTTCCACCCCCAACCTCTAAGAGACAATCTCCCTTATAGCCAGTTTCTTCGACACAAGCGAAATTGTAGCAAAGCAAGTGATTACAAACAACAGGCTACAATTTTAAGTAAGAAATTACGAGCGAGAAACTACACTCCTCAGACAATCTCTAAATGTAAAAAAAGAGCTCAAAACCAACCAAGGGAGTGTCTGTTACAGAGTCACCAGAAGGAACCAGTAAAGGACCTTGTCACATGTGTGACCACCTTCTGCCCAGCCTCGTATCAGGTACAAAAACTTATAAGGAAGAATTGGGCAATAGTGACCTCAGGGAATTTCGATTGGCCCAAGCCAAGATTTGCCAACCGGAGGACAAAAAATCTCAAAGATGTGTTAGTACACACTCGCCCCAGGAAAAGACTCACTACGACTACTATAAGAAACATCAATATGACCCCAATAACTGGCCATTTTCCCTGTGACACCTGTGGAGTTTGTAAATTCACGAATCCAACCAAGACCCTACAATTGACTGACAGCCTGCTATGGACACAGAGGCAACACACAAACTGTAATTCCACCCATGTGGTGTACCTCATAACGTGTCCTTGTCAACAAAAATATGTGGGGATGACCTGTCGTAAGGTCAAGACTCGCATAGGAGAACATAGGAGCAACATACGGCTCAAGAAAAGTACAACAAAACTCTGCACACATTTTGTGACAGCTGGACATTCGTGTGATGATCTCAGATGGACAGTGTTGGAAAAACTCCATGAGAAACACACTGATGCTGAACGCACACTATTTGAAAGGGAACAAAGATGGGTCGATCGATTGGGAACCCACCTGCATGGGATGAACGACAATATTCCGTGGCACCAATTTTACTAAGCGACCACCCTGTTTTTGGTCCACTGGTCAACCCTAAAGACTCATTCCTGTTCGTTGTGTACTCACTTAAATCCGAATTCATTTGAGTGTGATATTTCGACCATATCAATAAAAGGCCCTTAATATCTCTTAATAAAATTTTTTTACTACATAGTCTTAGCGACTATTTATGACATTTAGTCTTTTTTCATATTTTTGGCAAAATAGAGGAATTAATTTACTCTTAAGTTACCATCTTATGTTTTTAGAACGACAACGAACAAAGTGTCTCTGCCACTTTAATAATCATGGCTGGCAGTAGTCCCTTGTTGTTCTTCATGACTTTAAAAACAAACAAGGGATTGTAGTTCCTCTTCCCAGGGGCAGAGTCAGCACTAGCAGTAACTGCATCCAACACGAGGGTAAGAACGGCGCGAGACGAGCGTCTAACCGAACGCAGTAAGTAACGGCTGCGCTCTTGCTATCATTATGATACCTTCTTGCAACATGCATTGCCTTTTATTATTCTAGCGAATGCCTTGTGACAAGCGACTCTCACAGCCCGTCTGATGCGGAGAGATTTCCTGTAAACTAAGGTACCAATAGTATTAGCGCATGAATTAAAACACTCCGTGCATGACCCACAAGGCTAGACCCCCGTGCCTATAACCATTTAACGGGCAACTGGGCCACTTATAGGAACTTTCACGAGTTACTCAATGACTATTAATTTCATTTTAAATCATTTTCATCTTTAAGTCCTAGCCTCACGATCCATTGTTTCACATCCTCACTACTCCCATGTAATATAGTATCCACAATGTGATGCATGCAGATATATTAATGGAGGTTGATGTAAATTATATCACTTCTCTGCACCGGGCTACAAATATGAGTCTCTCGCTGTGCATGCTATATGCCGCTATGTACAATTGTTCTTATATTTGTTTTCCCAAACACAGGAAACTAAGTGTGAAATTCTCATGCTTCCAATGAACACTACACGAATAGTGTGAGTATTCAGTTTGTCTTTTATGTATTGTCCTGACGAAAGTTCTACAGACCCCTCGGGCCAATTAGAGCTGAAACATGTCGACCTAGATGGAGTTATATGGTAGTCCTGTAACTCGATTACCTAGTATACCACTATTTTTAACCACAGTTTACACCCTTTTTTCAATAAATTGTGTGTTTGGGTGCTAACTTGTTTTTAGAATTTTTTGGCTCACTAGCACTACACTATAAACCCTCTGGACAAGTGCATTTTTTCATTTCTGGACACTTCTACTCTTTCCAGAGGTTGCCTCGGGTGAGGCAGGCATATAGCACGTCATTTGTTAACCCAATGAATATGCCATGACGCTAGAGAAGGGGCGGATAAAAGATACACCGCACTTATAATATCTCAACGTCTATGAGGGTTTTCAAAGGATAGCCATTGGTTATTGTAGATACAAGTGTCCATTCCTGCGCAGGATGATTGAGGTACCTATTCAGGGGAACTGAATGGACGCATAATTCCTCTTCCCTCTTTTGATCACAATCACAACTAATGAAAGATAGTCAGCTCTGTCAAACTTCTTAAACACTGCTAATTTTGAGCAGGTTCTCAAACTACTGAGCTGTCTTCCCAGCTGTTACACTGGGGTTCACCTATCTCTAAGCGCTCCCATTTTAGATAGGTAAGTGAACCATGGCGCACAGGCTTGCTGTTGTCATCGAAAGTTGCCAGAAGGAGGAGATAGGTTTAGGATGAAAGCACTTTCAAATGTTCTTCCCATATACAACATTCCCAGTTTCCTGCTGCTGATGACAAGTGTTCTATCACCAACTTGAGACCCCCTCAAAAGACAGCGTAACTGCAAATAATTTCCATAGTTAGTATTGCAGCTTATTGAGTAGAAACTCAAAATGGGTACAATCCAACAGAATACAGAGGACCAAGGAAGTCATTTAGACCCTAGTGGGCAACCCACCAGCCAACAAGGTCAGTGAAGGCTTTCACCTGCTTCCCCTGGAATCGGACCACACAAATCACTACCTGCCTAATGGAGATCTCATTGCCAAAGGTGCACCCACCAAAGGGGCAATCACTTTTGGAAAAGATGACTACTGAGGGATGGAGTATACTTACCCCCAACATAAAAGTCCACTTCCCTAATGTAAATGCGTGCAGATCTTTGGTGTAACCATGGTGGAAACAACTCCATCTCCACAATGGTTTGACCCGGCCGATGGCCTGACAGAGAGAGAGCCGTAAGAGTTGACCTCTATGAACACCCACCTAATTTACAGGGCAGAGACAGAGGTCAGTTTTCACTGGCCTGGCGGTAAGCAGAAGTAAAAATTGCTTAAGGCTCCCTTCGCGATAGGAGATAACTGCAAAGGCAAAGGAGCATTTTTAGGTCTCGGCCTGCGTCGCACTGCGTAAGCAGTGGGCAGAGTCCGAGATTTTATGTTTTGGCTACAGTGGGGCTTGACGCCCCTCTTCTCCATTGGCTGGCTTCCTAAACGGAGGCCAGCCATTGGAGGAGAGGGGCATCACTCTGTTCCATCTTTTTGCGATTCGGGGGGTGTGTTTTTTGCAGTTTTTAAGCCTTGACGTCATCCGTCACTCAACTGCTAAAAACACGACCCCGAATCCCGAAAATGTCGGAGCTTTGCGGCAGCCATTTCAGGCCGACCGCCGCCGGAAGAGGTCGTCCTCAGGTGAGTGCTTGTTCTGTCCGTCACTGCCCCATGATGCCTTGTTCTCCCTCTTACTCTCTCTCCCTTACTTGTGTTCCGCAGCTTCTCTTTTGATCAGTGCACTTTCCCTCAACCTTGCTCTAAAGTTCACTCTCTCGCCCTCTAGATTCTTTGACTTTTTCCCTCGCTGTCTTTCTCACGGACATATTACATCTCTATGCCCCATCACTCCGCTTGTTCTTTGTGCTTCGTCTGTGTTCCTATGCTGATAAGAGTTGTCATTCTGCGCAGCACCAGTGACGTAAAATTCTAGTCCTTTCAGTGCTTAATTTGTGCCGGTGCATAAAATATTTAAAGTTGGACGCCGTGCCCGAATGCGTGGGTGAGGTCCTTATAGAAGCTACAAATCACAATTGAAAAATTTATTTTTTTGCCAGCCCGTGTCCGTTCCTCCTTGGCGCAGAAGTCTTTCCCCTTGAGGAGTCGGACAAATGCCGATCAGACTAGTTTGCCCAGTTTTGCCCCACCCTCCCTCCCCCCCGTACTGCGCAGGCGCAGCAGCGCTGCTCAGTCAAGTCCACCCATAAGCAGCAGCATGTGCTGCTCTGACTGCTCAGCAGCGGCCTCGAAAACCAAAGGCAAAGTAAGTAATGATTCGATCACTTTAATATGTGGTAGTATTGTAGTGTGAAGCAAGTGTGTTTTTAATGGCTGAGGACGAGTACATGCAAGGTACACATAGGGCGGGTTTGAGTCTGCATGTGGTGCTCAGTAGGGTTATCAATGCCCCCTTGTCGATGCCGGTGGGTGGTGGGCATTGGTATATTGATTAGTGATCTGACTGCTGGAAAATATTGGAGCAAGTTCTCTAGGTTTGGATTCATTTTTCTCTTGTTCCCAGGGCACTTCTTACACCAGGCAGGATTAATAAAATATACCCTGGAGCCTCAGCTGCCCCGGTGTGGGGCAAAGGGGGCAGAGCTGTTGCATCTGATGTGGGATTGTGAGCGCCTCCGGCTCTGGGGGGGGAGATTGACTATATTAATGACGTCATTGAACGCCATATTCTGCATTCACCGGTGACGTGTTTGTGGGGCTGTTCCCACGTCCAGCAAAGTATGAGGGCTGCTCTAGATTTATAGGCTTGGATTTGATTTTAGCAAAGCGCCTTATAACCATTGAATGGATGGGGGGAGGGTTGAAGGGGCGGGGTCCCTTTCTGCTTTGATCTCTACCAGCAGGACTCTTGGTTTCGCACAGTAGGTATTAGTCGGTGAGCCCCGCCCCCGCCGCCTCCATGGTGCTTTCCACCCTGTGTTACGTGGCAGGCTCCCTTTAGTTCTCCGCATGACCTTTTGTACACCTTGGAGCAGCAGATGTGAGACAACCGGTGGACTCGGCGGGGGAGGGGCTGCTAAAGGTTGAATGGTTTCCTGTGCAATCATGTGCTGCTGCTGTTTGTGGTAATACTGATTCTCTGGCAGTGGGTTGTGGCGGTGCATACATGCTGCATCCATGCCTACTGTTGTATGTGTGTGTTGGGCTCTGTGTTTGTAGCTTTGTTTGTAGGCGGGTCTGTGAGGGTGGCTCTGTGTATGTGTAGGTGGGTCTGTGTGAGGGTGGCTCTGTGTGTGTGTGTAGGTGGCTCTGTGTGGGTGGCTCTGTGTGGGTGGCTCTGTATGTGTGTGTGGGTGGCTTTGTGCGTGTGGCTCTGTGTGTGGGTGCAAATGCAGTAGGTCTCGCATTTGCGAGAGATTAAGCTATTGGCATTGTAAATGACAATGGCATTTATTTATGTTTTAAAAACATAAATAAAAATAATGTCGTGAGCAATGCCAATAGCTCTAACTTTAACAATGCCAATACCATTGCATTGTAAATGCTTGTTGTTATTTCCATGTTGATGGAGCCGTATGTCAAACTTAAAAAAGCATTTGACAGGAACCTCCGTGACGGTGGTTCCTGCTCATGCGAAATGACTGCCAGCTTGGCGGTCATTTCTAAATTGGGCGGGAGGAGTACCCTCGGCCTGGCGGACATAAATGTTGCCGCCAGTCCGCCGTAGAATACTCTGCCAAATAATAAATCAGGCCTTAGTTTCTGTTGGCGCACCGCTCAGCTGCAGCGATTTCCTGTGAGCATGCAACTGAGCTAAGGCAGCAACCAAATAACCAAACGAAGTCAAGCAGGGACCCATGCAGGACCGAACTGAACATTTGCAGGTGCTCCACACAGCTCTTTTGGCACCCAGTAAAGCACTTGACAGCACCCTGTGAGGACACGATGGATCCCGTATAGATATGACAATAGACAACACTCACACTTCCAGTAGCTTTCTTTCTGAAGGCCTTAATTTCTCTGCTATCTTTTTCTTTTCACTCACGCTTCTTATGGCTTACCCCCTCCCTTTTCTTCAACATTCTCACACCTTCCATTTTCTTTAACTGCTTTTTGACACCTTTATATGTATTTCTTTCTGTATGTATCAATATTATTGATCCATAATTTGTACTTTATTTATTATTAATTTCTTCTTGCCCTTCTTTTTGTACTCATGGTTTCATTGTCTCTCTGTCTTCTTTTTCCATCTCTGCTTTACCCTTACCCTATTGTTTTTGTCTGTCCCAACTTTCATCACCTTGTTTCTCTCTCCCTCCTTGTTTCTATTGCCATCTTTCTGCTTTTTTCTGTGTTAACACAGCCATACTCCAACCATGATTTGCCTTTCATTTTTCTTTCGAGACCCCTCCCTTTTCTTTACAACTGTTGTTTCTTTCTCTTGCTGTGCATCTTCCTTGATTTAGCCATCTCTATCTCTTTCTTCACTTATGTTGCTTTGATTTGCATCGGGGTCCTAGGTATCCTTTCGGAGTACATAGCTGGCAGGGTGGTGTATGTAGACATAGTTGGCATTTGATGGGGTGTATGAGGTTCAGAGACTTGACTCACACATTGGATGGTGAACGTCACAGCACAAAAGCCAACAGTATTGTGGACAGTGTGTGAGTAGGTGCATTTGTACATAGCTACCACTTTAGGACTTGCTACAGCCTTAAAGTGGCCTCCACCATAGAGTGCATGGATTCTGAATCAGTGGAAGTCATCTGGTTATATGAAGTCCACCCAGGAGTGAGAAGGCCAACCCCAGAAGACAGAATAAAGGAACAATGGTGTAGAAATACTATGTTGGGTTCACCCCTTAGTGGCACCTTTGCAAGCCCGAGGGCTTCTCCTCTGGGGCGTTGGGGCTCCGCCCCGTTCCTAAAAGCTGCTCAATCATATTTATTTAGTAAAAAAATATATACAAGTCAAGTCAAATTAGTCTTTATTTCGACTTTTAGTCATAAAAGACACACATTTACATATTGAAAATCACATTTCATTGACATTACATTCTGTTTGATATTTACAGGGAAGTACATCTTAAGATCTTCAAATTAAGATTACCACACACATGGTGATCACATTTCATTGACATTACATTCTGTTTGATATTTACAGGGAAGTACATCTTAAGATCTTCAAATTAAGATTACCACACACATGGTGTTTCAACTCGACCAGTTAAAAAAATAAATACTATGTTTTGGTAAAAAACATTTAAAATTGATAAAAATGATATTCCACAAATATACCACAGTAAATTTATAGGGGCTGCAATACTTTCAGTTTACCACTTCGGATTGTCCACATCCATTTTAAAAATTTTGCGAGCGCAATAACCATAGTGTCAGAACAGTCGGTTTGAAGTATCCTCAATGCTACTGTCCCAGTCTGAATCCCCTTTTGGATACAGATCGACCTAATCCATTTGTGGCGAGGAGCTTTGTACTCTGGGCATGCAAACAGGACATGAGCTATACTTTCCGAGTGTGTTATACAGAAAGGACACATGTGGTCATTTTTACTAGTTGACCATTTGCAAGTAACCGTGTTAAGTGGGAGAGTTCCTACCCTAAACTGATGAAACAGTTTCCTATCGTATGGCGTTGTGATGAGATCCCAATACCTCTCATACGAGGGAGTATGTTTCAGCTCCAAAAAAGCCTTAGTAAGCGATGGAGCAGTATGTGACTGAAACTCCTCTTGGGATATCAGTGCCCAGTAGGCTTCTTTTAACTTAAGTTTTGAGGGGAAGATGCTCTCCTGGGGATTTTCCCAAAGATCCCCCATACCTAAGGCCTTAAGTAGGGATTTAACCTTCCTGAACCATAAAAGTTTACCCCCAGAGTCCATATTTCGCGTTTCCAAGAGTGCTGACGCGTAATGAGAGAGTTCGGGCGTCGCCCACAATCTCCTCCAATATGCAATTGTCTGAACCTACAAATGTCCTGTATGCTATGACTCCCCAAATCCATGCGTAATGGTACAAGTGGTGCTGAATGCGGGAGCCCTGTTATACAGCGGAGAAATTTGTTATGTGCATTTTGTAAGCCCGTTATATCAGAAACCCCCCACAATTCTGCTCCATACAACATGGAAGATCTAACTTTAGTGTCATAAATTTGTACTGGGGCCATTGGTTTGGTAGCTGAGGACTTAAACTCTCTTAGTAGAACACCAGCCAACTGTGCGTGCTTGGAAGTTAAATATGACATGTGTGGCTTCCACTGGAGCCTGGAGCCTAGTGTTATGCCCAAGTAGCTAAAGCTGTCTGTCTGTTCTAAGAGTTCCCCGTTCATGAAAACTCTGCCCCTGATGTTCCTATGCTTATGCATTACCATGAATTTTGTCTTTGATACATTAACAGATAGGCCATAGTCGTTACAGAATTTTTCAAAGCAGCCGATTGCTTTCTGGAGCCCTTCCTAAGTTTTAGATATTAAAAGGGTGTCATCGGCAAACATTAACAGGGGGGACCGAGATACCGTTCTGTTTAGGTGCATCTGTGTAAGAGTCCCTATAATAATCTGTGACCCGGTTAATATATAGAGTAAATAATGTGGGTGCCAATACACATCCTTGTCGGACACCTCTTGCTGTCGGAAATCTATCGGTCACCTGACTCTGGTTACCCCATCTCACCTGCGCGTAGTTGTCATCATGAAATTTAATCAAAACTGCGAGCAGTTCAGGGGGCATACCTTGTTCATGGAGTGCTCGCCACAACCTGTCTCGTGGGACAAGGTCGAATGCAGCCTTCAGGTCTACAAAGGCTGCATAAAGTGTACCGCCCCCTAGGATCACCCATTTCCAGTATATTGTGGAGAACCTAAAAACTTGATCAACTGTGCTGGTGGAGGGTCGGAAGCCAGCCTGTAAGGTAGACATGACCCCCGATTCCTCTATCCAGTTCTGGATCCTGAGAAGTATCATCCTAGCCACAACCTTTTGAATACAAGCTATTAGGCTAATCGGCCTATAGTTAGCTGGATCTGCGCGGTCCCCCTTTTCAAAAATAGGTATGATTTCAGCTCCCCGCCATGTGTCCGGCAAGGCGGTGCCTCTCGCAATGGCATTTGCCAGCAATTCTATGTACGGGACCCAGACTTCTTTGTTATGTAAAAAAAGATCTGCTGGAATTTTGTCTAGGCCCGGGGCTCTGCCTTTAGGTATTAAGTTGAGGGCATATTCAACGTCTTTCCTTGTGAACACAAGTGGGCTTTTAGGTATGGAACAGCTGATAGAGTCCAGAGCAGTTATAGGTGCGCTATTTACGTTAGCAAACTGGGACTTGAAATACATTGTCCAGCGTTCTGGAGGGACATGGTTTTCGGGCTGTGGTTTTTGATTCCCCTTGCCCCACCTCACCAGGTGCCAAAAGCCCGTCATATCTCTGGACTTGCTTGCTTCGTATAACTCGTCCCAGTATTTATTGTCCCAGGCTTTTTTTGCTATGTGTTGCATCCTTTTATAGTGTTTCCTAGCGCCCTGTATGGCCTCCCTATCAGTAGATCGCACTGCTAGAGCTAGGGATTTGTATGCTGACCTACAATTTTTATCATACCATGACTCGGGTTTCCGTCTTCCTTTGCCATAAGGGTTCTTCTTTTGAATACTAAAAAATGTACCAAGTTTAAGAAAAAGGGTCGAGTGAATATGAACTACCCTGGTATCGTAATCTTCATAGGATGACTGTCCCTGTATTTCTACAATTGCTTCTTTAACCAAAACATCCATTTCATTAATAAAATGGGGATTACCCAGACACTCAGCCCATCTTAACCGCCTTGTGTCATTTGTCATGACAATATCATCTACTATATCGTCTTTCAGTGTTCCTTGTCCCTTAAGGAGCAGTATCTCAAGGCTGAGCGGGTTGTGATCACTCTCTATTCGTTGAATTATAGTCATGTCACAGACAGAGGACCAGAGTTCAAGATTCACTAATATATAATCAATTCTACTTATACTCAAGCCATTATTGAATGTTGGATTGCCCTGCATGTCCCCTCGCGTTCTCCCGTTTACTACTCTAAGCCCACATTCGAGACTAATGGTCTTAAGTTGAAGGGCTGCTTGGGTCCACCTTTTTATTGGGGGTATATTTAATGGGGGAATTTGCCAGCAAGTGTCTTCAACCTCAGTGAGCTCTAGATCGCTGTGATCCAGGGGCTCAAAGGAGCAATTAAAATCTCCACATATTAGTACATTAGCACCTCCCCTCCAGGTTCTAACATAATGTCCCAGTGCCTCAACTACCTCTGACGTTTTCCCCCCTGGTTTCCCCCTAGCATATACATTAAAGATAATTAATTCACCAAAAATGGGGGATTTTAACTTAACCACCAATATGTCCTTGGAATTGGTTTCAAGTTGGGTTGTTGTGTATCTATCATCCTGCCTGACCCATGTAGTCAGGCCCCCCATTGGTCTTCCCTTGCTTAAATGGGTTGCCGCTAACGCGAAATGAAGATACCCGGGTCTATATTGTGGTTCAACTGCCCAGGTTTCCTGCATGGTGATTATCATATAATTATCAATAAAGATAGCCCAATCCCTGGACGCCAGCTTATTCTTAAGGCCTGCCACATTCCAGGATACCAAGAACTGACCCCCCGAGACCACATATTTGGGTAGGAGTACTATTGATGCAGATGCACGCAAAAACTAGCAATCCCTCGTTTAGTTAGTCAGTCATTTCTGTTATGTGCGCATATTTCTGATAAACGTTTGGTTGTATGTCCTTCAAGTCTCAAACCGCCCTTTCCCCAGCTCTAAGACTCAAGACCCACACCAGGTGCATTTTCCACCCTTCACACCCTCAAGCAGCAGTGTTATTCAGAGTAGGTGGGACATGTCTGCAAATCTGTAATGACGGGGAATCATGCCGTAATGTTTGCTGTATCTGCCTGACTGCCATGTTAAAACCTCTTGTCAAATATAAACAAATCCATTGTTGTTATGCACGCAGAGAATCTGTCTGGCCCACTGCAGCACTTAGACCCTAACTCAACCGGACAACAAGCAGCACCTCCCCGTAACGCTGCACCAAATCTTTTCATTTCACAATGCTGGTGCAGCGTTAGTTTTATTTTCGTTGGAATGGCATGGGTGGTAATGCCATTCGTAGTAAAGACGTGCGTAGTAATGAGTGACTCTGTTGTGGTACTAGTTTCGTTGTTAAGACCTCTCGTATTAAAGACTTCGTTTAAAAGGATGTTTCCCCTTGGGCAGTATTCCTATGTTTGTTCGGATAATTATGTCTCGATATTGGTTCATGTGTGGCCTATTTGAAATACCCTCACATAGAATGGAGATTGGTGACGGAACTGTAAAGAGGTGCTAGAGTCGGTAATTCAGGTAAAATTAGGTTTATTACATAAACCAGTAAAGACCCACTGGTGCACAGCAGTAAGACGTCCTGTAACCACCAACTCCAACCGCTTCTGCTTTACAATCTAAATCTGACATAACAGTATTCCAAAATGACATAATACATTCGGAGTATACCATGGCAACAGAACAAGGAAACTTTATTGAGACATGGCTATGAAAACATACAAATACCACATGTCCCTTTTTTTTCCAAAACAAAAAAAATATATATTAATAATAAACTATTCCATAATATAATCATCAAATTTCTTAGGAACTTTAACAATTCTTTTTTGTAAAGATAAATCCCTTTCAATATGATTATTCTCTTCAACATCTCTTTATCAGATGATTTCACATTTGCTCATCAAATTCACAATCCAAACTCATACCAGCAAAACATTCAGAATCCATATTCCTTGAAGAAGTAGCATCAAACTTCCCACCATTCTCACAAAACAAAGTACCATGACTTTCCAATTCCTCCTTTTTAAAGTAATCTTCCTGTCCAGGTTTAAGAACAATAATGGCGCTCTTATTCCACCACCCTTTGTTTTTTTAACAACACAGCAGAGCCAGTAACCCTCTCCACCAAATAAGGTAGAGAGAATTTTGAAGAACCTTTGATTTGTTGAGAAACAGGTTTGATGACTCTCACCCAACTTCCCACTTCAACAGACTTGCACTTAGCCTTCTCATAAGCATCATGATAAGTTTTGTTCAAACCACGGGACACACCCAAATTATGTCTGGCCTTATTGAGACAACTCTCAAAGGACTGAATGGCACCAGTCTTAATAAAATCAGGTGTGAGAGAAGTTCTGCTCTGCCTACCCCTCATCAACACATAAGGAGATACACCCGTACTTGAATGAGGAGTGTTATGATAACTCCAAATTTTCACCTTTAAAAAATCAAACACATCCAAATCATTGTCTAAAGCAGACTGAATTCCTTCTTTAAAAAATCTGTTAGCACATTCTACCTGACCATTGGCCTTAGGCCAATATAACGGTGCTCTTTCAGAACAAACTCCAAACTTTTTAAGAAAGGTCTGCATTTTAGCAGAAACAAACTGAACCCCATTATCAGACATAATAATTTTTTGTGCACCCTCCTTTTGGAAAATCGTATCCAAAAAACGTATAACCATATCTGTATTGGGATGTCAACAAATTTGTAATATAACCACTTGGAGAAGTTGTCAATAACAACAATCAGAAATCTTTTTTCTCTACCCAAACAATCATAAGGACCAGCAAAATCTATGGAAATCTTCTCCCAAGGTTGTTGGGAAATCTCTTGAAAGCCCATAGGCTCTGTAGACACTTTCCAATGTTTATCCAAGGAAATTCACACCTTCCAATTATCCACAAAACGTTCAACAGCAGCATCCATCCCTGGCCACCAATAATGCATTTTAAGTAATCTCTTAGTACCGGATACACCAGGATGTCCACAATGAGCCAAGAAAACAAGATTATTCCTAATACCCATTGGTGGAACAAACAAATCATGCCTCATTAACATATCATTCACAATAGTAAGTTTACTTGAAATTTGAGCAAAACTTTGCAAGCTAGAATCCAGACTTTTAGACAATGGCCATCCATTAACCACAAACTCTTTAACCTTAGTCAACACTTGATCTTGTTTGAGAAACTCACACCATTCCTTCTCAGAAATATTCATCCCACAATCACCTATGGCATCCACCACAGCAACAACACATTCATGCAAATCAATCATTTTTTCATCATCCACATCCACAGGAGGAAGTCTAGATAAGCAATCTGCTGTTAAATTTTTTCCTCCTGCAATGTGCCTAATTTTAAAATTAAATTCTGGTAGCCGTGCAATAAGTCTCACTAATCTTGATGATGCATTACCAGACCTCACTCCATCCATCATCAACACTAATGGTTTGCGATCAGTGGCAAGAACAAAAGGACGACCCCACAAAAAATTCTTACATTTTTCTACCGCCCATACACACGCAAGGGCCTCTTTTTCAATAGTGCTATAACATTTTTCTGCTCCTCTAATTCCTCTAGAAATAAAAGAAATAACTCTCTCCTTGCCATTAACCAACTGAGTAAATACCGCGCCTAGACCTATGGCACTAGCATCAACTGTAACAAATGATTTACCATATTAGGATCAAATGTGTTAAGTCCTGGTGCCTGTGCTATAAGTCTTTTTACTTGATTGAACGCCTCATCATGTATTTGTGTCCAAACAAACTTTGTACCTTTTTTAAGCAATTGTCTCAAAGGCTCAACTACTAAGGCATATCCTTTTACAAACCTAGCATAGTATTCTCCAAGTCGCCAAAAAAGAACGCAGAGAATCGTGGAACTCCGGACCATATTATGACGTACACATGTATGGTGTCTGTGCGTATGCCTCAGTCCATGGTTAGCTGTGAACAAGTATACGACGTTAGACTACAGGCCACAGATTTCACGCACGCATGCGTATGCTTCTGTGTGTGACTTTGATGATGCATGTTTCACAGCACAGGTAACAGGACAGGTGTCTTTCCGAGCGTAAGATGTGCACACGTATGGTGTGTGTGCGCATCCCTCAGCTCAGTCTATGGCTGTCAGTGAACACGTATGCATTAGACTACAGGCCCCAGATTCGAGGCCTGCCTTCAGGTTGTGTGTGTTTGCAGGCCAGGCCATAGATATGCCTGGGTGTGTGTCGGCTGCAGACCCCCATCTGTGGAGCTCTCCCACATGCTCAAAGCAGCAGTCACTGATGCATCCCACCTTTGCGGGGGTGGGGGGAGTGGAGGGGTGGTGAGCGCACTGCAGGATAAGCGGGGAAGGGCTGGCTCCCAGGGTGTGGTGTGTCTGCTTTCACTGTGTGATTCAGTGGTGTTGTGGCCTCGTCTTGAGTGACGTAGGATATATCATTTGAGGAGAAAAACAAGAGATTTCAGTGACGCTGTGAGGGAGTAACCTAACCAAACAGTAGTTTAATTTTAGAGATGTTAAGTTCTCCTCTAGAAGAGGTTAGACTCATGTGTCACTCTATCATGTCCTTAAATGTGCAATTTCTCTAATGAAAGTGGTTGTCAGTCTGGCTGGCACATGATCAAGTTTGTTTAAAGGCATATGTCAAATAGTCTATATCACTCTTCATTTCACTGCTGTTCATGTTCTATGTACGAAAAATAACAAAGGTTGCATGATAATATATCACTTCTCATGTGATGTGCCTAGCCCATCGTTCCAGCTGTTACCTCGCAATCAGTGCTATGCGGTGCCACCGCACCGGGCGTCAAGCTGGGGGGTAGGGGGGCATAATTTGCTCATACACTCGGCAAATATGCATCATTGGCAGCCACAGCGCCAATTCCATCCTGTCCCCTTGGTGGCATGTGAGGGGGAGTTGCACTTAAGTTGTGTGTCCCACCGGCACTTATTTGTTTGCTCCAGTGGCTTTGCCGAACGCCTGGTGGTGACAGGATCTTCAGTGCGGCCTGGCCGGTGATTGAATGTCAGTCATGCATGCCGTTGTGTTGGTTAATTGAAATTGTTGTGGCTGAGAGCAGCGATAGGGGTATACAACTGGACTTGAAAGTGCAAGTGGGTGGCAACAGTGCCTAAAAATTGTTCTGTTTTGGATGTGATGTGCTCTGAACCCAATTTCCTACTTATACAACTCGCTTACCTGCCCTGCTCGTCTAGTCTGCATCACTTTACTTTGTTTCAAACATTTCTTAAAGCTGACTGCAGCTGTTTACTGTACCTATTCACTATGGGCTCTGAGCTTGCAGCGATTTTTGGAGGCATTGGCCCCATCCTGCCTCAGCACCTACAGCTGATCCCAGCAGCAGCAGATATGGTGCACGTTTGAATGTGACTAGTTCAGTGTTGGTGAGCAGGGCAACTGTGTAGTTCTATGTTTGTGTGTGTATGTGAGCATTTAGTCCTGAAAATTGTATATTTATCTGGCTAGATATTAGCATGGTGCAATAAATTAAATATGTTTCTTAGTTGAACTGACGTGGTCACGAATGCTGTATATGTCTGTGGTTTAGATGTCAATTGAACTGTACATGCCACAGCATTGGTGTTTTCATTTGAGCTGACCCGGTTTGCTTCAGTTGTTAACATACAAGACACATATGCCTAGCTGATGGCTCCTGTGGACATGTGATTTGTGCATTCCTCTTTGGTGTAGTCAGGTCAGGTGCACTATACTTCTTTGTGTCTAAGTATTAAAACAGTTGAATAGGGTTTACTTGACCACAAGGAAAGATCTTTGGGCCTCACAAGAGTTAATTTACAGAGATATCAGTAAAAAACAATGTGCCTGGCCTGGACCGCAACTTAACCAATGTACATATTGTTTCCCAATTTGCACGTAGACTACAGCTTGCAGAGTAGTGCTTGCAGAACTTGGTTTAGCACCCCTGAATCTGTCAGCACAACCCTATGATGCGCACCCACCCAGGCTGCCAGGGCGTGCTGAATCTGAACAAAGTAAAATGGCGCATGCATAAGAACTGTTATACCCTTTATCCTGCTCCTGGCACTGACCAGCATGGCATGGTGTGACTGGTTCAGTAATAGAGTTGTGCCACTATAAGAGTTGAAGAGTATTGGCTCAAAGGCCAGAGTCTCGATTGCTAGTAGGACCGTTTTGTGCTGCAGGTCAAGTCTGAGGTGAGGGGCACACTTTAAATCTTTTTGGGCCTATTTATTAGCTGTTTGTCTACGGAATATTTTTCTCTTAAAGATGATATAATATAACGCTTCCTATAAAATGGCATTGGCTATTCACTCATCTCTGTGAAATCTGTAGCCACTTTGCATAATAGCATGATACTTGGTTCTCTCTGATCTTGTTTAACTTGATTAACTGGTTTCCATTTAATTTTGTTTAAAGAAAGTATTAGCATGTTTAATGTGTGCCATAACAGAGTCTATGGCTTTTCAGCAAATGTAAGTGAAAGTATCACTATAAAATGCACTATTGAACATTTTTTATTTTTTTGTCTGATGCAAGATGCATCAACCCCACTCTTGAAACTTTCTGGGTGAAAACCTGCTCCTTTTCTCTCTGCATATCCGATCAGGTAGTACACCTGAATTCAGTCAGTCCATGCAGGCAGCAGGTAGTGCCATTGGTTGAAGAGGATCATGTCAGTAGTAGAAAAGGGCAGGGGCTTTGGAACTGATGATAGTTTGAGGGGAGGCATTGGCCTGTTTCTGGTTAGCACAGTGTCTTCCAAAAGTCTTGAAAATGCACCATTTGCCTACTCATTTTTCAAAATTTTCTCGGGGGGAGAACCCCCCGAACCCTCCTTGAGTGGTTCAGGCTCGTTCGCTCCACTCGCTCGCACGGTGTGCTACACCACTCATTTTACGCTCACCAGTTTCACATGTCACCAGCCGCCACTGCAGCATATGTGTGTTGTTCAAAAGGATTTTCCAGCTACATAGTCAGCAAAGGAATTGTCTGCTGAAGATATACTATTGGATTGTCTACTGATAAATGCAACACCTGACTGGTGGGAAGTTTTCGCACATCCTGCTCTAGGTGCATTAGCTGTTGGTCAGAATTTTACAATATCTATGTGTGAAGCAGGTGAACATCGAGATGCATAGTCAGTGCTACATGAGGCAACAGCAACGAACCGAACTGTGTAGTAGCCTTACAGAACAGGGATCACAGTAGGCACTGCAGACGAGGGTAACAGCGCACTGACAAAAATGTGCGAAAGTCAGACCTGAAAAATAGAACCTGCTGCAGGTCAGGAATTGAGTGCACGGTGGTACATCACAAATAAACATTAATAAGAGAAGGTAGTAGTGGTATACTTATTCGCACGTCATAAAGGAAGAACTATATTTTATTGTGGGTACAGTATATCTGGAATTTGTTTATGTAGTACAGGAATGTGGTGCTATTAGGTTACGAACACCCTACTACCCAAGGTGTGATTAGTACACTGGATCCTAAAGATGCCGAATGTAGACAATTATGACTGCGAAATAACCCAAGCACTCCAACATAGTTAAACATAAATATAAGGTCCAAACGTTGAGGACTTCTTATTCACACAGTGGCACATCAAGCAGATCCCAAAAGCAGAATTCAGTTTTAGCTCGTGGGTTCATGGTGTGCTATATGGGACTGGAATAAGAGGGACTTGTGCATGTCATGATTTAGTTATTCAACCCCCATCCTTAGCGTAAGTAATATTATTATGGGGAAAAGGAGACATTCTCTTCTGCTTGAACATCCGCGCTTGTAGGTCCATAACTGTATGGCCGGTGTCAGAAATTCCTGAGTTAAAGGCATGTCCATACAGCTGCAGGCACTCCCCTTGCAACAGACACTTCTGCAACCACCTGGGAGTCCTTAAACCCAATTCTTGCTTGAGATTAGATTTTGTAAGGTTAGCGGGACACCCCTCAAACCTCCTTTAAAGATATGCTACTGCCATTTCTTTCACTCATATACTCAATTTCTCCAATCACACTTTCTCCCTTTAACTTCTCTCCCATTTGCTTACATTCTTTTTCTCATCTATGGCCCTGATTCCAATCTTTCCATAAACAAGGGTTGGCACAGGGATCAGAATTCCGAGTTTTGTGATCATTATCTTTCTGCTGCTTCCCCGCTAAAACATTTCTGCAGATCCAACCTGCCTAAATTTATCAAAAGTAAATGTGTGGAAAAAGACAAAAGAGGCAGATTTTGGTGTAATAAATACCGGCTTTGCATATTATGCCTTATTCTTCCCTCAAAACTCAGACTACGAAGTATTTCCTGCACCAGGTAAACACCTCACCCTGGGGTATTGGCTTTTACCAGGTGCAGTAAATATCAACCCATCTTCTGATATCCGCAAAATCAGGGAGTGTGCCTCTTTCCACACCCCGGCACGGGCAAGATGTACTGGAAACACCTGTTGAAAAAAAACTATGGCCAACCCCTTTATCATTCTTCCTCCCAATATATCACTCCATCCTTTTCATTTTGGAAAATGTGATTTTTTTTTTTTAAAACATTTTTTATTAAGGCTGCTGAGGCAATGCACATTTGCAAAAAACCGAATACACACCAGGCACATATGAATATCAGGTACCACATAAAGCATTGCAATTAGTACATTTAAGTGTCCAGCAGGATTGCGTATTAGAACATAGTGAATGTCACAATAGAAATATTTTCTGATAAGGCAATAAAGATGCAAAAAGGGGAAAACAAATAGCACGAAAATTGAAAGTAAGATAAAAGAAACAGAAATCATATTCACTAGATTGCAAGACCAACGTAGCAACTCAGCTCGTGCGATGGCGAGCATTACCTCTGACAACAACCACAGCCCAGTTAAAGCAGACGATCTCCTGCACCGCCCCTCCAGGACGTGGACAAAGAGCAGTAACCTACACAGTTGCGTGATGACACAAAGGTCCAAGGAATGAACCGACCACTGTATAATCTCCCGTAGCGTCAGGTAAAGCGTCCCCAGCGCCAGGAAAGGCGATGAAACCCCAACCCACCAGAACCCTGCCACAGGCCACGAAGAGCGGAAGTGTGTCACAGTTGAATCTATACCAGTGCGGGAGCGAAGAAGAAGTGCCCTGTGCCCTATCCCACCCCGGTCGGTGTGTTGGGATGTAGGGACTGAGAGGGCGCCTCCCGTGCCTTCCCTGCAATATATTGGCGATATGGACCCCAGAAATCTGTAGGGCGGGAAGAGGTTGGGAGCTGCTCCGAGTATTCCACACTGTTCACATTACAGTGCGCCACACTCCTGAGCCACGAAGTGACCGTGGGAGCGCGTCGTGAGCACCAGAGAAGAGCAACTTCTCTCTTGGCCAGAAGGAAGCAAATGGACGCTAATTTACGAGTTTTGCGTTGTAAATTGGACACGTAACCAAGCAGCGCAATTTCCGGTGTGACAGTCAGTGACAGATCCAGTATATCACCCAGAAACTCGTGTACCTCTACCCAGTATGTGTGTAGCCTCGGGCAGGTCCAGGAAAGGTGTGCAAAGTCGGCCTGAGGGGCGCCGCACTTGGGGCAGGTGTGGGGCCTGTTGGTGTCAATTCTGTGGGCAAGCGCTGGTGTGTGATACATCCTTCGCAGGAATTTAAAGTGTATGAGTTTGTGTCTGCTATTCAAGGAAACCTCCCTGGTCATAGCACAACACGCTTCCCATTGGTCGTCTGAGATCTGTGTGCCTAGATCCAGTTCCCATGCGGCACGAACCGCCTCATCCGACGATGGGAGTGAAGACAAACACAGTTTGTAGAGTTTGGACACCACGTGAGCCCCTGATGTGTTCTGTATGATGAATGTAAGTGCCGGATTATCGCCGGGCGGAAGAGGGAATGTGGGAAATGTAGCCCTCATCAGCGCCCGCACTCTCGTGAGTACAAATGTATCCATAAAAGTTTGATCGGTGAAGCGGGGGTCCTCAGTCACCGCGAAGGCATGGCCGTCGGGGAACAAGTCACCGATCGAGTGTATTTGGAATTTTGATAGCGACCGGCGGACCACCGCCTCGCCAGTTATAGGGAGCCAGTGGGAATTGGGCAATGGGAGGGCAGAAGAGTACAATGTGTCAGTGTGTAGTAAGCGCCTAACCTTGTCCCAAGCTCAAGTCGTCGTGGTGAGTGGGAGTATGTCATGAGGTTCTCGGGGAAGGCCCTTGGGAAGGACCGTGGCGAGAGCCACCGGGAGCGCCGCATCGGCCTCGGGTCTCAAATGTGGAATCCTGGCGTCCGGATGGTACCAAGGGTGAGCATACGAGCACTGGGCGGCCAAGTAGTAGAGGTAGAAATCCGGAACCCCAAAGCCACCCTTCTCATAAGGCAGGGTAAGCGTGCGCCAGGCTAGCCAAGGGTGTTTCCCCCCCACACCAATCTCAACAGGGCAGTGCGCAATTGTGTAAAAAAAACCTTGGTTAGGGGGATCGGTATGTTATTGAAGAGGTATAAAAAACGGGGGAGAACCACCATCTTAACAATGGCGATGCGCCCGGCCAATGATAAAGGGAGACGGAGCCATCTTTCGGTGTTATCTTCCAGAAAGTCTAGAGCATGTCCGTAGTTCAGGCGAATGATGGACACAGTGTCAAGATGCACATGGATCCCCAGGTATTTGACCGAATCCTCATACCACTCCAATGGGAGGGAGCAAGGCCACCGCTCGGTGGCGGGGGTGAGCGGAAATAATTGCGATTTGTGCCAATTGACCCTTAGGCCCGAGTACTCGCCAAATCGAGCAACCTCAGATAGCAGAGGTTGTAGATTGGTCTCCGGAGCGCGGACGTATAAAACCATGTCGTCCGCATAAAGTGAGACCAACAAAGGGCCGGTGCGGAATTGGAGTCCTCTGTGGAGATGTTTCTCTCGGAAGTGACGAACCAGGGGGTCCATTGCCAAAATAAAAAGTAAGGGAGACAAGGGGCACCCCTGCCGGGTACCTCTAGAGAGAGTAAACCCCTTGGTGATGGTGCCATTTAGGCGAATGCGGGCCGTGGGCGCGGTGTATAGCAACTCCACAGTTGCGACAAACATTGCGGGCATGCCCATCCTTCGCATCACGTCCAAAAAAAAGGGCCATTCTAGTGTGTCAAAAGCTTTTTCCGTGTCTAAGAAGACCGCGGCAGCCGGGGTGGAGGGATCGATTCTGTGGAGGACCGAGAAAAGTGTGCGAAGGTTCAGTGAGGTCGATCTTTGAGGGACAAAGCCCAACTGTGCCGGCGAAATAATGGAATTCACCAGCAATGCAAGCCGAATCGCCAGCACTTTGGCCAGAATCTTATAGTCCAGGTTTAGAAGTGACAGCGGGCGGTAGGAACTGCAAACCGTGGGGTCTCGTCCTGGTTTGGGCAACAAGACTATGACCGATTCATGGAGCGTCGGGGGAAGAACACCAGACTCCAGGGCCTCAGCGTATACTTCAACAAGTATGGGCACCAGTTCTTCTTTATATTCTTGGTAAAAATCGGCCGTGAAGCCATCTAGGCCGGGCGCCGAGGACCTCTTTAGGGAGTCAATTGCTTCTGCAATCAGGTCTGGAGTGATGGGATGGGCAAGAAAGTCATGCATATATTTCTCCAAGAACACCATAGCGATTTCGTTAATGTGCGGCCCCGGGTCGCGACACTCTTCCGGAAGGGCAGACGTGTAAAGATGTCGATAGTAAGTCAAAAAAGTGTCGCAAATAGCAGGGGTGGAGAAGTGATGTTCGCCCTGTGCATCAGCAATTTCGGTTATGTACGCGGCTTGCCGAGGCGGGCGCAGCAGCTGGGCCAGTAACCTGCCCGGTCTATCTCCCTCCCCATACCGGCGTGCCGCTTGGTACCTGCCCAAATATCTCAGTTCTCTGTCCGCGACTTCCCTGAACTCCAGTAGAAGCTCGAGGCGTCGCGCTTCATGGCCCGGTGAAGGGTCAGCAAGGATCTCATTCTCAACGGCCAACAAGTCAGTTTCTAGGCGGGACAGATGCGCACGGATGTCGCGCAGGGCTCCAACATGTTTGGTGATGCAAACCCCCCTTATGGTAGCCTTGAACCCCTCCCACAAAGTGGCCCAGGTGGTCACAGAGCCAGTGTTAATTTCAAAGTAGTCCTCAATGGCGAAACAAATCTCCTCAGTGAAGACCGGGTCCGCCAGTGCTTTCCCAGGGAATCTCCACTGCCGCTCATATCCGCCCAGCCTAGGGATCGAAAGTGTCAGGACCACAGGGGAGTGATCCGAGAGGGTGCGGGGAAGAGTGCGAAGATCAGTGACCCATCCCGCCAAGCCCGGGGAAAGTAGCCAGTAGTCAATTCTGGTGCTCGTGTTGTGGTAACTGGAGTGGTGAGTAAAGGCAGGGGTGTCAGTGTGCCGTTTGGCCTCTATATCCATCAGTGAGAAATGTGAGCAGATAGCCGCCATTGCTGCGCGGGCAAGCGGTTTGCGATCAGGTGAGGGAGATGTGCTATCTCTACTAGTGTCCATCAGCAGATTAAAGTCGCCCCCTAGCGCCAGTAAGTCAATGTCGGAGTGCAGCAGTGATAGTTATAGGTCGTGGAAACAGGCCGGGGAATCAATATTGGGACCATAGACCCCCACAAATGCAATTTTATAACCAAACAACACCCCAGAGATCATTGCATACCTGCCCTCACCATCAATTTTACTATTTGCGTAGACAAAGGGAATCCGTTTATGTATCAGGATCGCCACTCCACGCGCATATCTACTGTAGCATGAAAACACTCTGTGGGCACCCCAACCCCTTGCAAAGGAGGCTGTGTCCGCTTGAACCATATGGTTTCTTGTAGAAAAAGTACATCAGCTTTGTGTCTCTCAGCATATTGCATAACTTGCTTCCGTTTACGGATGGAATTCAGGCCACGGACATTCCACGTCATCAATGTCAGACTAGAAGGTCCAGTCTGCAAACCTATCCGGGCCATAACGTCAGGTCGAGGAATGTAAGCAAGAAGTGGTCATTTAACAAGTCGATACCATAGGTCTCGCAATCAGGCAATAAAAAAAAAAAGAGCCACAAAAAATACACACATCCCCACCCCCACCCGCCACCCAGCCTCCCAGCACCCCAGGAGAGGCAGAACCCAACTAACTTCTGAACAACAATGCAGAATAGCAATAGCCAATGATACAGAACGACTAAACATATCTGCAAACCTAAAAGTAACAAACCCCAAAAAAAGGAGCAAAACATGCAGGCATGCGCCATAGGGGGAAGCAACGCTAGCCCCCGAGCGGGCAACCCAGTAGTGCGAGTTGCGAGATGGTAGCAAGTAAGAAAAACCAGCAACGTCGGACCATCCCTCCAAGTAGACAATAAGCCATGACCGGAGTGTCTATAGGTAATCAGCCCAGGCCAGTTTCTACAAATAAGTCTGCGCTAGCTTGTGTGTCAAGCTGCTGTGGAGAGTTAGATCTGGAGCCAGAAGCCGAGCCCGGCCCCTTTTTGTATGTATGACAGAAGTCTTGGGCCTCAGCTGGAGAATCAAAGATGCGGAATCTGCCGTGAACGTCCACCTTCAGACGGGCTGGGTAAAGCATACTGTACTTCAGGCCGAGATTGCGAAGAGCCGCTTTGACACTGGTGAATTTCCGCCGCGCCTCTTGCACCATCAGAGTGTAGTCTGGAAAAAAGGACAACTTGGACCCCTGCCACCGCACCTCCCCCATTTCTCGTGCAGCTCGGAGTGCGGCGTCGCGGTCTCGAAAATTCATAATTCTGGCAATGATGGGTCGCGGCAATTGCCCCGTGCGTGGATTAGGCCCCAGGGACCTATGTGCTCTTTCCACCACAAAGCCAGCCGTGAAGGTGTCCTTGCCGAACAGTTCAAGAAGGAGGTTCTCAAAAAAGGTGTTGAACCGGCCTGTGGCAGTTGTCTCCGCCACGCCGAGGATTCGAATGTTATTCCGCCGACTACGCGCTTCTAAGTCCTCGTTCTTGATAGCCACATCCTTAAGAATTTTCTCGACTCGCTCCAGTAATTTCAGAGTCTTGGAGGACCCGTCTTCCAAATCCGATATTCTGGACTCAGCTAAGTCGAGGCGCCGGTCGTGGGCCTGCACCGTGGAGCCAATGTCAGACAACTTTTTATCAAAGCGAGTGTCAAGTGCCTTGAAGCCAGCACGCATCTCACCCATCATGGCAGCCTTCATGGATGTTGCATCGCCACTGTCCTGTGTCCCCTGCGTGCCCGAAGCCGCCCCAGGAGGGGGGTCAGCAGCAGGGAGCGGCGCCTTGTCAAAATTGAGCGTCCTCTGGGCCGGATCCTTTTTCCCCATCGTCGAGGACGCGTGGCGAGGCCGCAAACGCTGCGACAGTGGCGGAGAGCAGGGATCAATGGTAAGGCGGGTGACTATCTCCAAAAGCCACCAGAGCCTGTGCAATATAGAAGGAGCGGCAGTCCAGCAGGTAGGCCCCAGACCAGAGGAGCTAGGTCAGGGAGGCAATAGCAAGACACAGCCGGCACACTGGAGTGTCTCCGAGGCTTCCCTGACGCGGGCCGTCGTCACCTCAAGCGTGGATGAACATGGAGGGACCGTGTGGTATCAGTGCAGGACTGCGTAGGGTCCGCAGCGCGGTCTCACGGCGGGGCCGCTGTGCACTACCGGAGCGCGGTCTCACGGCGGGGCCGCTGTGCACTACCGGAGATCGCTCTCAGTCCACCCAGCAGCCGCACGCCCCGTCCTCCCCGTCCTCCGCCAGGCCCCGCAGTCACCACCTAAAGTCCCCCACGGGTCCGCGATCGAGGCCCCGGCTCCCTCACACACCCGGGCCGAAGGCTCCAGCCGCGCTTGGGAACCGGGAACCCAGGAAAACGGGGCCCGTGCAGCTACGGAGGCGCCTATGCGAGACCAGCAGGGAAGACGGCGAGGAATGGGGCCGCGACCGCCAACGGCCGAGCAGCACTCACCCGGCGCTCCAGCGCAGAAGGAAGATGGCGCCGAGGTCCGGAGGCCTCAGATCCCCTCCGCCGTGTTCCCCGCGTCCGGTCACTCCCGCGGCTCGGAGAGATCACCCAGGCAGTCCGCGGTCATCTGGAGACAGGTCCTGGCGCCCGGCGTTGGAAGTGGCTGCGGATTACATCTCTTTTTCGTAGTTTCCGGGCGCCCGCTCGGAGGAGCTTCACAGCGGAGCGGCCATTACGCTTGCCGCCGTGGCCACGCCCCCGAAAATGTGATTAATGCCAGGTTGCACAATTGTTAGATGGCAGGTAGATTTTAGACCCAGGACAAATTACTTTCAGACCAGAAAAAGGGGTAGAGAGCCTCCTGGTCACTGTGCCAGATGAACTACCAATAGCCTTTTATATGTATTTTATTCCTTTTTGGTAGACCGGCTCTTTAAAGCATGAGTATGAAGCTGGCTATTGAGTGGTTTGCATCTTTTCTTTCGGTCTGTAACCTCCCTTATTCACTCTAATGGCTTCTTCTATTCAAAGGCCAAAGGAACTCAAATCACTGTTTGTCTGGATGAAACCACAACCTTGAGCCTGGACAATTTTCAAGAGTTTGTTGGTGATTGATTGAGGTCAAACTCTTTAATACTGAACTGAGGATCTTGTGGTTAGAGACTACCCCAGCATTTGATGTTCGAACTGGGGGCCGGCAGATGTGGGAACTTCCACTACCTAGCCACCTTAGCTCTGAATTTAGGATACATATTTTACACCGCCCTGTCACTCATACCACAAGTGGACAACATATCTTCTCTGTGGTATTCTTCAAATCCACCCTCTCTTTGCCCCCTTCTAGTGGAATATGATAGTCCAAGCTATTATGTCTTCCCATCTGGATTACGCAAAATCTTATTGTGTGAGTCTCGTGAATAATTGGTGCCCAGAATGCAAATACAATAGGATAAAGCACCCCACAATTTTTGGGGCTCATCCACTGGGATTCTATTCTATTCTGCTCATCTTGCTCCCCTTCACCGGCTACAAGTCGCTTAGTATGTCATCTTGAAATGCCAGTGTATATGTCTACTTCCCACGTTATGATTTTTTGTGCTCCAATTTCGGATTGTTATCAGTGTCTCCCACATGCCGAGCCTGCTTCGGCTAGTACCCCTTATTTCCTTATTTTACCTTACTACCGAATTCTGGAGCAGACTACCTGTGATGTTCAGGGACCAACACAGTCATCTTACTTTTCATAAACATTTGAAAACCCATGTGTTTTTGGATTTGTTGTAATCCAATTGTAGTGGTCCTGGTTTGGCTAAATCTATAGTGCCTGTGCCCCCTTATGGGTAACAGTTTGGCCTCCACAAATATTCTAGTGGTTAACTGATATGCTGATTGAGTGATCAATTCATTCATAGATAGAGGTGAGATTCTGGCTAACTCCCTTAGGTATTTGATCACACAGGCAGTACCGAGAGGGACAGGCTTCAGGTAGAGGGGTATAATTGTGAGATTCTGGCACGGAGGACTGACTCAGGGAAAAGATTCTTCACTTTGAAGATCATGATCAGTTAGTTACAGGAGGTTTTTGTTTTCTTTCTCGGGTGGCTTTGATGTAGTTATGGGGGCAAAGCCATCAAGTATCATCACTGAGAGGCGTTCCTGCTTGCATTCCTGAAGGTTATCCTTGGCGAATGCCTCAAACTCTGTATTTAGAGGGTTGACATTAAACACAAAAGCTTGGATGGAAACAATGCAATTCTTAGATTGAGAGATGTCATTCCTGATATGATTATTAGGTAGAGTTGGGCCCAATTTGCAAATTGATGGGTCTTGATGTTCTTGTCCACAAGGAGGATTTCCAGGAGTCCCATGTAAAGGTGGAAGATTACAAGAGGTAGAATGTATCCGTGTTTGACTGCAAAGGATAGACAGATGGTGTCAGATCTGGAGATGATCATGTAGGCAAACTGTGATCAGCCAAGAAGTAACTAATGACGAAAATCAAACACGCCAAAACGCTACATCTTACCTGGGAGCCATCGGAACCACCGGAGTTGCTGCACCAGCCTGCCCTTACCCCTTGAGGGTACCGCCGCTTCCCGCTACTGCTCGCCGCACCCGCTTCGCGGGTGCCGCATCGCGGTGAGAGGCGAGGGGCAGGAGGAGCTGACTGGCCGCCTGGGGCCAACAGGAGGAGGAGGAATCACCAGAGGCAGCAGAGGGAGCGCGCTAGCAGGGACTCGGAAGTCCAGGAGTCCCTGCGCTGCACAGGCGTGCACGGCCGCGCCCCCAGCGAGACACGCCCACCGCGCCTGCAACGCCCCGTATTTAACACCACGCCGGACGCTCGGCGGGACGCGAGCGGGACGCCGAGCGAAGCCCGAGCAAAGGGCGGGCAGTCTGTGGCAGTCAGGGGCTGACAGAGGCTGGGCTGGGCCACGTCCCTAACATCTTGCCTGTGGACCTGGTAGGGTACGTGTCTGTGGCAGAGGGAGTATACCCTACTATGTCTACCCGTTCCGGGAAATTGCTTAGGTGTGGGGGAGAGGGAGGAGCGGCTGGGAGTTCTACAATAGGAACTAGGGACCGTTCATAACCAGAGTAGCAGCGGTCATTGAGAAGGAGATCGTGATGACCGAACGTCGCCTCTCTGAGGTCTACTTACCAGCTAGACGCTCCTCCCTTGGTGTTGTGGCTCAGGCCTTGTCCCCAACTTCTGAACGGGTTCCATCTCTCCACCCCTCAGATGCCCCAGTGCAGCCTCGGTTGCCGGCAATAGGAGCAAGTATAGATAGACTAGAGAATCTTGCTGCTCTTTTGCCAGTGGTGGTTGGTATCGAGGCGGCAGGGGAAATGAACTCTCAAGCCCCACTGTGCCCCGCCATCGGCCAGACCATCCCACCGTTACATCAGGCTCCTCCTATGGAGCCGCGATTGCCCGGCCTGTCCCAAGGCACCACAAAACAGGCGAAAAGGAAAAGGGTTGTGAGCTCCCGCAAAGGTAGTCATGCCATACTCTACAAGTGTCCAAGAAAGCAGGGGCAAAGGGGGTTTGGGTCAAAAGCAGAAAATGGCCTAGTACCAGCTCACAATGGTAGGGCAGGGGAGCTTCCTGTTGCGGGAACTACTTCTGATACTATGCTCGTACATCCTAATGCCGTCCCCCTGGAACCTGATTCCCTCAAATTAATTATGGATTTGTTTAAAAATCTATTGGACCCGTTGACGGATCAACTCAAGGTTTTGGGGGCGAGACTGGACAAATTTGAACAATCCTCCCTTGATAATTTTTTCTCACTCAAGACCCTTATTAAACACCAGTCTAGAGTAAGTGAGGATATCACGGGAAGGAACATGGGAAAAGGACTGTCTGCAGTTCCTGTCCCTGTGCAGGTTGTACCAACGTCGACTCCTCTCCCTGAGGTAGCACTTTGCAGGGATTTATCTTTAGCCCCCCTGGTCCCTCCCATTTCTAATCCAGGACCTGCCCCTCATATTTCCCATTCAAAAACAAATCCCCCCGTGGTCTCCAAAAATCAGCACAAGAAACCACCTCAGGTAAAGACACCGGCCGGTGCGGCTTTGGTTAAGAGCAGCCAAGCTGCCCAGCCGAGTGTCAATGGCAAGGGGGTCGGGGCAGCACCACCAGCTAAGGACGCCAGAAGCAACTTGGCATCGGACTCTACTGTAGTTGCTCCCCCAAAGGCCACCCCTCGGAGCCCTCCGGTTAATCTTCCTCCTGATTGCCATCCCTACGTAGTAGTGCTTGTCAATGTCCCACCACTGAAGGCTAATCAGATTGAGACCCACCAGGCCCTAAAAAATAAGAGTCTCCACTGGCTAAAAACAAACAAACCACTTCCAATGGGTGTGGATGGATTAATTCTCAGTGTCCGCAGGGTAGGTTGGGTGGGACAGGGCAAGAAGCGACTGGAGGGAGATTGTATCATCATTAATTTCCAGGATAATAGAGTGGCGAAGATAATTTGTGGCCAAACCCAAGAGGTGGATGGTCCTGGTGTCAGAGTAGTGGATTTGACTTACTTTTACCCTAGGCCTGCTGTTAACTTTTTCAGGCCTATCACTAGGGAGACTTGCTACGGCCCTAGTGGAGGCCCGGGTTACTCTGTGGCGCCCCAGTTCTATCCCCAAGCTGGGTGGCCGGAGACTACTTGGGGCTCCAGGGGCTATTGACTTGAGGGTAAGGGTGGGACGGTGGAGGGGGAGTTGAGAGAGTCTTCACCCTCTACCATAGTGCAGCCCTTATCCCCAACCCCAGTCAAAACCCATTCCATACTACTCGATGTCGGGGGTATGGTAGAGACCCATGAAACTACTGGCGTATGTGGAATATCGGTGGATCCGCAAGAGGCGGCCCCCTGTCATGACCTTGTATCCGGTAGCGTCCCAGCTGTGACGGACCCAGTCTTTAAGGTCTTCAGCTGGAACGTTGCAGGAATTTTAAGGAAGCTGACACTGCCCGACTGGAATGCATTGGTGGAAGAACATTCCATATGCATTTTCCAGGAGACATGGAGCACGGAGCCCACCCATAAGGTGGGTTATTCGGCCTATTCTATCCCAGCAGTATGCTCAGAATTGGGGAGGGGACGCCCTTCTGGTGGCCTCCTCATCTGGGTTGCTGCTTCATTGAATTTTAGGATAGTGGAGCACCAGACCGTTTGCATGGACCTCCTTAATATTATTTTGAAGGACTCCAGGGGCCGTGCCATTCTAAATATTTACAATATTTATGCACGAGGCACAAAGGGGGGAAGGCAGTCCCCAACAATTGCACTTCTGGAGGGCCTTTTAAGATCAACTCCATACAAGGCATGCACCCTGGTTGCTGGTGATGTTAATTGTACGTTCGAGCCCTTAGAATCGGACGTCTCCCTGGACCAGGACGAAGAGGATGTTAGGAGGGGGATTCCCGCTCTAGAGATAGCTCCCATCAAGAGGTGGACAGAGGTAGCCTTGCAGGTGTTTACCCTAAGTACGGAGTTCAACCTGAGGGCCCTAAACGGGAGGTCAGAATCGGACAAGGGGGGGCCCACACTTACAACAGGCCCAATCACACATCAAGAATTGACTACATCTTGCTTGATGTGTGTTTGTGGAACTCGGTGAGGGACATGGTTGTGGTCCCCTCAGTAGAGAGCGACCACAACCTACTCTCCCTCACTTTAGTCTCCTGGTGGTTACCCGGCAGGGGAGGCTCTGCTCCCTCCTCCACAGCAGATTTGGGCGAGTCGCAAGTATCACTTTGTGGGAGACGAATGAAGTGGACGAAACTCGCCCTCTCTGTGGAGAAGGTTGCAGCAATAACCCATCTCCTAGCCCAAGCACAATTAAATCTGGGGACCACTACGGGAGGGGTGGGGGCGGCCTGTGGGGCTTTTTGTGACCTTACCGAGGCCCTAACTAATCTGTTCACTGCTCACCCAAGTAGATCAGGGACCAAAGAAAGGCAAGTGAAAGTTAAGGGATGGTACACCCACACATGTAGGGTGATGAAGACCAGACTGGTAGAGGCAGTCAAATCCAAATCGCAAATTAAGACCAGGGAGGCCAGAAAGACTTACTCTAGGACCCTACGAATTGCTAAGAATGAATGGGAGGAAAAGTTCTGGGCGGACCTACTGGTTGCCAGTAAAAGTAAGGACGCAAGAGGGTTTTGGAATCTGGTGGGCTCCCGTAGCAGACCCGACGAGACCCTGAGGACATGTAACATCCCTCCCCAGAGCTGGTCAAAACACTTTGGGGCCTTATACTCATTGGTAGAAGGGCACCTAAGTGACCCAGCCGCACTCACCCTCTCGCTAGGGGATGCCACTCTTGACCTTTTTACGGCACGGGAGGTAGAGAAGGTTATCAAGTGGGTGGCACCACGGAAAGCTGCAGGACCGGATGGGCTTCCAGGAGACCTTTTGCGTGCATATCCATCTGACTGGGGCATTGTAATTTCTGCGCTTCTAAATGACATCTTGAAGGGTGGCCCAGTACCAGACTCATGGAGAGGGGCGATGGTCGTTCCCATTTATAAAAAGGGTTGCAAAGATATCCCAGGGAATTATAGGCCAATTAGCCTGATTGATTCCACACAAAAGGTTGCAGGAAAGGCAATTCTGGGAAGGATTCTCCACTGGGTTGACGAGAACAGAGTGCTATCTGATTTCCAGGCCGGATTCCGCTCAGGAACGGGCACCATTGAGCAGGTTTTCAGGCTAGCACTCTTAAACTGGAAGGTCGTGGAACTAGGCAAGGGCAGTCTTTATTTGGCCTTTATTGACCTAAAGACTGCCTTTGACCTGGTCCCTAGGGAGGAACTCTGGAGGGTACTACTGGGCCTGGGGCTGCCCCCCTACATTTTGTCCCTACTCATTAAACTTCATACCAGCAACTATGCCCAGGTCTGTTGGGGGGAAAATGGGGAAACAACGGATAGGATTTCGGTTTGTAGGGCTGTCAGACAGGGTTGCATGTTGGCTCCCACACTCTTCTCGCTGTATGTCAACGGTGTGGTTGAGCATCTCCAGCAAGAACCAGCGGACGCACCCTGTCTGGGGGGAGTACGGATTTCTACTCTGCTGTTTGCAGATGATACTCTCCTCATTTCAAAGTCTCCCCAGGGGCTACAGAAGCTATTGACCCGCTTCCAGGACTTTTGTTCATCCAGAGGACTGGTAATCAATGTGGACAAAACTAAATACCTGATTTTGCACCCTCCAAGGAAACTAGGACGCCCGCCTGTTTTGAACACAGTCCCCTTGGAGAAAGTTTCCGAATTTGATTACCTGGGGTTACGCATAACTGACAATATGAGTTGGTCCTCCCATATTGACAAGATGGTCCTGAATCACAAAAAGGTAGGGGGTGCTCTGCTCAAGGAATTTCGAGCATCACCCAAACATTTCGTGAGACCTGCAATTGAGATTTACAAGGCCAGAGGCGTAACATCAGCATTGTATGGGGTAGAGTTGTGGGGCCACTGCAATTTGGAGTCCCTATCCAAGGCTGAGAGCAAGTTTTTGAAGGACCTCCTAGCTCTCCCCTTGAGCACCCCGACAGTCCCGGTGCTCTTGGACGTGGGTTGCAAGAGCATCAAAGACCAGGCTCGCCTTCGTCCACTGCTCTTATGGTCCCGCATATGGAGGGTCCCGGAGTTAAAATCTTATGCTGACGGCTTGGCGGAGGTAATGAGCATGGGAGGCTGGGCCAAGATAAAGTGGTTGAGGGACACCAAAAATCTTTTGGGGGAGCTGGGTCTGGGGGACTGTTGGACTACAAAATCTGCTCCACCAAAGGCCGTCCTCAAAAAACTCTACTGGGACTGGGTCTCTGGCCAACTTATTGGGAACTCAAACCACTGTAACTCGACTGCAGTATTTTTGAAAATAAAGGATGTGGTAGTCTACGAAACCTACCTGGACTTAATCACCTTGCCAATAGATAGGGCTCTGTACTTTAGGCTCAGGGTAGGCACCCTTCCGATCGGGGCCTTTGTGTCAAAATGGAAATCCGGTGCTCAATTATCGCCCTTTTGTGCCCTTTGTCCATCTAGGCTTGAAACGGTAGCACACATTTTCTTTGAGTGCCCGGACTATATTAATCCTAGGAGATATTGGCTTAAACCTCTATTTAGATGCCTGGGAACACGTAGGCATTTGGTCGCATTACGAATTTTATTGTCCGATACCTCCCCTTGCATTGTTTGTGGTGTCTCCAAATTCTTAAAACGTTCATGGTTGATTCGCAGCAAGAGATTGTCAATTTCAATTTAATTCATTTTTTAGCTAATTTATCTAGGATTATATCCTATTTTATTGTCTTAATATCTAAATGTTGACATATCTATTTATTGTTTTGAATGCTGTTTTTATATGTATGTATGCTTCAAGATATCTTGCATATCGAATAAAGCTTTTCAACCAACCAGAAAATCAAAGGCCATTCCTGAAGGGAGAGTTTTGAGCAGGGTGTGGTGGTCAATGATGTGGAAGAATGCACGGAGTGTGTCATTCACTGATTGTAAGGCAGCTTTATCGGTGGGGCACCAGCATCTGGATAAAGACAATTAGCCTTAACCGAGGGTGTTTTCCTGCATTTTTCCTGGAGTTAAATAGTGACTGCCTTTTGAAGGATTTTACCAGAGAATATTAAGTGTGTGATGATTTGATGGTTGAGCATGGGGCAGTCAAGGACTGGACTTGAATGTGATGAGATCTGTTGAGCCCCCTTCATGATTGCCCAAAGAAACACAAAGTGCCACCATGCATAGAACAGTACATGTGAAAGGTTCAAGTACCTGAGAACACAAGAAGCACTCCTTCTCCCGGACATGTTTAAACTCAGGTAAGCTCTCAGCAAATCTCTCAGCACCTGCACAGTTCTAACTGTGGCCGGATTCTTTGCTAGGTATGATAAGGTGAGGCAGGAGTTGTCGGGACTTGAGAGAGATGAGAACATGGCTAGAGGTAGAGATGCATGATAATGTTGAAGAGTGGTTTGAGGGCATTGCCAGAGAAGGGATTCACTACTGATGCTGGGAAGATGTCATAGTCAAATAATATCAGTTTCAATGAATTGTGGCGGCCTCAGTGGTCCTCTCTGGAGGTAGTCAAAGGGGGTCCATTTCACAAGTTGACACTATTGGAAAAATGGCTGGGAATTCAGTGCTGTCAATGTGCGGTCTACCTTTATAGGGACAACGTAGGAATGTGACAGGTATTTTTTTTTTTTAATATTTGTTTTTATTGTTGCATCAAAACAGACAAATTGTCAAATGTATTCATTCGTCGGTGTAGCGTCAACATTCAGCTACATCCAACCGTCGGCGCAACTTTTCCATTTTATTACATAACTGTAAACTTTTAGGTTCTTAGATTGGATATTCAGCAGCAGTCAATATATATTTCGCCTTATTCGGTTTTAGCATTATAGCGATGAAGGCCTTGTATCCCACAGTTCGCATATCTATTGTCCGTACCAGGAGAGCACGGGAGTTCCTGGAATCTTTCCTGCCGTTGTGCATCCCCACCTCCCCCTCCACGCCTACTCTATATCATCTTCCTCTCCTGAACTATCTATATCTCCCTCCTCCGGCAGTGGCTCACACAGCTCCCCCCTATATGTGTTCCAGGGCGACCATATTTTATTCCATTTACGTGGATTAGCTCTTTGTTGATATACCGCCCTCTCCACCAACATGAGCATATCCATGTTTCTGCACCACTGCGCTAAGGTCGGTGCGGCTGATGCCCCCCATTTTTGCGCTATGTCCCGCTTTGCCAACATCATTCCGATCACCACCCATTGCCATGCGTGTGGTGTCAGGTTGTTCGGGCCCCATACATGCAATAAACATACTCTAGGTTCAGGCGTGACGGGGACGCGCAGAGTCTGGGCAACAGTGCGCGTCACACGCCGCCAGTAATCCACCATACTGAGACAGGACCACAGGGTATGGAACAGTGTGCCTTCTTCTCCGCAGTTTCTCAAGCAGTAAGGGTGGTCTGCCCTTTGGATTTTGTGTAGGGTAGTGCGTGTGTAGTATACCCGGTGCAGTATTTTAAATTGCACTAGTCGGAATCTCGCCGAGATTCCGGCTTCTCTAGGTGACGCCATTGCAGCATTCCCATTTGTCTCATCTAACTCCCCTATCTCATCCTCCCATTTCTCTTTTAGTTTCTGCAATGGGTCGGGTAAATTGTTTATCAGTTTGCGATACGTGAGGAAAGTGGCTCTGGCTTCCATGTAGTCTGTAAGTAGCCGATCTTCCAATGGAGCCGACTCCGGGACCTTAGTACCTGGTTCAATTGCAGTCATTAATGCATGTCTAATCTGTATGTATCGGTACGTCTCCGTAATGCCCATCTCGTATTGCTCTCTCAGGGTCTCAAACGGGACCACCCCATCTTTTGTTCGCATATCACCCACAGTGGAGATCCCGATGCTGTCCCATTGGGCAAATCCTTTGCTGTGTCTCAGATTACCCAGGGATTTGGAGGCCCGGGGGTCTGTGTTCGTATCAGGAATCTGTCTAGTGTATTGTGTATCACCGCGTTGAAGTCCCTTCCTAAGATGAGATCTCCTTCCGGGAGTTCCAACAGAAATTTCCCCAGTTCTGGGAGAGCGACTGCGTGCAGTGCCGGCGGGATATACACCGAGACCACATTCAACGGTCTCCCCTCCCACTGTCCATGTGCTGCTGCAAAGCGCCCCTGTGTGTCTATTTTCGTGGACTGGAGTATGTACCTGGAGGATCGGTGCATTAGGATCCCTGTACCACGGGACCCCTTAGTGAATTCTGAATGAACAATCATACGGTAGCCTTTCCTGTCTAGGGCATGTGTTGCTGTGCCCGTTAAGTGTGTCTCCTGCAGCAGGACCAGGGCCGGATTGAATCTTCTTATACTTTGCAGTACCAAGCCTCGTTTGACCTTGTCCCCCAGCCCCCTCACATTCCAAGACATAAGTTGCAGTGGTGTCACTGGTCCCATCCTCGGTTCCCCCGTCCTGTGTCAGCTCGTGTGGTGTGTGCCATAGCTTCTGTGGTTGAAAGTACCTACGTGCCATATTAAGTGCACTCTAATGAATTGCTGGGTTCTCGCTATACTTTGTGAGTGTGCCTTGGAAATCCAATCGTGACCTGTGGAACATTCTAAAAGATGCAAAACCTCCCAATCCCCAACTCCCCCCCTCCCTGCCCCCCTGCTAGACGGACTTAGAACTGCCCACCCCCGCAACTCAGCAGAGTGCCTAACCCAAACCCAAAACACAGTACTTGCTCGCTGGGGTGAATGACTCTCCGGAGTCGGCGGCCCCCCTTCTTGTCCACGGAGGACCTCCGCCCAGTGTCCTTGGCGGCACGCCCGGTCAGTGTTGCATTTGGTCTATAACGGTAACATCGGGAAGTCATTGTTCCTCGTTATCTTCATTCTCTTGAACCACGCTCAGGGGTGAGTGTAGTGCCATGTCTCCACCGGATGCCTGGGTGTCCGGGCGAGGTCCGTTAGTGCGGTGCTTGTGAGATCTGTTGGAACGGCGAGGTAGGCCCGTCAGTCTCCAGCCTTCCAGCCAGTCCCGTGCTGCCTCTGGAGTGTCGAAGAACCATGTTTTATTGTCCGCCACTATCCTCAATTTGGCTGGGAAGAGCATCGCGTAAGGAATCTCTCTCGCCCTAAGTTCTTTTTTCACTTCAAAGAACGTTCTCCTCCTACGTGCGACCTCCGCCGTATAGTCTGGAAAGAACGCCAATGTGGAGTTTTGGATTTTAATGGGGGGTGAGTTTCTTGCCGCTTGTAAGATCGCATCCCTGTCTCTAAAATTGAAGAGCCGAACAATAATCGGCCGTGGGGTAGCGCCTGTTTTCGGGCGTCCCCCCGGGACTCGATGCGCCCTTTCCACTGAGAAAAAAGCGGAAAGACCCTTAGGCTTAAGTTCTTGTTTGATCAGCTCCTCTACATATAGGTCCATCACTCTTGTGTCTTCCGATTCCGGAACCCCTATTATGCGGATGTTGTTCCGTCTTGAGCGCCCTTCCTGGTCATCCAGCTTTTCACGGAGGTCCTTATTTTCTTTCGAGATCCGTTCCATGCTGATTTGCAGCTCTGATACATCCTCCACTAGAGATTTGGTCACTATCTCCATTGTGTTCACTTTTTCCGACATTTTGTGGAAGTCCGCTCTTATTAGTGTGATTTCCGCTGAGATCGACCCCACCGTTGCCTGCACTTGTGTCAGGGCCCGCATCACATCATCCAGAGTCGCTTTCTTACCTCCCGCCATTTCGGCAGCTTTGCTCGCCTGTATTTTGGCGTCCGTTGGGGAGGAAGTCGCTTTATCATATGCGTACCTTTCAAGACGTGACTGTGCATTCCCTCCCTTCGGCCCTTTACCGGTCATTTTGGTGATTACTGCAGTGGCGTCCCGCAGCAGAAGATCCGCTGTGAATAGCGTCTTTAGGGAGCTGGGTCAGTCGGGAAGTGTCCCCGGTGAAGGCTCTCAGCTTTTCTTGTAGCTTTCGGATGTGTTTGGGCCGAGCAGTTATACTGGCCACCGGTCGATGGCGGTCTCTCCCCCTTCTATCAGGCCACCGGTGGGTGCAACCAGCACTGTTTGCCGCTCTCAGGGTGCAGACCGTTCGTAATTTGTTTGGCAGTGGCTATGTCGCCTTACGATCCGCCGAGTACACTCACTTGCGTTTCCGAGTTAGTGCAAGTTATCCGTGGCAAAGGTGTCGTGGGTGACGCAGCTCCTCGGATGTCGTCCTCGCCGTGTCCCCCTTAGGCCATTGATGGTTGGTGCCGTCCGTGGTAGCCCCAGATCTCAGGCCGGGCCCACTTCGGCCGCAGCAGGGAAGCGCCAATGTGTCCGCTACTGCGACTGTGTATGCGGCGTTTCCCAGCCGCCTCGCTCAGTGGCACCGCCGCCGGTGATGTAAACCGCCCTTCAGTAGGGCAGGAGAGCGGGGCTGAATGCACCCACGCCCCAGTAGAAATGTTCGATGCGCTGTTTACACACGATGGGGCGTGTGGCCCCGAGAGACTGGGTCCGTGGCCGGGACACAACGTCCTTCTAGAGGCGACTGTGTCGGAGTCGTGCGTCGGCGCGCTAATTCTTGCCCCTGCGCCACTTTCCAATGGGTGTCCCGGGGTCGACAATCCCCCTCACCGGGTATTCCGTGGTACGGTCAATGTCACCCTCCGACCCCTGTAGCTCGATCAGGGATCCGTGCTGATTTTCGTGGCCCTCCCACAATCCTATGCTTCAGGCACCTTGGTGGTCATAGGCCAAGATGGCGGCCCCGGACCTAGATTCGGTAGGTCTGTCCGCCGCCGTCCGATGGCCAGGTTCGTTTTCGCTACTCGCCAGGCAGCGTTTGGCAATACTTATTCCCCTGATCACCGGTACCTGGGTCTGGAGTCAGCGCCGGTCCGTGGTTCCCTCCTGCACTCGGAGCTCCTCCATGAGCGGTCGTTTCCGGTGCCTCCTCGCCCAGCCCGCAGCACTTCCGGTCGGCTCTCCGTGCCAGGCAGTTCCCCGGCTTCAGTTCTTCTCTGCGGCCCGAACGGGCTGCGTGACGAACTTCGCTTCCCTCCGTCGGATTCTCGTTCTGCTTTCCGCCGTTTGTGCCGCCCGGTCCTGGGCCTCGGTACCTTCCCGCAGGGAAATTTTTATTGCCAGATTAGTAGTCGGATTTGCAAGGAGGCCGCTTCAACCACGGAGCTCTCCTTCTATGCTGCCGCCATCTCCGGCTGCTAGCCACGCCCCCCTGTGACAGGTATTTTTGGAGAATTTTAACAGTGTATCATTTGAGTTTCAAAAGGCATGCTTATATGTCAACAGGCGCTATATTAAGGTGCTGCTGGAGCATAACTCTTCGGGCTATACTAGAAACAGAAATAGCCTACCAAGAGAAGGCCAGATAACAGGAAAACAGACGGTATAATATAATGTTTGAGTTTTTTTCCTGTTTCTGATAAAAGAAAATTATTAAAAAATAATAATACATACTTTGAAAGAAAACCAACAGTGCTGTGAGTGCATTTGTAGAGGTAGGAGTTGGCTGAAATTAGAGTAATCTGCACAGTACACAATGTAGCAATACCGGCAATTTTAAATACATGATGATAAAACACAGGTGGATGCTGACTAAACTGAGAGTCCTGGTATTAGAGTGAATTTGGGGTAACATCTTTAAAGTGCTGCATTTAGTAGGTTTGTTTAACTGTTTGCTGAAGTTGTATCTTGTTCACAGCGTATGAGATTCGGTGGCTTGGTGCCCGAGGTGGAAGATCGAGATATGTGTCCCCACCAGGTATCTTTTCAAAGAATACCTCAAATTCATATGATATATTCAATAAAACACATTAGCAACAAATGATCAGTGAACAAAGTAATGCAATCATCTATGTAAGTAAAGACTTCCAGTTCATTTAAGAAAAATTAATTAACATGACAATATTACATCATTGAGCAAAAGGAATACAGCGTTCAATGCAAAAAAGTGAACACACGGTGCTACTGTTGCCCAAAAGTGTTTCAATAGTGAAAAACGGTGGTAGACTTTAGTATTAATTAGAGAGTATTCTGGAAATTAATGGCCATCTGCAGGAGTACGCTCCAAAGGATTTTGAGGTCTCGCCTATGCAGCGCGCAAGCGCTTCTTAGGAGTGACCTCTTGGAATCGGTCAGGACTTTTTGGGAAACTCGTGCATGTACTGCACTGTTCCCAATGAGCCCTCGTGCATGTATGGCGTTCACCTTGCGGGAGCGAGCAGCGGCACCATCTGTTTGTAAATATCGTGCCCACCACTGCTCGCTCCCGTGAGGTAAACGCTGCTTGTCGCTTTAACTTTCGCGGCCGCGTGGCCGCGCTTGTTTTCCATTGAGAAGTCAATTTTAACACAGACTGAATTTGATGACTTCGTCGATCCCTTAATCCGGACAGCAGCTGTCACTAGAGGATCTCAAATCGGAGCTTTATTTTCTGCTGTGACATCCAGTCAGCAAGAGAGGACCGCATTGCTTTCCCTTTCACAAGTGCAGATGACAGTCATGATGAGTACCTCTCATGGTTTGCTTTTATCAGCGAGAAAAGCTTCCACAGTGTCACAAATGCTATATTCTGAAAAGATGTAACCACAGTCATTTATTGGTATTTCTGTCACAGTGAAGAGCATGGAGAATCAAATAGCTCTTCTGTCAGAGAGGTGATCTCCCTGGTCGTTCCAGCTGGAAAAGCGAGCCCAGCGTTTACCCTACCAAATAAAGTGCTCGCCAATGCTGCGCTCATTTATTTATGGGGTTTGATAATTGTAGTGAACGAATGTTCTCAAACAGTGCCTTGTTTCATCGAACCAGTTCACCAACCAATAAGAGAATCAGTTTTACCGGTTAGCAGGCAGTGTTCCGGCGTATGGCATGTGCGCTACCCGATCCGTAGTTAGTCTCGCAATATTACTACTATGCCACTTTCCAGTTCTGAGATATAATTAGCAACTGTATTTTTATCAAGTTCCATCTGCCGCAGATTTTGCTATTTCTTGTAGCTGAAAATAACAATTGTTGCTATTCCTCTGTGGACCCCTGAAGGATGAAAGGCAGAGGTATCCATGCCAACCTTCAAACCTGTGAATAACAGGCTAGAAATAGATCTTAGAAGCAGATGCCAGCTACATAGTGCATCTCAGGGGCTGTCTCAGTTATAAGTATGGTTTATTGGTACGTTCTTACAATAATAGTTCTGTGATAAAGCCTCGTTTTGTTCAAGGTAGAGATTAAATTAAAATTTGCAACTAGAAGAACTGAAAATAGATAATGGAATCCAGTGATTGAAGTGGGCACCATCTGAGGGGCATGACGCGCCCATACTTTATTTAATTTAAGGAAGTGCTATCTGATTTCCAGGCCGGATTCCGCTCAGGAACGGGCACCATTGAGCAGGTTTTCAGGCTAGCACTCTTAAACTGGAAGGTCGTGGAACTAGGCAAGGGCAGTCTTTATTTGGCCTTTATTGACCTAAAGACTGCCTTTGACCTGGTCCCTAGGGAGGAACTCTGGAGGGTACTACTGGGCCTGGGGCTGCCCCCCTACATTTTGTCCCTACTCATTAAACTTCATACCAGCAACTATGCCCAGGTCTGTTGGGGGGAAAATGGGGAAACAACGGATAGGATTTCGGTTTGTAGGGCTGTCAGACAGGGTTGCATGTTGGCTCCCACACTCTTCTCGCTGTATGTCAACGGTGTGGTTGAGCATCTCCAGCAAGAACCAGCGGACGCACCCTGTCTGGGGGGAGTACGGATTTCTACTCTGCTGTTTGCAGATGATACTCTCCTCATTTCAAAGTCTCCCCAGGGGCTACAGAAGCTATTGACCCGCTTCCAGGACTTTTGTTCATCCAGAGGACTGGTAATCAATGTGGACAAAACTAAATACCTGATTTTGCACCCTCCAAGGAAACTAGGACGCCCGCCTGTTTTGAACACAGTCCCCTTGGAGAAAGTTTCCGAATTTGATTACCTGGGGTTACGCATAACTGACAATATGAGTTGGTCCTCCCATATTGACAAGATGGTCCTGAATCACAAAAAGGTAGGGGGTGCTCTGCTCAAGGAATTTCGAGCATCACCCAAACATTTCGTGAGACCTGCAATTGAGATTTACAAGGCCAGAGGCGTAACATCAGCATTGTATGGGGTAGAGTTGTGGGGCCACTGCAATTTGGAGTCCCTATCCAAGGCTGAGAGCAAGTTTTTGAAGGACCTCCTAGCTCTCCCCTTGAGCACCCCGACAGTCCCGGTGCTCTTGGACGTGGGTTGCAAGAGCATCAAAGACCAGGCTCGCCTTCGTCCACTGCTCTTATGGTCCCGCATATGGAGGGTCCCGGAGTTAAAATCTTATGCTGACGGCTTGGCGGAGGTAATGAGCATGGGAGGCTGGGCCAAGATAAAGTGGTTGAGGGACACCAAAAATCTTTTGGGGGAGCTGGGTCTGGGGGACTGTTGGACTACAAAATCTGCTCCACCAAAGGCCGTCCTCAAAAAACTCTACTGGGACTGGGTCTCTGGCCAACTTATTGGGAACTCAAACCACTGTAACTCGACTGCAGTATTTTTGAAAATAAAGGATGTGGTAGTCTACGAAACCTACCTGGACTTAATCACCTTGCCAATAGATAGGGCTCTGTACTTTAGGCTCAGGGTAGGCACCCTTCCGATCGGGGCCTTTGTGTCAAAATGGAAATCCGGTGCTCAATTATCGCCCTTTTGTGCCCTTTGTCCATCTAGGCTTGAAACGGTAGCACACATTTTCTTTGAGTGCCCGGACTATATTAATCCTAGGAGATATTGGCTTAAACCTCTATTTAGATGCCTGGGAACACGTAGGCATTTGGTCGCATTACGAATTTTATTGTCCGATACCTCCCCTTGCATTGTTTGTGGTGTCTCCAAATTCTTAAAACGTTCATGGTTGATTCGCAGCAAGAGATTGTCAATTTCAATTTAATTCATTTTTTAGCTAATTTATCTAGGATTATATCCTATTTTATTGTCTTAATATCTAAATGTTGACATATCTATTTATTGTTTTGAATGCTGTTTTTATATGTATGTATGCTTCAAGATATCTTGCATATCGAATAAAGCTTTTCAACCAACCAGAAAATCAAAGGCCATTCCTGAAGGGAGAGTTTTGAGCAGGGTGTGGTGGTCAATGATGTGGAAGAATGCACGGAGTGTGTCATTCACTGATTGTAAGGCAGCTTTATCGGTGGGGCACCAGCATCTGGATAAAGACAATTAGCCTTAACCGAGGGTGTTTTCCTGCATTTTTCCTGGAGTTAAATAGTGACTGCCTTTTGAAGGATTTTACCAGAGAATATTAAGTGTGTGATGATTTGATGGTTGAGCATGGGGCAGTCAAGGACTGGACTTGAATGTGATGAGATCTGTTGAGCCCCCTTCATGATTGCCCAAAGAAACACAAAGTGCCACCATGCATAGAACAGTACATGTGAAAGGTTCAAGTACCTGAGAACACAAGAAGCACTCCTTCTCCCGGACATGTTTAAACTCAGGTAAGCTCTCAGCAAATCTCTCAGCACCTGCACAGTTCTAACTGTGGCCGGATTCTTTGCTAGGTATGATAAGGTGAGGCAGGAGTTGTCGGGACTTGAGAGAGATGAGAACATGGCTAGAGGTAGAGATGCATGATAATGTTGAAGAGTGGTTTGAGGGCATTGCCAGAGAAGGGATTCACTACTGATGCTGGGAAGATGTCATAGTCAAATAATATCAGTTTCAATGAATTGTGGCGGCCTCAGTGGTCCTCTCTGGAGGTAGTCAAAGGGGGTCCATTTCACAAGTTGACACTATTGGAAAAATGGCTGGGAATTCAGTGCTGTCAATGTGCGGTCTACCTTTATAGGGACAACGTAGGAATGTGACAGGTATTTTTTTTTTTAATATTTGTTTTTATTGTTGCATCAAAACAGACAAATTGTCAAATGTATTCATTCGTCGGTGTAGCGTCAACATTCAGCTACATCCAACCGTCGGCGCTACTTTTCCATTTTATTACATAACTGTAAACTTTTAGGTTCTTAGATTGGATATTCAGCAGCAGTCAATATATATTTCGCCTTATTCGGTTTTAGCATTATAGCGATGAAGGCCTTGTATCCCACAGTTCGCATATCTATTGTCCGTACCAGGAGAGCACGGGAGTTCCTGGAATCTTTCCTGCCGTTGTGCATCCCCACCTCCCCCTCCACGCCTACTCTATATCATCTTCCTCTCCTGAACTATCTATATCTCCCTCCTCCGGCAGTGGCTCACACAGCTCCCCCCTATATGTGTTCCAGGGCGACCATATTTTATTCCATTTACGTGGATTAGCTCTTTGTTGATATACCGCCCTCTCCACCAACATGAGCATATCCATGTTTCTGCACCACTGCGCTAAGGTCGGTGCGGCTGATGCCCCCCATTTTTGCGCTATGTCCCGCTTTGCCAACATCATTCCGATCACCACCCATTGCCATGCGTGTGGTGTCAAGTTGTTCGGGCCCCATACATGCAATAAACATACTCTAGGTTCAGGCGTGACGGGGACGCGCAGAGTCTGGGCAACAGTGCGCGTCACACGCCGCCAGTAATCCACCATACTGAGACAGGACCACAGGGTATGGAACAGTGTGCCTTCTTCTCCGCAGTTTCTCAAGCAGTAAGGGTGGTCTGCCCTTTGGATTTTGTGTAGGGTAGTGCGTGTGTAGTATACCCGGTGCAGTATTTTAAATTGCACTAGTCGGAATCTCGCCGAGATTCCGGCTTCTCTAGGTGACGCCATTGCAGCATTCCCATTTGTCTCATCTAACTCCCCTATCTCATCCTCCCATTTCTCTTTTAGTTTCTGCAATGGGTCGGGTAAATTGTTTATCAGTTTGCGATACGTGAGGAAAGTGGCTCTGGCTTCCATGTAGTCTGTAAGTAGCCGATCTTCCAATGGAGCCGACTCCGGGACCTTAGTACCTGGTTCAATTGCAGTCATTAATGCATGTCTAATCTGTATGTATCGGTACGTCTCCGTAATGCCCATCTCGTATTGCTCTCTCAGGGTCTCAAACGGGACCACCCCATCTTTTGTTCGCATATCACCCACAGTGGAGATCCCGATGCTGTCCCATTGGGCAAATCCTTTGCTGTGTCTCAGATTACCCAGGGATTTGGAGGCCCGGGGGTCTGTGTTCGTATCAGGAATCTGTCTAGTGTATTGTGTATCACCGCGTTGAAGTCCCTTCCTAAGATGAGATCTCCTTCCGGGAGTTCCAACAGAAATTTCCCCAGTTCTGGGAGAGCGACTGCGTGCAGTGCCGGCGGGATATACACCGAGACCACATTCAACGGTCTCCCCTCCCACTGTCCATGTGCTGCTGCAAAGCGCCCCTGTGTGTCTATTTTCGTGGACTGGAGTATGTACCTGGAGGATCGGTGCATTAGGATCCCTGTACCACGGGACCCCTTAGTGAATTCTGAATGAACAATCATACGGTAGCCTTTCCTGTCTAGGGCATGTGTTGCTGTGCCCGTTAAGTGTGTCTCCTGCAGCAGGACCAGGGCCGGATTGAATCTTCTTATACTTTGCAGTACCAAGCCTCGTTTGACCTTGTCCCCCAGCCCCCTCACATTCCAAGACATAAGTTGCAGTGGTGTCACTGGTCCCATCCTCGGTTCCCCCGTCCTGTGTCAGCTCGTGTGGTGTGTGCCATAGCTTCTGTGGTTGAAAGTACCTACGTGCCATATTAAGTGCACTCTAATGAATTGCTGGGTTCTCGCTATACTTTGTGAGTGTGCCTTGGAAATCCAATCGTGACCTGTGGAACATTCTAAAAGATGCAAAACCTCCCAATCCCCAACTCCCCCCCTCCCTGCCCCCCTGCTAGATGGACTTAGAACTGCCCACCCCCGCAACTCAGCAGAGTGCCTGACCCAAACCCAAAACACAGTACTTGCTCGCTGGGGTGAATGACTCTCCGGAGTCGGCGGCCCCCCTTCTTGTCCACGGAGGACCTCCGCCCAGTGTCCTTGGCGGCACGCCCGGTCAGTGTTGCATTTGGTCTATAACGGTAACATCGGGAAGTCATTGTTCCTCGTTATCTTCATTCTCTTGAACCACGCTCAGGGGTGAGTGTAGTGCCATGTCTCCACCGGATGCCTGGGTGTCCGGGCGAGGTCCGTTAGTGCGGTGCTTGTGAGATCTGTTGGAACGGCGAGGTAGGCCCGTCAGTCTCCAGCCTTCCAGCCAGTCCCGTGCTGCCTCTGGAGTGTCGAAGAACCATGTTTTATTGTCCGCCACTATCCTCAATTTGGCTGGGAAGAGCATCGCGTAAGGAATCTCTCTCGCCCTAAGTTCTTTTTTCACTTCAAAGAACGTTCTCCTCCTACGTGCGACCTCCGCCGTATAGTCTGGAAAGAACGCCAATGTGGAGTTTTGGATTTTAATGGGGGGTGAGTTTCTTGCCGCTTGTAAGATCGCATCCCTGTCTCTAAAATTGAAGAGCCGAGCAATAATCGGCCGTGGGGTAGCGCCTGTTTTCGGGCGTCCCCCCGGGACTCGATGCGCCCTTTCCACTGAGAAAAAAGCGGAAAGACCCTTAGGCTTAAGTTCTTGTTTGATCAGCTCCTCTACATATAGGTCCATCACTCTTGTGTCTTCCGATTCCGGAACCCCTATTATGCGGATGTTGTTCCGTCTTGAGCGCCCTTCCTGGTCATCCAGCTTTTCACGGAGGTCCTTATTTTCTTTCGAGATCCGTTCCATGCTGATTTGCAGCTCTGATACATCCTCCACTAGAGATTTGGTCACTATCTCCATTGTGTTCACTTTTTCCGACATTTTGTGGAAGTCCGCTCTTATTAGTGTGATTTCCGCTGAGATCGACCCCACCATTGCCTGCACTTGTGTCAGGGCCCGCATCACATCATCCAGAGTCGCTTTCTTACCTCCCGCCATTTCGGCAGCTTTGCTCGCCTGTATTTTGGCGTCCGTTGGGGAGGAAGTCGCTTTATCATATGCGTACCTTTCAAGACGTGACTGTGCATTCCCTCCCTTCCGCCCTTTACCGGTCATTTTGGTGATTACTGCAGTGGCGTCCCGCAGCAGAAGATCCGCTGTGAATAGCGTCCTTAGGGAGCTGGGTCAGTCGGGAAGTGTCCCCGGTGAAGGCTCTCAGCTTTTCTTGTAGCTTTCGGATGTGTTTGGGCCGAGCAGTTATACTGGCCACCGGTCGATGGCGGTCTCTCCCCCTTCTATCAGGCCACCGGTGGGTGCAACCAGCACTGTTTGCCGCTCTCAGGGTGCAGACCGTTCGTAATTTGTTTGGCAGTGGCTATGTCGCCTTACGATCCGCCGAGTACACTCACTTGCGTTTCCGAGTTAGTGCAAGTTATCCGTGGCAAAGGTGTCGTGGGTGACGCAGCTCCTCGGATGTCGTCCTCGCCGTGTCCCCCTTAGGCCATTGATGGTTGGCGCCGTCCGTGGTAGCCCCAGATCTCAGGCCGGGCCCACTTCGGCCGCAGCAGGGAAGCGCCAATGTGTCCGCTACTGCGACTGTGTATGCGGCGTTTCCCAGCCGCCTCGCTCAGTGGCACCGCCGCCGGTGATGTAAACCGCCCTTCAGTAGGGCAGGAGAGCGGGGCTGAATGCACCCACGCCCCAGTAGAAATGTTCGATGCGCTGTTTACACACGATGGGGCGTGTGGCCCCGAGAGACTGGGTCCGTGGCCGGGACACAACGTCCTTCTAGAGGCGACTGTGTCGGAGTCGTGCGTCGGCGCGCTAATTCTTGCCCCTGCGCCACTTTCCAATGGGTGTCCCGGGGTCGACAATCCCCCTCACCGGGTATTCCGTGGTACGGTCAATGTCACCCTCCGACCCCTGTAGCTCGATCAGGGATCCGTGCTGATTTTCGTGGCCCTCCCACAATCCTATGCTTCAGGCACCTTGGTGGTCGGAGGCCAAGATGGCGGCCCCGGACCTAGATTCGGTAGGTCTGTCCGCCGCCGTCCGATGGCCAGGTTCGTTTTCGCTACTCGCCAGGCAGCGTTTGGCAATACTTATTCCCCTGATCACCGGTACCTGGGTCTGGAGTCAGCGCCGGTCCGTGGTTCCCTCCTGCACTCGGAGCTCCTCCATGAGCGGTCGTTTCCGGTGCCTCCTCGCCCAGCCCGCAGCACTTCCGGTCGGCTCTCCGTGCCAGGCAGTTCCCCGGCTTCAGTTCTTCTCTGCGGCCCGAACGGGCTGCGTGACGAACTTCGCTTCCCTCCGTCGGATTCTCGTTCTGCTTTCCGCCGTTTGTGCCGCCCGGTCCTGGGCCTCGGTACCTTCCCGCAGGGAAATTTTTATTGCCAGATTAGTAGTCGGATTTGCAAGGAGGCCGCTTCAACCACGGAGCTCTCCTTCTATGCTGCCGCCATCTCCGGCTGCTAGCCACGCCCCCCTGTGACAGGTATTTTTGGAGAATTTTAACAGTGTATCATTTGAGTTTCAAAAGGCATGCTTATATGTCAACAGGCGCTATATTAAGGTGCTGCTGGAGCATAACTCTTCGGGCTATACTAGAAACAGAAATAGCCTACCAAGAGAAGGCCAGATAACAGGAAAACAGACGGTATAATATAATGTTTGAGTTTTTTTCCTGTTTCTGATAAAAGAAAATTATTAAAAATAATAATACATACTTTGAAAGAAAACCAACAGTGCTGTGAGTGCATTTGTAGAGGTAGGAGTTGGCTGAAATTAGAGTAATCTGCACAGTACACAATGTAGCAATACCGGCAATTTTAAATACATGATGATAAAACACAGGTGGATGCTGACTAAACTGAGAGTCCTGGTATTAGAGTGAATTTGGGGTAACATCTTTAAAGTGCTGCATTTAGTAGGTTTGTTTAACTGTTTGCTGAAGTTGTATCTTGTTCACAGCGTATGAGATTCGGTGGCTTGGTGCCCGAGGTGGAAGATCGAGATATGTGTCCCCACCAGGTATCTTTTCAAAGAATACCTCAAATTCATATGATATATTCAATAAAACACATTAGCAACAAACGATCAGTGAACAAAGTAATGCAATCATCTATGTAAGTAAAGACTTCCAGTTCATTTAAGAAAAATTAATTAACATGACAATATTACATCATTGAGCAAAAGGAATACAGCGTTCAATGCAAAAAAGTGAACACACGGTGCTACTGTTGCCCAAAAGTGTTTCAATAGTGAAAAACGGTGGTAGACTTTAGTATTAATTAGAGAGTATTCTGGAAATTAATGGCCATCTGCAGGAGTACGCTCCAAAGGATTTTGAGGTCTCGCCTATGCAGCGCGCAAGCGCTTCTTAGGAGTGACCTCTTGGAATCGGTCAGGACTTTTTGGGAAACTCGTGCATGTACTGCACTGTTCCCAATGAGCCCTCGTGCATGTATGGCGTTCACCTTGCGGGAGCGAGCAGCGGCACCATCTGTTTGTAAATATCGTGCCCGCCACAGCTCGCTCCCGTGAGGTAAACGCTGCTTGTCGCTTTAACTTTCGCGGCCGCGTGGCCGCGCTTGTTTTCCATTGAGAAGTCAATTTTAACACAGACTGAATTTGATGACTTCGTCGATCCCTTAATCCGGACAGCAGCTGTCACTAGAGGATCTCAAATCGGAGCTTTATTTTCTGCTGTGACATCCAGTCAGCAAGAGAGGACCGCATTGCTTTCCCTTTCACAAGTGCAGATGACAGTCATGATGAGTACCTCTCATGGTTTGCTTTTATCAGCGAGAAAAGCTTCCACAGTGTCACAAATGCTATATTCTGAAAAGATGTAACCACAGTCATTTATTGGTATTTCTGTCACAGTGAAGAGCATGGAGAATCAAATAGCTCTTCTGTCAGAGAGGTGATCTCCCTGGTCGTTCCAGCTGGAAAAGCGAGCCCAGCGTTTACCCTACCAAATAAAGTGCTCGCCAATGCTGCGCTCATTTATTTATGGGGTTTGATAATTGTAGTGAACGAATGTTCTCAAACAGTGCCTTGTTTCATCGAACCAGTTCACCAACCAATAAGAGAATCAGTTTACCGGTTAGCAGGCAGTGTTCCGGCGTATGGCATGTGCGCTACCCGATCCGTAGTTAGTCTCGCAATATTACTACTATGCCACTTTCCAGTTCTGAGATATAATTAGCAACTGTATTTTTATCAAGTTCCATCTGCCGCAGATTTTGCTATTTCTTGTAGCTGAAAATAACAATTGTTGCTATTCCTCTGTGGACCCCTGAAGGATGAAAGGCAGAGGTATCCATGCCAACCTTCAAACCTGTGAATAACAGGCTAGAAATAGATCTTAGAAGCAGATGCCAGCTACATAGTGCATCTCAGGGGCTGTCTCAGTTATAAGTATGGTTTATTGGTACGTTCTCACAATAATAGTTCTGTGATAAAGCCTTGTTTTGTTCAAGGTAGAGATTAAATTAAAATTTGCAACTAGAAGAACTGAAAATAGATAATGGAATCCAGTGATTGAAGTGGGCACCATCTGAGGGGCATGACGCGCCCATACTTTATTTAATTTAAGGAAAAATGTTCCTTACTTTTTAATTAAAATAGCCAATAGGTCTCGCCTTTGGGACCTTATAAGTGTTTAGTTATCCAGCACAATATCCTTGGTGCAACAACATCAACTGTTGCATGGCCAAACCATTATAAGGTCCCAAAGGCAAGACCTATTGGCTATGCCAGTGCTTGTTTAAGGATTCATCTTTTAGCTGTGTTTGTCAAGGGTATTTTGACCATCACATTATTTAAATGACATGGACAGGAAAGGTAATTGTCTGAGCATAAGGACTTGTGGTCTTCCATCATCAGAAGTATTCAACATAATAACATTTTGAGCGAAAGGTAAGTGCAATTTGAAAAAGGTCGACACTGTTGAAGAATAACATATGTAATTTGCCACAAAGATATGTGGTCAGACTAATTATTTTTGACCATTCAGAGCCTGGGTACTCACACACTTTCTCTTGGGGGCCACATTTACAGTGTGGTTTGTGGCCGAGGGCCGCACCGGTGGGGACGGGGTCAGTGGGGGGGAGGGGAGGCTAGAACAAAAAAAAAACTGTGACCAAGAGGTTGAACACAGGCCCCTGCAGCGGACACATTAGTTCACTCAGCCACCAGCCCCGACATACACATGTCTGCCTGTCTGTGTATCTGTCTGTCTGTCGCTGTCTGTGTGTCCTTGTCTGTCTGTCTCCGAGTCTGTCTGTCTCTGTGTCTCTATCTGTCTGTGTGTCTCTGTCTGCATGTGTCTCTGTGTGTCTGTGTCTGTGTGTCTCTGTCTGTCTGTGTGTCTCCGTGTGTCTCTGTTTGTGAATCTGTGTGTGTCTGTCTGTGTGTCTCTGTCTGTGTGTCTCTGTGTCCAAACAGGAAGCTTCACAATAGGCCCTTTAAAAGTTAGCTGTGAAAGCGCTTACAGCTGACTTGTACAGGTCCTTTTGGGAAGCTTTCCAATGGTGCCATGACCTCACAGAAGCCAGCAGTAAACACAAAAGATGGCAGCAGGAGCATACATAGGGAATACCTATTTAATACGTACTTACAACGTATGCTCCTGCGGTCATCTTCTGTGCTTACTACCAGCCTTACTTGAAACTTAGAAACTGCAAGGCAAGGTCCACGGGCCACCAATGATGGCCTGCCGGGCCGTGGGCCATACTATGAGTACCACGGGTCCAGAGTAATGATAATCAGTATGTATTGCTTTTCTTTTTAGGAACCTCACCCACTCTATTAGTAGCATGCTTCATCATCGGATCTCATCCTGGTACCCGAATAAACCATGATGGGCTCAACTTTCGTGGAATGACAACTTTGATAATTATTTTTTGGGGTCAGATAAAAGATGAAAATACCTAGGGGCTACCCTGGGATATGTTTACGTAAATTATTTTGTTGTCATAATTTAGGTTGACATTTTTCAGCCATCGATGAGGGCAACTAGAAGTCCACGGTTTTCTCAGGACTAGGAAGCCCTATCTTAATATTAACATCAACCTATCGAGTTCGTCTTATTTTTATTGATAAAGGAAGACTTGTAACATGCTGTGTTACTTAGCCTGAAACAACAAATTCATTATTTTGCTAAACATTTTTTTAATCTGGCAAATCTTTCTCATTTTTTGTAACCAAGAATCTAGCGAGGGTCAATCATTTGCTTTCCACCAGTGCCACCAGCATTGCGATGCACACCATCTACCTTTGGCCTTTGGAGTTATACCTAATTGTCTTCAGCATCATCCTAGTATTGACATTGTAGAAGGGATCATAGCACTTTTCAATATATTATTACCTATATAAGGGTAAATATGGAAGTTCAGAAAGCCTGTATTTTTGGATATGTTATCATGATGTGCGCACATATTCCCTGTCAAGAACATCTTGGCTACGATTAGAGATGTGCATCAGGTGTATAATATACAAGCAATTGAGCCAATAATTGCATTTATTTTAAAATTAACACCCCAAAGTGCTTTGTTGCCATGATCTGACACTTCTTTTCAAATCTCCATGTTCATCTGAGGACCTATATGATCATTGCCTTTGCCTATTATTGTGTATATTATTCCATCATGTTTATTATTCAAGTTACACAGGTATTTGACTCTTTGTCCCATGTCCTGATATTTGGATTTTTCTGCAAACACTGTCTCAGTCGTAACTCGCAAACTCTCTGTTTCAGAAAATAGCAAATTGAATATTCTAGCAAAAATTTGCCTGGACGAAAACTCATGTCCTTCAACTTGATTTTTAATTTTACCATAGACTTGCTCACAAGTAACGAAAGTTACAATAATGCTGGGAATATAGGGAAAGAGACAGTGAAGAGATACAGCAGTAATAGTCCAACTCGCGGGCAAGCTGGCCAGAATCGTGGGATCCGTAGGGATGTGCCAATCAAGAAGAAAGAGAACTTTTTTTTCCTTTTAATTTAAACATAATTAGAAAACATGACATAGCCAGGGCCGGACTGGCTGTAGCAGGTACTGGAAGGGTGGGGGCCGGTTTTGGACCAGTGGGGGTCGGGACAATGTCAAAACCCACTACATGGAGTCTGTGGGGAGCTCCGCCATTCCTACACCTCTCACCGAAATTAATACATCTATTAAATACATAGCAATAAAAAAATCGATACGATAAGCTGGCGGCGACAGTAGTATGTCATTTGTAGTCCTTATAGCTCACTCAGTGCTTAATTTGTAAAAACAAATAAGTGCCAGGGCTCTCGTCGGGAGGCCACTGCAGCTTGCATCACACATTGCCCCTGCCAGTGCTGCCAGTGATATTAACAACACAACTACTGACCATCAGATTCCTACAAGTGTGACAATTCGGACTATTTCAGGCCCCCAAAGCTGTAATAATGGTTTGGGCCGCAAGTAATAGTAATTTATTTTTAATGCATATTAAATTAATATTTAACTGTTATGGTCATCTCTAAATTAGCCAGACAATGCCACATTGTGGCAGGCTGTCACAATCAACGGTGTTGATAATTAAGTGCCGGTGCTGAGCACCAGTAAGCACCAGCTGAAATTAAGCACTGTATCACTTGGCAACCTGTGTTGGCTGAGATGGTTTTGGAGGTCCAATGATTCACTAGAATCTGATGCCTTGACAGACAGTAAGAAGTTCTTAAAAGGGTTCCAAATACCTCTGGGTTGAGACGTGAGCGAGAGTAGTTCATCGTAGATTTCTGTCTGCTCATTACAATAGATCAAAGAACCAATCAATTGCTTGTACTTGGGAGACCTCCTTCTTCTCCAGAAGTATACAGTGAGCCTTTTCACCAGTGGTCAGGCTAGCGCAGGATACTGTCTGCAAGGTGCTGGTACTTCCCACACCCAACCAAATATTGTTACCCGAGGCTCATAAGGCAAATCATGTGCAATAAATTCTGATAAGGTAGTAATTGCCTTGTGCAGCTGCCCACATCTGTCATAGTCTGTATTCTGTTGGAGGCCAAACCCATGTAAAAAAATGTTGGGGTATAATATGTCCTATGCAGAAACTTGAAGTGGATGATACGCAGCCTGCTACTGGGGGAGATAATGTTCATTTGCATACAGCAGAATTTCCACAGTTCCTCAGGCATATCTGATCCCAATTCTTTCTCCCATCTCAATCTTGCATAATGGCAAGGCCCTAGTGTTTCTTCCAGAGCTGTCTGTTGTAATTTGGAAATCAGCTGTTTTGTGTTGATTGCTGTAAGTAGTTTTTCCTGGAGGGTAAAACACTCTGGTAGAAACTGACATTGTGCATCACCGATTCAGCTAAAAGCTGCCTTATCCAGATCCTCCAGCATTAACACACTGGTGAATTTCCCCCCTGAAACTGTATAGCTGAGAAAAGTAAGTATGGCATGACTGTACCATCTGAGGAGTATCCACTGACTTGCTCCACTCTCATCCACATTCTGACTGATTTAGCTAGCAACTGAGGGCATTAATACATAGAAGCCGGTGATCCCCCAGAAGTTCTCCCTCCCCGTATGCACTCGATCTGGCATATGTTCCATTAAATCTACATTGCCTTTCCTCCAGCTCAGAGTATTGGGTGATCTTATCTATAATCTGTGATTGTATGTGATCATGATCTACTGGCCCTAGTGACGCCTCCAATTCTAGGAGTTGTCATTCTATCCAGGATAAATGAGTTCAAAGTGTTCTTGGGATTCCATTATGTTTGGCAATTCATGTCCCGGTATTATGGCTTTAAAAGCTTTCCAATTGACCCCCATACTACTCACGATCCAGTATTAATCTGGAAGTATTCTGTAATATATGTATGTAATTTATTCACAAAAACCTTTCCTAGGTTTGCCTCTTTCAGTCTCGGACACTCACCAGTTGTCCCTAACTCGGGAGTTGTAGATTCAACAATACCTGAGAGTGATCAGAGATGGTGGGGCTAGATGTTGCATGTCTGTCACCCACAATCCCACGTTTTGTGTGTTCAGCCAGAAATCTAGCCCAGATCAAGTGTTAGGGAACGTAAAATAGTATGTATGTACCAAGATGTAGATGGACCATCAGTCACACCTAAGCTCCCCTTTTGTGTGACTAGCTGTCTAGGGGGAATGCACAAAGCCCAGCTGTCACCTACCCAGACGTGTATTCAGACAGGCGGCAGGCACAAAATGGCCAAAGTAAGAAAATACCAACTTTCTAAAATTTTTAGACATGCAAAACAAAATCCAACTTCAAATCAGTTCTGACTTTAAATTGTGAGTCCAGAAATACCACATTGAAAAATCTATCTCTTCACAATTACACTTAATATATGTCATGAGGTAATCCCAATGTTATCCTATGGGAGAGATAGGCCTTGAGGTAGTGCAAAACTAATTTAGTAGGTTTTTGCTACCAGGGCATGTACAACTTAAAGGTATATGTCCTGCCTTATCATTAAATTGCACCCTGCCATCTGGGTTACCCAGGGCCTACCTTCTGGTGACTTATACCTATAAAAAGGAAGGTTTAGTTCTTGCAGGTGGTTTCTTTTGCCAGGACGAAATGGCACTGTAAACTGCACAGACAGGCTATGTAATGGCAGCCCTGAGCCGTGTTTAGAGTGCTACTTCAGTGAGTGGCATAATGAGTGCTACAGGCCCACTAGTAGCATTTAATTTATAGGCCTTGGGCACATGTAGTGGACTTTACTAGGGACTTATAAGTAAATTAAATATGCTAATTGGGAATGAGTCAATATTTCCATGTTTAGAAACAGCATAAGCACTTTAGCACTGGATAGCAGTGGTAAAGTACACAGTCCTAATGCCCGCAAAAATGAGGCCAGAAAAACTTAGGAGGTAACCAAAAAGTTGGGGGGCAGACCACCCTAAGGCTGTCAGGTCTAACACTTCTTATAAGCCAATTTACTCCTAGATTCATAAGACATTCTCCATTTCCTTTCTAACCTTTTACAATCCTTTTTTAACTCCAGTAGATAGGAATTAAACCAGGAAGACCGTCTATCATGTTGTGCCAATTTGTGATTCCTAAATGGAATGATCTGATCTAAGGATATCTTGATTGATTCAGTAAATTTTAATGTTGCAATAGAAAAGTTGTCTCATAGTTCAGGTCTGGCATTACAGAGACTGTGCTCCCATTCTATGGGACTTAGCCCAACTACGATCTGCCCTTGAGATCTGTGCTGGGGGGCTGGTGATAGTCTGACCTGGCAGGATAATCGGTATCAGGTAATGATCAGAAAATGCAACTTGAACTGGTATAATTACAAGCCTATAAGAGAGATCACTAAAAACTGGATCAAGAAGATGTCCTTTCTTGTGCGTTGGTCTCACAGTATCTTGTAGAGGGTGCCTCTAGTCTTGGGAGGGTCCTGTTGATATTGGCCTAGTCCCATCCAAATGGTCTTGTAGCGTGCAATAAAGATCCCCGCTTACAGCAGTGCCCCGAGGTTTCTAGCAAGAATCCTCTCCAGCCAGCAAATTGTCAAACCACGAATATGGAGAAGGATGTGGAATGTGTATGTGGAATGTGGATGTGGATGTGAAAAAATGCTGGCGTGGAGGACTAAAACAGACCAAACAAGAAATCAAATAACCTGTATTCAGAACCCTGATCAAAAGGTTTGATCAGGGTTCTGAATACAGCATTTTTCCACATCCTTCTCCATATTCGTGGTTTGACAATTTGCTGGCTTCCCACTTTTTTCTCACTATGTTCTCCAAGTAGTCGGACAGTTTCTCTTTAAGCAGTTGGTTTTTACTTTCTAATGCTGATTTTGGTTCTGGTGAGCTTACTGGCGCAATTTGTTCTTCCACCAGTTTAATGTCGCCCTCCATGGTTCTAATTTCCTGCTTTTTAATTTTAGACCTGTGGGCCCCCAAAGTTAGTAGTTTCCCCCTGGCAACTGCTTTATAGGCGTCCCAGGCAATTTGTTTTGTCGTGCCTGCCTTGTTGTCCTCGAAGAAATTTGCGGAGACAGTTATTAGTTCATCAATACATTGCGGATTGATCAGTAGGGTCCGATCAACTGTCCATCTAGGTAGTGTTTTATTGTTTGTCATTAGAAGAGTTAGGTGTACTGCAGAGTGGTCAGACAAGTGAGCGGGTAGGTGTTCGATGCTTGCGACGTTATCCTGTAAGCTCCTGTTTAATAGAAAAAAGTCAATTCTGGATTTATGGCCCAGTTTTTTATTGTGGAATGTAAATGGGTGTCTTTTGTCTCCCTTTGTTTTTCACATGTCTATCAAGTCTAGGTCTTTTTTATAGTTGCCTAGCCATTCCCTCATCTTGGGTAGATTAACATGTTTACTGGGGGGAGATCTATCCATTTTAGGATCAAGTATAATATTGTAGTCACCCCCTAGTATTATAGGAGCGGTGGTTGATAGCAACTCTGAATAAAGTGTTTGAAGTGAAGTCGGGTCATCTAGATTTGGACCATAGTAGCCGACTATAGAAAGTGTGTTGTCGTTTATTCTTATTTTGGTCACGACCCATCTTCCCTTGCTATCCACTGCTTTATATTCGATCTTAGCTTTTAGTGATTTTTAAAAAAATGATTGCTACCCCTTTAATGTTGCAGTCTTGATTAGTGCATACACAGGCACCCACCCAGTTTAATTTTTTCAATATTTTATCCCATTCAGTGCTTAAGAGGTGTGTCTCTTGCAGTATAATTATTTCACTCTCGGTTTCTTTCAAGTATTCAAGGATTCTTCTTCTTCTTTTAACCGTTCTGAGGCCATTGACATTCCACGAGAGAATCTTGATTCTTTTCTGGTTTGTCTCCATTTATTTATTTATTTGATTATAAATTTTGGGCAGTGTTTTAGACAAGGTTGAGTATTATAACTCCCGAAAACTCCTTTTGGTTCAATTTCAGAGGACATTTTTTCTTTTCTTTTTTCCCCTAATTTGCTCCCCCCCCCCCGTGGTCTGATTTTACTTTGTGATGATTTATTTTTGTGAGGTTCAATTTTTCCCACCCTGAGGAAGCCTCCCTTTTTCTTTTGGGCGATATTTTCACCCGTTTTGAGCTCCATTTTTCACCAGGCGTGGAAAGTCACTTTACCTCCTTATGTATTTACAAATTTGTTTTTTTAACATTTTTTTTCATACTTCCTCCGTTCGCAGTTGGTCTTTGATCTGGTCAATGAAGGTTTCTACCTCTTTGGGGTCCCTTATATTATGCATTTTATTTCTCCACATAATCCGGAGAGCCGCGGGGAACTTCATTTGAACAGTGGCCCGAGGGATTTTAATTCTTCCATGAATTGACCTAGTTCCCATTGTCTGTCCTGCGTGGCTTTGGACATATCGGAACGAATTCTGAAAGACCAGTTGTCTTTTTTCAATGTTGCGCTTTTTAAACCTTCGCTTAAGATTTTTTCTTTCAGTATGTAAGCCTTAAAATGTATTAAAAATGTTCTTGGAGTTCTTCTTTCTTTGCTTTTTCCAAAGGGGTCTCTATGGACCCTTTGGATATCCTCCATCAAGTTACTCTTTGGTCCAGGGAAAGAACTCTTCTAGAAGGGAGACAATGATTTTTTTAATATCTGTTCCTTCCAGTTTTTCTGGAACTTTTAGCACCCTTAAGTTGTTTTTCCTCGCTTGGTTCTCTAGCGACTCTAGTTTTTCTTTCATATATTTGTCGCTGTCTTTTAGCGATCTTATATCTTTTTGGTTTGTGGCCCCTTTTTTGCTTAGTGTTTCTACAGCAGCTTCAACTGCGGTGACTCTTTCTCCTAATTCATTTAGTTTTTGATCTAGACTTTCACACACTTCGTGTATTTTATTCTGGTTAACTTCAGAGATTGTGAATCTCTCTCTCATTTCTCCCATCAACAGACCAAACAAGAAATCAAATAACCTGTATTCAGAACCCTGATCAAACGATATCAAGCTCTGACGACTCCATAATAAAACAGCAATTCACAACCTTTTTCTCAAACCTTTATAAAGAAGATTTAAGTCCAACTAAAGAACAGTCCTCAAAATATCTAGACTCCATAGTATTACCAACATTGACGGAGGAAGAAAAGAATGAGTAAAATAGCGGAATTAGACCGGAAGAAGTGAGAGCTGCCATAAAAGACCTGAAAAAAGGCAAAGCTGCCGCCCCCGATGCTCTACCTAACGAGTTCTAGATAGCATTAAAGGAATCAGTAGTGGTCCAACTAACAGAACTAATAAACGCAATATACATAAACCAAGAAAAAATCCCCGACTCATGGAACGAAGCAACAATCAGTATCATTCTAAAACCTGGTAAAAATTCGAAACTCTGTGAATCCTACAGACCCATTTCACTGCTAAACTACGATTATAAAATCTTTATGCAAGTTACAACAAAGAGACTATCCACAGTAATACCAAAATTGATTAATCCAGACCAGAAAGGTTTCATAAAAGGAAGACAAATTCATGAAATAACACATAAATTATTCGCAACTATAGACATAGCCATCAGCGGAAAAAAAACCCTCACCATAATCACTTTCGACGCAGCCAAAGCTTTCAACAGAGTCAATTGGACCTTTTTAAACCAAGTCATCAACAAATACAATCTAGGAGAAAGCTTTGGTCATATGGTAGGGGAAATATACAAAACACCAAGAGCAAAAGTTCTAGTCAACGGAAGCCTCACTAATAACATTGAAATACAAAGAGGCACAAGACAAGGGTGCCCGCAGTCCACGCTTCTTTGTAATCTCTATATTGAGCCACTCGCATGTCACCTGAGAAGTCACACCCAAATATCACCTTTTAAACATCATAACTGGTCAAAAAAAGTTGCACTGTATGCGGATGATCTGATGGTATTCACAGATAATTTTGAAAACTCTACTGAGGCAATAGAAGACACGATAATAAACTTCGGCAAAGTGTCAGGTTACTTAACAATCCAAACAAAAACTGAAGCTATGAGTTGGAACTCGCATCCTGATACTCCATACAATAGGAACAAAATAAAATACCTGGGGATTAACCTCGTTAAAGAACTAGAAAAAGTCCCCCAACTAAACTTGAACAGAGTCCTCACAGAATCAAGGAGACTACTCAAAGTTTGGAACGGGTTACCCTTAACCTTTCTGGGAAAATCCAACATAATAAAAATGTCAATCATACCCAAATTAACATACCTATTCAATACCATACCTTTGGAATTCAAGAAAGACGCCCTAAAAAAAATCCAAGGGGAAATAGCCAGCTTCATATGGTCATCCAAGAGTACAAGAATTTCTTGCTTGGAATAAACTAAGGAGGAAGAAAGAGCATGGAGGTATCGCCTGCCCAGACTTATTCGAATACTATAGGGCTTTCCAATTTAAGAACATGAGACCCTTATTAAGAAAATACTTTTCCTATCCGGTTTTTCTACAGAGTATGACAGGCAAATTAGACCACTTCTTGTTTAAGTTTGGCTACCCAAAATCTTAAAAAAAATAAAACTAAAGATTATACTCAACGCTGCAAAATTATGGTACCAAATCAGGAGCACAGTAAAGATACCATACTACAGCCCCATGGCTCCGATCTGGGACTCTCCAGGCACACCGGACTGTTTAAAAGACTCTCTGGCTTTACCACTAAAAGCAGCAAGAATTGAATGCTGGGGACAACTATTGGTAGAGAATTGTATAATTACATGGGACCAAATATCCTCAATCACCAACTCAACCTTATCTAAATTTAAATACTACCAGTTGACCAGCTGGGCCAAATCCCTAACAGAAACAAAAACGGGTAACAAAGATCTAGAGAGGGAAATGATCAAAGCCACACCAATAAAAAAAGAAATATCCAGATGGTATTGGGCTTTCATAATGGCCGGAGAAGAAGAGTGCATAGTCCCTGAAACAATATGGAAGAAAGATATGCCGGGACTAGACCTACAAACTATCTAGCAAAAATCTTTACAAAAATGCTGGTCTACTATAAAACCAGCCACCCTGAAAAGGAATCACCTGTTCACAGTCCATAGGGCATACTGGACTCCAAAAAAACGATCAAAATGTGTTTGTATTTGTATTTGAGCTTGTAAAGCGCACTGCTACCCGTCCGTAGGTTTCCTGGCGCTGTATAACTCTGAGGAACCCGTCCTGGCTTTCCCTGTGGGATGGTCCCTGCTGGGAGTCCCCAAGGTGGAGCCAGGCATCCCCGGAATTGATGGGGCTGTTGTGGAGATTAGGCAAGCTAATGCCCAGAGTTGCCGAGTGGAACCCCTGATTAGAGAAAGCACCGAAGCGAGAATTATCGAGTCCGCTGACCCAAGTCCACGACCCTGCCGCGTCGGGAATTGAACCCTGGTCCCGGGCCGACATCTGCTCCCGGGTCTGCTGCCTCTAACCAGTGAGCCACACTACTCCACAAAATTCAAAGGAGCAACTACAAAATCTTGCCCTAAGTGTGGAATGGAGAAGGTGGATGATATCCACATGTTCCAGAAATGCCCCTCACTCTCCTCCTTCTGGCATGAAGCTGGTAAGACGATAAACACGGTATTGGGAATCCAAATCGAAGTAAGTACTATTTTAATTATTTTTGGGATACACCTCACTAATGATATGGGAACGAGGAAACTGACCAAAAAACAAGAAAAGCTTTTGTTTGTGTTGATATTACTAGCTAGGAGAGAGATCGGCATACACTGGATCAAACCAGTTCCTCCTACACACACTAACTGGCTAAACTCTGTTGTAAAAACTAACAAATTAGATAGGAAAGGGAAAGGTAGCAAGAAAACAGAATTCTGGGCAATGTGGGAACAACACATCCAAACAGTTAATTAACACTTTCAGTATGGTCGCGGAAATCAAATCCAATAATTAAAGCAATAACAATAATTCAGGCGGAAATTATCTCTGCCGAGTAGCCAGGAAGGCTAGCTCCCCCACTACCGAAACAGAATTATTGGAAATGATAAAGGAAAAGGAGAAACCTGTTGGGGAACAAAATCCAAAGGGATACTCCCCGACCAAAAGCGTAACATGGTGCAGTGATGGCATAAAACGTTGGAACAACGGTCTCCCGAAACTCCTTATACATAAGCTTCGCAAAATGAGGATAAAAATAAAATAAAAAAGAATCCTCTCCCATAAAATATCAAGAAAACCAGGGACATCTATATTGGTTTTATAACAGTTAACTACGGTTATCTGCACATTCCGCAGTATACCCAGAGGATTACATATTGCCCCTGTGGGTCAGCACAGGATCATGCTTCAGTGCCCTTTTTCATCAATATATCCACCCTGTGGCGGTATGTGGAGTATGAAAGGGTAATGCAGTAGATATGTCACTTGTTTACTCAATAATAAAAAAACTCTTAAAAAAAAAAATTAAAGGGTAATGCAGTATGAGGCACATCTCTTAGCAAAAGTGGGTTCACTGCTGGGTTCAAATGAAACTCCGGCAGCAGTACAATTTAAACATGATGGCGGTGAAAGAATGAGAGCACCTGGCACTTTTTCTTGGAATTGCTTGGTCCTCTAAGATTCCAAGTCAAGCAGGTTATTGTCTTACCTACAGTAAAGGTGGGCATGATCATAATGAAATATCTATAGACAACCTATGTTCTGCAACCGTGGGTGTAACTCTTAGACATGACTAAGTGGTGTACATTTCTTGTCAAACACAGTGAACCGTATCAACAACTTTCATAACTGCAAACCCCTTCTCTAGCCCACCCACACTGCCGGCCCAATACCACCACGACAAACCCCAAAACTATGCCCCCAGGAATCAGAATCAACATATCTTACCATCCAGGCAAGTAAAAATTAGGAGCTTTAGTCAATTTGTCCGTTAATATATGATGAACTTCCTCGGGAGTCAGCGGAAGATCCAACGGCATACCCTTCAAACACATTGAGGGTGTCAGGGGAATCATTATGATGCACCTTTACCTACTGAATATTTACCAATGAACTCTTTTAACTGATAATAACTGGTATAGACATGAAGGGCTTATACTTGAGTGTATCTGCATGCTGCCGTCATTACATCAGGTTGCCGACAATGTCTTACCATGCTTGTGGTTAATTCAATAGTACTAGGGTAGTCAGAGTCAATTTGACGCATTGGGGAGTGTTCTCGGTCTGGGATATTCATCTCCTGGCAGGTTTGTTGTGGCAGTTTTTTTTAGGAATTTGGCTGCCTGCTGTGAGTTGTGAAAAACATGGTTGTTGTTTAAGTACCACACATTTTCTTCTGGCTTCTTAGACTGCGGTGATAAAGTCTATATAGAGGGAGGTCTCAATGTCCTCAAATGACAGTTGTTGATTTCCCCTTGCTGGATGCAGTGCTGTGTCCCTGTACCTGAAGTTCAATAAGCTTGCAATGATGGGGCAAAAAAGGGCGCCTGGGGGAGGTAAGGTCGCCAGTGATCAATGTGCTCCCTTCAACACAAGTAGGCATAAAAAGACCCCCACTCCGAAGACTTCAAGCAGAAGCTTTTCACATAATTGTACATGCTTCCCATAGTGACTCGCTCCAGGATGCCTATGATGCAGATTGTATTCCTTTGGGATCTTGATTCCAGGTCCTCGTTTTTAGCAGCTATCACATGCAGATTTGTTTCCATATGATAGATGGTCTCTCCTTTAGATGTGTCATATAGCTCCTGTATATCCTTATATCGTGTTAAGTTAGCATAGGTACATTTGAGGTTTAAACGCCATTTTTCTTTCTTGCAACTTCTGCACACGACACTTAATTGTTGACTTAGCTTTCAACCTAGTAGTTTGCCGTGGTGTATGTGAGAATAATATGTTATTGCTCTGATATCAGCTTTGCTTAATAAACTATGTCTGCACGAAGAGTGCTGAAGTTTCAGGAACAACACGATATGGAATTGTTATGAGGTCTGATCTCCACGCCTTCATAGTCATAACACAAGTGCAGCCTTTGCCAACTCTGGCTTCAGGCGGGATTGATATTGCTTTGCACGAGGCACATAAAGAACACTTGATGCGGTGCACATGCAGAGAGAGCTGGTGTATGCTGATGTGATTCCTTCATGCTAGGACACTAAGGTATGGGCCCGCCCTGAAACAACCCAAAGAGACCTTCTTAGCTAATAATATAATATATGTGTTAGGGAGGGTGAGATATAAGTGTTGTTAACTCTTATTCATTACAGTATGTTAACATGCTGTCACCATTCGCTTTTTATGTCTTAGTAACTATGCTGATAATTTTGCTACTGATAATAAGTATACTTGTATTATCTAAGATACTGCGCCTGAGAAGACGGCATTAGTAAATAAACATTTCAAATGCACATGTGTCTTCTTTACTCCATGTTCTGGTTTGTAATGATAATATAACGAAAGAGTGTTCATGAGTCCCACGTACCCTGAGGTACTGTAAGTTCATGTTCTGGTTTGTCTAAACATTGGGAGTTTGATATGTCCAATGAGACACTGTAGCTAGCTCGGTAAGGGGTGAGTTGGTTGCTAAGGTGAGTTTTGGGACACCCTAATTTGCCGAGGTTCCACTCCTCTGTGCACAGTTCTGTGTGAGAACAGAAACCCTGCGACATGGCGCCCAACGGTTTCGGTGGTCTTATATCATGACACTCGAGTAGTTTATCGTTCATACCTTAACCCCTTCACCTCCGTTTCCGGAAAGCGGGGTGTCGGTGAAACCTACCTATTTTTTGAAATAGGTGTTATTCAAGCTTGATTCTTTCTTAAACGGTTTCTTTGAATTACTACCCAGTTGTGCTACAAAGTATACTTTGTGTTTTCTTGTTTCCAGTGTTGTCATGGCGGCGGTAGCCATTGCGCAGCATAGTCGCGTAGCGGTACGCAACCATCTTCAGACGTACCAGGTCCCGGTGGATGGGATGGCTGTGATTTTCGTGGTATGTGCAGATCCGGCGTTCCCTTACGAGTTGTTTTACTCTTGGGTTACGTTTCCGGCTGTGGACGCTAATTCTGGTTTGTTCCACTCCTACACCGCCTCGGCTGTCCCGGCTGAGTATACACCGTACAGGGCATTGGAAATACCTATTGATCATTGGCAGCATCGAGTTTGGTTTGATGGCGCCCTCCCCCACTCTTTGTCAGCTGCGAGGTTAGGTTCACTCTCAATTCCAGGTACAAATTGGCCTGCGTTGGGTGGCTTTACCCCGCACCCGAATCACGGCGCTTGTACCCTGCAGGAAATTCGTAGGCTGCATGTTGTTTCCATTTCCGTGATTCGTGCATTAGTGCAATACATCGGTCGCCACCTGCCTGGTGGTCCCCAGGGGGGTGCGGCCGTTCCCATGGATCGAGGCGGAATGCGTCTCAATCCAGTGATGGTTAATTCGGTTTTTGGTGCTCGTCCAGTTGACAACGATGACTTCCCGTTCTGGCTAGCAGAGAAGTTTGATCAACTGGAGGCGGTTTTTCCGAATTCTACTCCTGCTGATAAGCATAGAATGTTGACGATTACTTTAACGAAGGATTTAGCTCCTGAACTTGTTGACTGTGAAAGCTGGGGAAAAACATTTGCGGCAGTTTATACAAGGTGCTTCGGCACCCCGTCTATGACTGCCCTGCCTGACATCATTAGACGTGTTCAGAATGATCACGGTCCAGAGGCGGCGGTTGAATTGGGTATGCGCCTGTGTGGTTCTTTTGAGATTGTATGTGATCTCATTCTCTCCAATGTTAAAGGAGATGCAGTTAACTTTCAGGTGTCGAATGCTTTGGCTGCTCTGCCCGATGCCGACAAACCCCGTCAGTTGGCAAAAATTGTTGTGGCCGCTTATAAGACAATTGGCCGCACAAGTAGAGGTCTGAAATATTTTGCAGTAAAGGAGAAAAAACAACCTCAGGGACAATCTGCAGTTGCAGATGTCCCGCCCAAGTCCAAAAAACAGAATTGGCCTAAAAAACAGACACAGGGGAAGCAATATAAGCAGACTCAGGATTCTTTTCCTGCGCTACAGGCTCCTGCGCCGACAGAGAAAGTTTATGATTTGCGCGATCGCGCGATGATTAAATCACCTGATCGTTTTCAGGGTTCTGATCAACGCTCTCCTCGTTCCTTACAGGAAACATCGGCCCCGAAGACCGGTGGAGGAGGGGGTGGACGTGGACGTGGTGGCCAACAGGGACGTGGTCAGTCCCGCCAAGCTGACGGCGCAGTGAAGCAGGAGGATTCTACGCCTAAAAGACCGCAGTTTGCGAAAAAGAAAGTCGCAGCCTTAACAGCGCATCGATATGCCACAGATAGTGAGAACGCGGCTTCGGAATCTGACGTGGGCTCTGACCTTGCTGGACAGCGCGGCGGAGATAACCATAGTCAGAGAGGCGCTGCGTCCACTACTGAGGGTGACAGCGACTGAAGTGTTCGTTGTAATTGAAACAACCGATACAAGACTGGCTCCCCCTGAAAGACTTTTTGAAATTGTCCTGTTAATTGAAGGTGACATACAGCGTACTGTCAGAGGGGTATTTTGGGAGAACCTTTCGTCTACGTACGACATTTTGCTTTCTGAGGCTGACTGGCCCCCACCTTTTGTGCTCGCAGCGCCGCGAGGGGAGGAGGTAATCCTTCCCAGTTTCGCGCACACTGTCTCGACTGAGCATGCGCAGCATTTTGCAGAAGAGTGGGCTCGGGCTCTTGCACCGGCTCTGTACCGCAACCAATGTGGTTGGGATAAATTGTCTCCTTCCCACGAAATTCCTTTGCGGTCTGAGCCTCAGCCTCAGCCTCAATATCCCATACGGCGTGAAGCTAAAGCTGCCGTCACAGAAATCCTTGAACAATTGGAATATCAGGGAGTTATTGAAACGTGTGTGTCACCGATGAATAATCCCCTTTTTACTGTGACCAAACCTGACGGATCATATCGTTTGGTATTGGATTACCGTCATTTGAACTCGCATTGCCGTAACTGTGCGGTACAGAATACTCACGGCTCTGCGCTAGTGGATAGTCTAGTGCGTAAGCGTTTCAAGACAACGCTTGACATATCCAACGGTTTTTATGCACACAGACTGGATAGCTTCAGCTCCCAATGGACAAGTTTTACGTCCGCTGGTGTGCAAAAACGCTTCCGGCGACTTCCAATGGGCTACAAAAATAGTCCTGGAGTCTTCACCTCAAGAATAGTCACTCTATTGGAGAGTATCGATCCAGATGCATGTTCTTATGTGGATGACATTTATCTCACAGACGACGAAATTTGGATGCATCTGTGTCGGGTGAATTCAATAATTTGTAACTTTGCAGATATGGGTTACAAGTTTAATTTTGCAAAATCGCACATTGCAGAACACACAGTGTTGTTCCTCGGCTATGAGCTGAACAATGAAGGTCGAGGATTGGCTCCTCACTTCCTGGAGAAATGCGCACAGTTGCGCGCTCCTACCACACTGAAGAAATTACAGTCTTTACTGGGCTTCTTGAATTTCGGCAGAACTTATGTTCCGGAATATGCCCAGCGTATCAAGCCTTTGTATGCTTTGATACAACCAACTTTTTCAAAATCATGCTGGCTGCCTGAGCATTCGGCCATTTTGCAATCTTTGCAGGCCGATCTGCTCGCTTCTAAATACTTACTGACTCGTGATAACCACACCAACCTGGTAATAAGAATAATTCCTGGGACAGTGGGTTTCACGTACCTCACTTTTAATGAAGGAGACACAGTACCTATTGCTTACAAGTCACACTTGTACACTTCGGCTGAATTGCGATTTCCCACTGTGGAAAAGGTTTTAACTGCTGTACAGATGGCGATTCTTAAAGAACGAGCTCTGTCACAGGGGAAGCGCATGTTAGTGGTAACACCCTGTCCTCATTTGGAGGCAGTCACGAAAGCCAGTGTACCAAATTCGAAGGCTTTGCACCCACGGTGGATTCAATGGGCAGCGTCATTGACGTCCACGGATGTCACGTTTATTTTTGACGCCTCTTTACGGTCGCAAGAGTACTTGCAGTATGAGTTCGTTCACCCTGCTCCTCTGGCTATGCGACCTTTGGAGGACTTCCATTGCATCATTTACACTGATGGGTCGGCGCAGGTTGCGCATGGCTCTAAACATGCCTACGTTTCCGCATGCGCTATTATGGTTGGTGCTATGTTGAACGATGAATTCATTTCCAGGGAGGTACACACGTTGCCCCTGGGCGATTGCACTGCACAATTAGCTGAGCTTCGTGCTCTTTTACTAGCGTTGGAGTATGCAGATCCAAGTGTTACTACTCTGATTGTAAGTGATTCTTTCTACTGTGTCCAGTCTTACAATGAGAACTTGTTCTTTTGGATTCAAAATGAATTTCATGATTCCAAAGGTAGCACAATAAAACATAAAATGATCTGGGTTCGAGTAGCAGAGCTTAAGGCTATGTTGCCACTCGTTTATGTGATTCACACTCTCGGTCATCAGCGCGTAGGAGTTCACGCTGTTGGCAACTCGCTTGCTGATGAAGCAGCGAAATTAGCAGTATCTACATACTTAGTTGCAGCGGTTACTAGGTCAAAAACCAAGATTGATAGCGACATCTTGGCAGCAGTTGCTGCCTCTGAGAAGGGAAGTAAGCATCCTGCGGGATTCCCTTCGAAGTACAAATACCACTTAAGTCCCGAAAAGGTTCCTTTTGTGACAATTCCTGACGTTGGGGAACGGCTGATTCCCAACTCGGATCGCAGAGCAGACTTGATTACAGCGGCACATGAAGGTGTGGCGTCTGCGCATGCGGGCGTCTCGGCCACTGTAACTCAATTACAACAACGTTTCTGGTGGCGGGGACTGTACAAACAGACGCGTGATTATGTCTTTCTTTGTGACATATGCCAGCAGATTAAACCTTCAACTGCTACGCGTCCGCCACAGACTCAGTTGTACATTTCTAATAAACCACTAGGTTGTGTTTATTTGGATCACTGCGGTCCTTTTTCATCTGATACTGCGTATAAGTACATCTTAGTAGCAGTTGACTCATGCACACGCTTTGTGTGGGTATGGCCACATCGCAGCGCTGATTCACGGACTGTCATTAGAGATTTGCGTATCTTTATAGGGATTTTTGCCTGTGGTACCTTCCATTCGGATCAGGGTCCGGCTTTCGCCTCTAAGGCGTATAAGGATGCCATGACTTCGTTGGGGGTCCAAGTCAAGTTTTCGTCTCCCTACAGACCTGAGGGTAACAGTGTAGTTGAGCGAATGAACCGTGATTTAAAGCAATCTTTGACAGCCCGAGTTATAGGCACTGGCAGAAACTGGCTGGCTCACCTCTATGGCGTGCAGCGTGCTCTTAATAATCTCCCTAGAAGGTCTCTGGGTGGGCGGACCCCATACGACATGCTCTTTGGCATCAAGATGTATGTCCCTGACCTTGACGGTCTAGACTATGTGGTTCGCGCCACTTCCTTTGACGCAGATGAACATTGCAATGTTTTACAGAATCTACAAAAGACCAGAGACAGTCTTGCAAAGGAACATTTGCCCTCCACGTCGGATGATGCGTTGCAGATCCCGGTAGTTGGCTGGCTACCCCAAGTTGGCGAACTGGTTCGGGAGAAGATCGATAACAAGAAAGAATTTGGTCCTTCCTATCGGGCTCCGGTTCCAGTCCTTGGAGTGAAAGGCACAAGAACTGTCATTTTACCACCACTTCCTGGACGTAAGGAAAACAGGTTTATTTCAATTGAAAATGTCAAGATACACAGAGTGGCCGATTCTTCTTAGCATGACACCGGCTGTTTCCTGTCCTTCCATTGTGAGGAATTCAGTTATGCCCACTGCTTCTAATATTGAACCTGAAGTGGCCATCGAATTACCTGCTGTTTCCAGTCCGTTATTAAATAATTTACCCGGAACTAACATTGATGAGCTAGACTATACCTACCCCACTGATTTGTCCATGCCTGACCTGCAAGCTCGTTTAGCCACGGAATCCAGATTTTCATTTGACTCTGCTTCCCTTGCCTCGAAGAAACCCTCTCGAATTGCAGTTTATGCTAGCCTGTGTAAAAAACATTTTTTGATACCCCCTTGGACTTACATTTGGCTGGTCCTTTTTTCAGTTTACCTTTTTATGTCAATTGGTTTTGTGTTTTATTTTTTTCGAATTATGAATGGACACTATGTCGAGGAGAGAACTTGCATTACTCATTTAAATGGAACTTTGGCCCCACTTTCCTCTTCACATTCTACACACAGATTAAAAAGAGACTTGACTTTGGTTAACATCACAGCATGGCCTGTCCTTGATGGAATCGTGTGGGATGCAGTTCGGTTTCAGATTCATGGCCCAACGGAAGTCGTTAATGTCCCTAATGTACTTAGAGTGAATATGGGGGATGTGGTGAAACAAAACATTCGTTCTGATGACTGGGATGTCAAAGCTGTAGAAAGTTTATTTTCTGATTTGCAATACTATGCTGCATTTGATGCTGAGGATTTATATTTAGAATCTGCTAATTATGGTGAATTATTCTGTTACCAACATTATGGCAATCACTTCTTACACAAAACATCATCCAGAAGGGATGCTGTTAACTTTACTCAGTGGGAACATTGCCCAGCGCCTCATCAGGGGAGTTCTGAAACATTTCTGAGAAAGTATACTTACTTCACTGACTTTAATCAGTCCAATCCCGAGTCCTTTTATTTTAAGTTTCGAAAAATGCCAATGTCCAAGGTTAGACTTACCGATACTAAATTGTTGTATTCCAAGTCCTTCCTTGATCACTTAGTTACTGGAGGCTTTGAGTTATGGAAGGATATGATAGACCTTAAATCAGTTTGGGGTTCAAAGGCCTGGCAGGTACAAGGCACTGAGGCTTTGCATCGTGCATGTCTCATCCCGAATCATATGCTGTTTCTGAATGAAACAATTTCCCAGACCACATGCTTTGGATTGGCTACTTCTAAAAAATTAAACGCTCCTTCTTTCCCGGAGTTAGAGGAATATGATGGTTGGAGTAATTTTACTCAGTTATCCATTAGAGAATTACAGACTCTACTTCTTAATTCCTCCTTTAACATTTCCAGTATGAATCCTAAGGGTTGGCTACTTTGGCACCGTAGTGCTGATTCTTGCCAACATAGATTTTTGAATTTAACTGACGGTTTTAAAACTGTTAGATCTGATCCCCGTTTTGACTTAGGTCATACTGTCACATCGTATTCTGTAGGCAAATTGTGTCAAAACTGGCTGAAACATTCAACTTTACCTGCGGTTAAGAATCACCTTTCTAAACTAAATGCAGACGTGGACTTGAATGATTTCATTAAAGGCCCGGCTAGTGGCAGGTCGAAAAGGTGGTTATATGGGGTTTACAATGAAATTTGGAAGCTATCACAGATTGAGGCTGCTACACGCCTTAGGGCCATTGATCAAGCAAATCTTGAGAAAGTGCTTGCAGTTGTTGACAATAGCATTAATGTGCTTTCCTCTAGAATTTACACATTGGATAATATTGTGTCGTCAGTCGTCGATATTATACATGATGAAGTGTCAGTATTATACCATGGTCAAAATCAATTACGATCAATCATGCAGTTTGCATGGACCCTTCAAACACTGAAAATGGGTAAAGTTCCCTGGGGGTACATGAACGTTTCTTCTTTATTTGCACCGTTTAATTTGACTGACAAACAACGCTTACTTTCAATGCGTGATGCTTCCTTTTCTATGTTACATATTGAAAGGTTAGAATCTTTACCTTTTTCCGTGGCTGAAGCCACTGCTGCAACGTGGCTTATCCACGGTTTAATAACGCTGCCTTTTGCTTTATATAAGTTTTCAAATTGCATGAAATATGTACCCATAGGTCGTTATGAACCTTTAGGTAGCGGTTTCCTTCATGAAGTCTGGTCACTCCCATACACATACAGATGTTTTAAGGATGACCAGGAAGTTTATCTGACAGGGGAGGAGTGCACTGAGACGCCAGATCATTCTTTAATGTGTAGACACATACAGTTACACGGTTCATGCAACAAGGACAGACCGAATATGGCTTGCGTTTTACAGGGCACGCCAGTTCCTGCTATCATCCCCACGTTTAAATTATTAGAGAATGGTAGTTATTTAATGCTCAATAATGAGGACTGTTGTGGGTTAATTAAAGGTATTCCTTTCATAGTAACAGTAAGTGAGCGGGTTTTTTGCTGCAGAAATGTGCTTTATCCTCCCACACGTGAACATAAGGAGTCTTCCATCTGGCCACAGATACCGACCTTGGGAGCAGAATTCAGCGGCATGGCAAGAATAAGGGCTCTTTTGTCCCAGAAAGAGGTGGCCTTGAGCTCGGCCCGTGAAACTTTCGTGCTTCACATTGCAAACACCCGTACAGAGGTTCAGGCTCTTTTGAATACTGATTTGCCTTTGCATTTCGGAGCGATGGTTCGAACTATCTTTAACGCATCCTCCACAAAAGGCCTTGCACATTTTTTTAAAGTTGTTAGCAGTGGTCTCGTGACTTCCTTTGAAAAGATTTTTGGAGTCATCCCTGCTTTCTTCCATTCTATTTTTTCATCCTTGTTTGGAGGGTTCCCTTTTTTACTTGCATTAGCAGCTGGCGCGCTAGTGGTTTTTTGTCTCTTTAAATATGGATGTCCATCCTGTGCAAGACCCCGCGCAACAGCTACTGACGCGGTTTCGCAACCGCATGCTTGAATATTATGGCACACTGCCGTTGGCGACATTGAGCACGGCATATGGATTATCTTTTCGATTCTCCTACTTCACCTGTGTCCAGCCTGTATTTCACTGCCTGACCTGTGATTTCCAGTGGGCCATTGATTTGTGTCTCTGCGGACCGGTTTCTCCTGACGTCGATTTTAATCAACTGATGAGTCCTATCATTGCTCACGAGTTGGTTTGTTCTGACGAGAGGATTATGGCCTTAGCAGTGGCGCATGGACTAATTGGTCCCTGGGATGTGTTGTCGGCAGCACGGAATTTCTTGGAACTGAGTTTTCTTGAAAACCCACCGAGCTGTCCTCTGATGGTTATAGAGGATCCGGTGCTGGAGGAACACGTATGTTCCTTTCATCTTTTAAATTGGATGGCTGAACTGTTTTCGGATGAGGACAGTGACTTCATATTGGAGGCTGTTGCTACTTATTTTTCATATACAGTTTTGTCATAGACACTGCTTCGAATTGACTTGCTGATTTATAGCATTTCGTTGACTTATTTGTCATGAATTTTTAATTTTTCTTGCCTATTGGCTTGAGCCACATTATATTTTTGGGCTATTTTTTAGCATTACCTTTTTGATCTTTAGTTTCAATTCATGCTCGTTTACTGTTGAGTTCTGCTCTCATGAGATGGCACTTCTGTTATCATATTTAGTCCGTTCTCGGATCATGGGGGGGTGTCATATAGCTCCTGTATATCCTTATATCGTGTTAAGTTAGCATAGGTACATTTGAGGTTTAAACGCCATTTTTCTTTCTTGCAACTTCTGCACACGACACTTAATTGTTGACTTAGCTTTCAACCTAGTAGTTTGCCGTGGTGTATGTGAGAATAATATGTTATTGCTCTGATATCAGCTTTGCTTAATAAACTATGTCTGCACGAAGAGTGCTGAAGTTTCAGGAACAACACGATATGGAATTGTTATGAGGTCTGATCTCCACGCCTTCATAGTCATAACACAAGTGCAGCCTTTGCCAACTCTGGCTTCAGGCGGGATTGATATTGCTTTGCACGAGGCACATAAAGAACACTTGATGCGGTGCACATGCAGAGAGAGCTGGTGTATGCTGATGTGATTCCTTCATGCTAGGACACTAAGGTATGGGCCCGCCCTGAAACAACCCAAAGAGACCTTCTTAGCTAATAATATAATATATGTGTTAGGGAGGGTGAGATATAAGTGTTGTTAACTCTTATTCATTACAGTATGTTAACATGCTGTCACCATTCGCTTTTTATGTCTTAGTAACTATGCTGATAATTTTGCTACTGATAATAAGTATACTTGTATTATCTAAGATACTGCGCCTGAGAAGACGGCATTAGTAAATAAACATTTCAAATGCACATGTGTCTTCTTTACTCCATGTTCTGGTTTGTAATGATAATATAACGAAAGAGTGTTCATGAGTCCCACGTACCCTGAGGTACTGTAAGTTCATGTTCTGGTTTGTCTAAACATTGGGAGTTTGATATGTCCAATGAGACACTGTAGCTAGCTCGGTAAGGGGTGAGTTGGTTGCTAAGGTGAGTTTTGGGACACCCTAATTTGCCGAGGTTCCACTCCTCTGTGCACAGTTCTGTGTGAGAACAGAAACCCTGCGACAGATGTGAGGCTATTTTCCACAGCTGATATTCTTTGCTCTGCATCTACTATCTTGTTTATTGAGTTTCGGGGTGGTGGAATCCATATGGGCTGTGAGTGCATCCATTTTAGAATTGATGGAGACCAGGCTCTTTTGCATTGCCTTAAGTAGCAATTTCATCTCATCCCCATTAGCATTGTGGACCTTGGCCGGGTCCGAGGGTTCAGCCGTGTTGCTGTCTTCCAAACCCATTTTAGCCCCTTGTCTGGGTTTGAAGTCTAGTTAGGTTGGCGGTTACCTGCTTTCCCGATATTGCTATTAAGTGGAGAGGCAAATTAACAGATACATTAATCAATTACATTAGCAAAAGAATTGCCACTTAGTGGTGATGCAGGATAGGGTGCCCCAGTCCTTTCAACACTGATAGTTAGGCATTACTGTCCACCACCTTGAAGGCAAATGGTGTTCTCGATATCAGCAGAAACACCAATCTGGGCAAATAACCTGCCTCAGGACATAATTAATAATTGATAAATACTTTTGTGGCATAAGTACCTGGGTAGGTTACCTACAGTCTCCACTCCCACTGATGCAGTCTTAGAGAAGTGCAACCAGGGCAGTCCAATAGATCAACCAAGGGTGTCATTCACTTAAGGGTATTATAGCATCACAGCATATAACCCTATGAGCCAACACACAGTAGTCCAGTCTATAGGCAATCAGTGCCTCCAAACAGCTCTGACTGCTGGCCACAAAGCTATCTCTCCTCCAACATTGGGGTGTGGTCAGGCACAGTGGCTCAGTCTGGGCACATATGCCACCCCGAACACACCAGCAGCTTCGAACCCAGGAGGCAAGAACATTGTCAGATGGGTCCCGCCTCCACCCAAAGGTAGCACAATGTCGGGGGAAGGCATGAATAGACCCAGAGGCCCCACTCACTTACCGAGTGCCCCAACCGAGTGGATCTTCACCACTCTCCTGGCAAAGGGTTCCTCCTCGACAGCACTCCACAGCTTGTCCCTACTGCTCTATGTCCCACTCGTGGAAGAGCTGCTTAGGCGCAATCCCCTCAGGGGGTTGCAGGAGATTCCTGGCCCTGCAGAAGGGTTGCACCTGCTGGACTACTAAGGCAGCATTCATGGGCCTCCATGCCATCCTCGTGAGGGGTGGCATTCACATGAGTGCTGACCTCAGGGCACAACACCCAACAGCCCCTTCAAGGCAGGGATGGGGATTAAAGTTTCAGCCAGGCCACCGCCATTGTGGTTGTTCATCTGCTGCTTTCACTTAAGCCACAAGTACCACCCCAGTGGTTAATTCATGTAGAGATCTTCTAAAAAATTACAGAAAGCTATTAGGAAAACAAAAAAACAATTTTATGCGGACTCTATCTTACAGGCAGAGCAGTCAAGCAAACAGATTTTTAAGGTGGTACAATCCTTTTTTAAACCCAAATGTATCGAGAGGGAGGTCCCTCCGTCACCTACTCTATGTGAAAACATCTCTGAGTTCTTCGACCAAAAAAAGTCCTTTAGGCCAGAAAGAAAAACGGTGAAATCGGATCTAGCTATTAAAGATGCGATGGGTGAAACCCTCACTCAATTCCAGACCATACCTCTAAGTGCGGTGAGGCATGAACTTACCCGATGCAAGTCCGGCTCTCCGGACGACCCATGTCCAGCCAAACTATGGGGCACCATAGCTGATTTTGTGGCCCCCACAGTTCAACAAATCTGGAACTCATCCACCGTTGCGGGGGTATTCCCGAACGTCTGGAAACATGCAACCCTTCTCCCACTTAAAAAAAACATAATGGAGATCCAGAAGACCTTAGCAATCTTCGCCCGATCTCTTTGTTAGCGGCCCCGGGAAAAATGTTTGAGAAATTAATACAGCGTCAGCTGAGCAAATTCATCGAAGCAAACAAAATACTCCATGAGACTCAATCAGGCTTTCGTCCCGGTTTTAGTATGGAGACAGCACTAATTGAGGTGGCAGAGTCAGTAAGGTGGTCGATGGATGCAGGAGACTCAGCGATGCTGGTACTCCTGGATCTGTCGGCCGCCTTCGACACGGTTGACCATGCCAGACTCCTGATGCGACTGGCTGAGATAGGCATCCGTGAAAAAGCATTAGGGTGGCTACATTCATATCTGTCCCAGAGAACTCAGAAGGTGGCACTAGGGACCGTCTCCTCATCACCTAAAGTCCTCAGTTGTGGAGTCCCGCAAGGGTCGGCACTCAGCCCCCTCTTGTTCAACATCTACCTCGCCCCTCTCTTTACGCTGATTGCCAACTGAGGTGTCAAGGCAATCTCCTATGCCGATGACACCCAGTTGGTATTCCCGTACTCAGAGATATCACAAGAGTCTTTTGCGAACTTTAAGGGCTGTCTCCAAGATATAGCCGGCTGGATGAATACGAACAAATTAAAACTAAATGCCAATAAGACTGAAGTAATCTTTTTTGGCAAAGGTCCCCCTCCTCCCTCAGAACTATGGTGGCCAACGGAGATGGGCCAAGCCCCCGTACCCAGCCGTAGGGCAAAAAATCTTGGAGTAAGGTGGGATGACAGCCTGTCTTTCTCCCCGCATATTCAACAAGTAGCCGGTTGTTGTTTGAGTAAACTGAGGAACCTCCGGAAGATTCTGAGACTTCTCCCGGAGAGCTGCCGGAAAACTGTTATCCATGCCACAGTGACATCAAGGCTGGATTACGCTAACGGACTCTATCTGGGCCTACCTAAATACCTGACTCAAAAACTTCAGGGGGTCCAAGTTTGCGGCTGCGAGACTGCTGTTGCGAATTCCTTTCAAGCAGTCAGTCTCTCCGCATCTGCGATCACTGCATTGGCTACCAGTTGCCAGCAGAATCAAATTTAAGGCACTTACGCTGGCCTATAGATCTCTGTTTGGCACTTGCCCGGAGTACTTGAAAACCAGGCTCCCGAGATACTCTCAGGACCGTGTGCTTCGGTCCAACTGCCGCGTTCAACTGGCTGTCCCACGAAAAAAAAGAGCTCGATTAGGGGGTCGAACCTTTTTGGCAAATGTTGCAACGTTTTGGAACGCCCTGCCCCCAGCAATTCAGCAAGCCCCCTCTGAACTCTGCTTCAAGAAGTTGCTAAAGACATGGCTCTTTACTCAACCTTGCTAAACTCCCTCACTTTTTTCTCAAGGTCAACTGTGTTCAGCTAGCGCCAGGACACCTCCTCGTGAGGTAGCTGTTCGCGCTTTACAAAATTCTGTATTATTATTATTATTACAATCCAGCTGTCATTAATCAAATATTGCAGTGTAAGAGCATTTCTTGGCCAACCTTGCGATGCAGGTCCCTCAGTTACAGTGAATAGTTTTTTACCCTTACTGCAGGAGCCTCACCTAAGTGGGGCCATCTTGCACGCTGGCTCTCTGGTGCTCTCCAGACAAAAGAGAACGTTTTAGAGATACCCCATGGATGAGGAATGGATATATTGGTGTATTATCTGGCTGTTTATGGGTACTATGAGTGTGCATGGCTAAAAGCCATGGGTTTACTGGGTTGTGTAAGCTCTGTTCTGCTTCAATTACAGCACCCCATTCTAAAAAAGTGTGCATGTAGGCCCTTTCCTGCATTTACAGGGGAACAATCCTGCTGAATGCCAAAGGGCAGTGATGTTGGATAGTGGTGGGTTAGGGCTGAGAGTGAGGCAGTGCACAAGAGTAGTGGTCGAGAAGGAGTCCGGTGTTAGAAGTTAATGTACAGGGAGACGCGCGAGCGTGTCAATCAAGATGGCCGCCATGGTCGGAGCTCCGTGAATTCACGGGCCCGTTTCTTCATAAAACGACGATTTTTGTGTCACAAACTCGGCACAAATAGCTGCGCTTACCTTATGCAGTGGCTTTACATGTCTGTGGCGATTTTCGGACGATTTTGCTCAGCGGAAGCCTGCTTTCTAGCCTCCTGTTTCCTGCTCCCAGCCTCTCCTGAAGGTATTGACTGCTCTGAGTGCTCAGGGGGCGGAGTGTATCCTTAGGAAAGGGCCTGGCTTGGGCCTAGCCACGCCCACAGCCCAACATAGCTGCTGCACCAGTGGTTTTGCAGTGTTTTTCACTGTTATTTTTCACTTTTTACCTCATTTTCTTATATTTGAGGATTATATTTTGCAATTGTGGTTTTATTTTCATATAACTGTGAATTTTTCACCACAAAATGGAGACTAAAACTCCAGTCAATAATAAAAGGCGACAACAAGTCTCTCCTCCTCCAGTCAAGTCCAAGGTGGTAGAGTCATCTGAACCTTCACTATCCTTAATTTTAGAAGAAATTCAACATTTACGTCTTAGTACTGATAATATTGCTTCAGTAGTGAAAAGTGTGCGCAAAGATATGGCTTCATTATCAATGAAAATTTCTGATAACTCCATTAAAGTTCAAGATAATAAAAGTAAAGTGGACGCTTTTACTCCATTAGTGGCTAAAATAATGCCTATGCATACTCAGCTTTTGGACATGGAAAATAGAAACAGGCAGTACAATCTTCGCATTTTTAATTTGCCGGAAGAAGTTGAGGGTTCTAATTGCAGCCTATATCTGGAATCTCTGCTTCCTGGTCTTTTGAATATCAAGTTCCCAGAAAAATTTGAAGTGGATAAAGCTCACAGAATCCCTTCTCATCGTAACCCTCGTCATTCTAAGCCTCGGCAAATGATTTTCAAAGTACTGAGTCATCACCATCTTGTCCTGATAAGGAAAGCTGCTAGAGAAATCCCCTCACTAATGGTGAATGGTAACAAAATTTTTATTCACCAAGACTTTGCTAAAGAAACGGTTGCTATGCGTAAGGAATTCTCGGCTTACCGTCCACAGCTTAGAAGTCTTGGTTTCAAATATGGACTATTTGATCCTTCCACGATGCGCATTTGGAAAGACAACTTCTCCAAATCTTTTCAACGCCCTGAAGACCTGAAGCAATTTCTTGAGCAGCAACTTCCACCGTCAATGGATACTCATGACCCTAACACTTGACTCTTTTTATTCAGAATTTATATGGCACATATTTGATTAATTCTTTATTTGCGGGCTTCAACGGTTCTGGCCATGCTTGAAGAACGTGTGTGCGTTTCTATATTTCTATTCATGTATCTTGTTTGTTCCTTTCTCCCTATTTTCTTTTCTTCCTGTTTCATTATCTACTGTAGAGTTACTGTTTTCATCTCTTTTTTCCTTATGATTTTCTTCATCTCTTCTTGTGTCGATACTGTTTTTCTCTCCTTTCTTACTCAAAATGGCTAGTGTTCATAATATTAAAGTTGTTTCTCCTAATGTTAAAGGTTTGCGACATCCAGTCAAACGTACAAAATTTTTAGATTACCTAGGTTGTTGTAAAGCTGATATATGTTTTGTTCAAGAGACTCATATTGATGATAAGATATTACAGTATATGAAGAAAAAGTGGGTTGACACTATAATTTCTTCTCCTGCTATTGGAAAGAAAAATGGGGTTGCCATTTTCTTTGCAAAAAAATTGCATTGTCAAGTTTTAAGTAAAATTTCTGATCCTGAGGGCAGGTATATAATAGCTAAAATTAAAATACATGATTCTACACTCTTTTTACTTAATATTTATGGCCCCACGGCAGATGATCCTACTTTCTGGTCTACTCTCACCACTGAAGTTTTAAAACTGGGTAACATTCCACTGATTGTTGGGGGTGATTTTAACGTTATTGCAGATCCCCTGTTGGATAGATTATCTACAACTAGATTTCATCCTCATAAGGTATTTCATGCATTTAAATCTTTTATTCAAACTACCAAATTAGCGGATATTTGGCGCTTACACTATCCCTCTGAAATTTTTTTTACCTTTTTCTCCAATCCCCATAATTCCCATTCCAGAATAGATTATTTTTTCATTTCTTCGTCTCTTATTCAAGCTGCAACCACTCCAGTTATTAGTACTATAGATATCTCCGATCATGCTTTAATTTCTTTCAATCTGAATATCTCCTCCACTATTATTAAACAAACCAGATGGCGCATGAATTTTGATATTGCTCTTAACGAACGTAATAAACCTAAATTGTTTCAAGCTATTCAGGACTATTTTTTGTTCAATCCTGAAAATTCTACTACTGTGATTAATAGATGGGATGTATTTAAAGCTTATATTAGAGGTTCCACAATTTCTATTATGGCTTATGAGAATAAACTGTTTAACGCTTATATTAAAAACCTTGAAAACCAAATAGCAAAGTATGAACGATCATTTATTTCCTCCAATGATCCACAATATAAAATTCAGTTACAAAAACTTAGATATGAATTTAACTCCATACTCAGTAAAAGAGCTGGAATTCAACTTGCGAAATCAAATGCTAAATTCCGTTTTAATTCCAATAGGTCAGGGAAGCTTCTTGCTAATGATCTACGTATTAAAAGAGATAAAACACAGATTACATCTATTCGTAACCCTCAAGGCAAGATTGCGCTGTCTCACAATGATATTGTTAAAGAATTCCTAGATTTTTACTCCAATTTATACAATAAGCCAGATCCTTGTGCTGATTCCTTAATTGATACCTTTTTAAACACTTGTGATTTACCCCAAATTTCCCCTTCTGCTAGACTTGGATTAGAATCTCCCATCACCAATGAAGAAATCTTGAAAGCCATTAAATCACTTTAAAAAAATAAGTCCCCAGGCCCTGACGGTATCCCGGCAGAATTTGTTAAAGAATTCCAAGCTCCCCTTTTGCCTTATTTATTTCAACTCTTTTCATATTTTGGTTCCACTGGAACCATTCCAGGCTCTTTTGCTGATGCCTTAATTATAGTTCTCCCCAAACCTGATAAAGACCCTACCCTAGTCTCTAATTATCGTCCTATCTCCTTAATTAATCAAGATTGTAAATTATATGCCAAAATCCTTGCCTCTAGATTAGCTCCTATTCTTCATTGTATTATTCACCCTGATCAATCAGGATTCATGAAATACAGATACTCAGCTAACAACACGAGATCACTACTCCATGTTCTAGAACAGAGCCCAACCCTTTCGGCCCCTGCTGGGGTGATGGCTTTAGATGCAGAAAAAGCCTTAGATAAAATTCATTGGCAATTTGTATTTAAAACTTTATTATCATTTAATTTTGGTCCCTCTTTTATCCGTATGATATCTGCATTATATTTTGCTCCCACTGCTCGCTTATTTATTAATGGCCAAATTTCGACTCAATTTTCCCTTTTTAGAGGCACACGACAGGGCTGCCCCTTTCTCCACTTTTATTTTTGTTAGGAATTGAACCCTTCCTTAACCATATACGTAATTGTGCAGATATTCAAGGTATTACCATAAAAAATGTCACTATTAAAACCTTAGCTTATGCAGATGATGTTTTATTAGTAATCCAATTTCTTCTGTTCCATTTTTATTAGATATTATTTCCCAATATTCTGTAATCTCGGGATACAAACTTAATGTTAGTAAAACTGAATTTTTCCCTTTAAATGGTCTTTGTACCCCTGATATGTTGCCTGTATCAGATATTATTTGGCAAAAGATCAAACTAAAATATTTGGGTATTTTATTTTCTTCATCCTTACCTTCCACGTTAAAATTAAATAGTGATTTTATCTTAGATTATGTTAAAAGTAAAACTTCCAGATGGTCTTCACTTCATCTTACATGGTGGGGGAGAATGGAATCTATAAAAATGAACATTGCACCTAAAAAAATGTATTCCCTTGCTATGATTCCTACTCAATTTCCACTAAAGTTCTACAAAGATGTAGATAAATTATTATCTAAATTTCTTTGGAACAACAAACCCCCCGAATTGCTTACAAAAAATTAAAAATGCTTAAATCTTCTGTTGGATTTGGCCTTCCTTACCGATTCCCCACTAATTAAACCTCCTATTTGGTTTGAAATAGAAAAATCGCTTATTGCTCCTTTCCCATTACCATCTTTGCTTACAATGTCTCATAAATCTACTGTTGTACACCACTCGTCCATAATTAAATCTTCAAGACTAATACTTAATGATTTAGATTCTAACTTTGCTTCTCCCTTAGATTCTACGTTCAATTTATCATTATGGCATAGTGCTATTATCAAATTGAATAGAAGTCTGACTTATTGGAATTCATGGATTAAATGGGGAATTTTCTATCTTAAAGATATATTTTGTGATGATGCTTTTATTCCTTTTGATACATTGAGATTGAATTTTAACTTGCCTAATACTGATTTGGTTAAATATCAATTTTTATGCAACTCCATTTTAGACTCATTTCCAAATGGTATTCCTTCTACAATTGCAACTGATTTGTCCATTTATCTTCATGCTGTTTCTAAATCATCAAATGCTGTTTCTATTCTATACAAGAGATTTGCTGTTTCCATGGGTTCCAATATTACTATGATTTCAACGTTTTGGAACTGTGAACTTTCCACTTCCCTATCTGATGATTCATGGAAAATTATATGGCTCAATAGCATTTCGGGTTGGTTACCAGTGTCTCTCTATCAGACAAATGCATATATTTTGTTTAACTCCTTATGGTCTCCACTGCGTCTGCATCGTGCTAAATTACTTCCCTTAGATATTTGTTGGCACTGTAAGATACATACTGGCTCCTTACGTCACATGTTATTTGATTGCTCTATCATTTTAAAATTTTGGACTGAAGTTTGGGATTTTATATTGAAAATATTGCCTATTCAAGATGTTCTCTCTTATAAATTGTTAATATGTAAATCAGTTGTACTTACACATCCTCTTAAGGATTCTGAAGCAAAGTTGTTTAATTTTTTTATTTCTGCTGCTTTAAAATCAGTCACTTTTTGTTGGAAAGACTCTTCTTCTCTTTCAGTACATGCCTGGTGGTCTTGGATTGTCTTTACAAGAAGAGGTGCTCAATTATCATTACAAGGTCTTCCTCATAACTCGGTTTCTTATCATTCCTTCTGGTCACCTATAGATTCATATTTATTGTTATAATTATATTGTTTACTAATATTTTACTTATTTTCAATAGTTGCATACTCAATATTTATATGTTAATAGTCACTCTATAGTTCTCATAAGATGACATATTACGTACTTTCCCTCTATCCCCCTCCCCTCCTTCATCGTGAATTTTTATTTTCCCCTTGATTGACTGATATTTTGTTTTTTACTATTGCTTCATGGTAATTTATTAAGAAATTGCATTACTCCATTACTTAAATCTCATTGCGCATGTATATACTTTTTTTGTATTGTCTATCTCTGTTACTTCTTTTTTGAAACTTCAATAAAATTATTCTGAACTAAAAAAAAAACAAGAAGTTAATGTACAGAAAAGAAAGGAAATATTTAATGATATTGAGCAATGGGGATTCATGGATAGGGAGTGCCGGTGTGTTTCAGAGCGAATGAAGGAGATGGAGGGTGGGATTGATAGAAGAACACAAATGGATAGATCTAAAGCTGCCAAGAAGCCCATGTCATATTTAGCTCCTTATTCTGTTGCCGACCCTGATGACGGACACCTCACCCGAGTGAGGAACCAAGGAAGCCAGTGACTCTGCTGCACGCCGCCACCCCTCGCCGGACCCGCTGCGCGGGTCCCGCATCGCGGCTGCAGCACTTTTTTCCTGCTTGACAAGGGGCATACTTTTGAGCTACCGGCAGGGCTGCGAGCACAGCGGCGGACTCCGAGGACCAGGAGTCCCCGCGAGCCCCTCTCCAGCTGGGCTGCTCTCCCTGCCGGCCCCGCCCTCACTTCCAAACACCATAATTAGCCGCCTCACCTGGACTCGGCGGATTCTGTTGCCGACCCTGATGACGGACACCTCACCCGAATGAGGAACCAAGGAAGCCAGTGACTCTGCTGCACGCCGCCACCCCTCGCCGGACCCGCTGCGCGGGTCCCGCATCGCGGCTGCAGCACTTTTTTCCTGCTTGACAAGGGGCATACTTTTGAGCTACCGGCAGGGCTGCGAGCACAGCGGCGGACTCCGAGGACCAGGAGTCCCCGCGAGCCCCTCTCCAGCTGGGCTGCTCTCCCTGCCGGCCCCGCCCTCACTTCCAAACACCATAATTAGCCGCCTCACCTGGACTCGGCGGATTCTGTTGCCGACCCTGATGACGGACACCTCACCCGAGTGAGGAACCAAGGAAGCCAGTGACTCTGCTGCACGCCGCCACCCCTCGCCGGACCCGCTGCGCGGGTCCCGCATCGCGGCTGCAGCACTTTTTTCCTGCTTGACAAGGGGCATACTTTTGAGCTACCGGCAGGGCTGCGAGCACAGCGGCGGACTCCGAGGACCAGGAGTCCCCGCGAGCCCCTCTCCAGCTGGGCTGCTCTCCCTGCCGGCCCCGCCCTCACTTCCAAACACCATAATTAGCCGCCTCACCTGGACTTGGCGGATTCTGTTGCCGACCCTGATGACGGACACCTCACCCGAGTGAGGAACCAAGGAAGCCAGTGACTCTGCTGCACGCCGCCACCCCTCGCCGGACCCGCTGCGCGGGTCCCGCATCGCGGCTGCAGCACTTTTTTCCTGCTTGACAAGGGGCATACTTTTGAGCTACCGGCAGGGCTGCGAGCACAGCGGCGGACTCCGAGGACCAGGAGTCCCCGCGAGCCCCTCTCCAGCTGGGCTGCTCTCCCTGCCGGCCCCGCCCTCACTTCCAAACACCATAATTAGCCGCCTCACCTGGACTCGGCGGATTCTGTTGCCGACCCTGATGACGGACACCTCACCCGAGTGAGGAACCAAGGAAGCCAGTGACTCTGCTGCACGCCGCCACCCCTCGCCGGACCCGCTGCGCGGGTCCCGCATCGCGGCTGCAGCACTTTTTTCCTGCTTGACAAGGGGCATACTTTTGAGCTACCGGCAGGGCTGCGAGCACAGCGGCGGACTCCGAGGACCAGGAGTCCCCGCGAGCCCCTCTCCAGCTGGGCTGCTCTCCCTGCCGGCCACGCCCTCCTGGTAGCTACTTGGATACCTACATTAAGGAACCACCACTCCCGCGGCGCGGGAGCGCGCCGGGAGAAGCCCGGGACAAGGGCGGGACCGTCTGTGGCCGTCCGGGGCCGCAGGAGGCCGGGACGGGCCACCTCACTAACATTCTCTGCCTCAGCTTGTAAGGTAGGCGTTTATCAATGGCGGCAAACCCTGAGAATTCCAGTACAACGGGAACTAGTAAAAGGACACTTGATAATTACTTTACTAGGGGTGTTGCGGACTCGGATAAGAATGACTCTCTATCCGAACGTAGGACTGAACGACGCCGCTCCATTGAGTCCTTTAAAAATAGACCCTTAATTGACCTGGCTTCTCCACCTATTTTGTTGAAAACTACTACTGGCACCCCACTGGATGACCCATTGTTATTGGATGATTTTCCATTATTGCTTAGAAGTACTCCATTATCTACGGGTTCTCCTATAATTGCTCCTCCATCTACTCCTATAGCTTTGTCTTTATCTGTCTCTAGCCCGCTCCCAATTGAGGTTAATGCACTTTGTGAACCATCCAAGGCTCAGCCGAAAAGGTTAGGTAGACCATCTATTACCTCTAAAACCCACGGACCTCCGCCTCCCAAAAAGAGGAGGGGGTTAGGAGTACCCCAAAGGGGTAAGCTCAGCCATACCGAGTTTGGTAAGACTTCTAAACTTAAGACCACTGGTGCACTTGCACCTAAAACCTTGGCACCGATCGACATAGTGCCCATAGTGGCACCAGCTCCAGACTCCGATAGCTTACATCTTGGTAATACTCGAGGGAGGCAAGCTGAGGCTGCTACCATTCTTAGCCCAGTGATTCCTTCCCCTATTACTACGGAGTTGAAAACTGTTGAACAGTTGCTTAGGTCTTATATGTTACCAATTTTGGATATTCTAAAAAGGGTTGAGCATCGACTAGGTAACCTGGAGGCATTGTATATTGGTAAATCAAGTGCCCCTATCTCTTCTTCAATCCCTACCCCTGCCTCGACCATTCCATCACAGACTATAGTAGCTCCTGTACCTAATAATGTAGCCCCAAATGATCCCAATAGTAGTAACAATAGAGTTGCCAAACCTCCTGCTAGTAATAAACAGGTTACTGTGTGTACGCCAAGGACTTCTGCTCAGATAAGCACTGTAACCAGTAAGCCTTTGAATAACAATCAGCAGAAAAACTTGGCTCCCCAACAGGCCCCGGCTCCAGTTCCAATAGTGACAAAATCCACCGCCTTGGCATCAACTGAAGCCCAGATGGGCAATGTAACCTCCAGTACTAAGACCAAGTATTCGAGTAGGGGGAGGTTTCCTAGGCCCACTAATGGTATTCCTTGTGGACCCAATGTTGAACTACCCCCAGAGTCACTACCTTTTGTAGTTGTACTCACCGGTGTCCCCCCACTAGAAGCAGGCAGGAAGGAGGGTCACCCCCAACTTAAGAATAAGATCCTACACTGGTTGGGTCAAAATAGACCACTCCCGTACTATATTGACGGGGAGATAGTCCACGTCAGACGCCTACCTTGGTTAGGTACAAGGGAAAAAAACATTGAGGGTGATATAGTTGTTGTTAATTTTAGGAATCCAGTAGCTGTTGGGGCTATATTAACAGGCCACTCTATGAACTCGAAAACAGCTATTGTCCCATACGACCTAACTTATTTTTATCCAAGGTCGTATGTGACCCCTGCTCTTTTTCCAGGGGGGGCCCTAGATTTAAATGGCATTAGGAACACCCATTTGCCTCCTAACAACAACTATACGTGTCACCTGCAGATGCCCCCACCTCCTAGGAACAATCTAGCATGGAGTATAGTCCCTGCAAATGGACGCAGCCAGCATCCTGCGGGGCACGAGTTTTTCCAGCGGAATAGAAATATGGACCATTTGATTCCTTTTACTCCACTGGAAACCTCGAATAGATATGGAGCCATCTCTGGCCTTGATGGCTGCGATTGACTTCCAGCCAAGGTGCCTACCAAAGATACCAGAGTCGGGGGTGGGGGGATACTGGAGGAGAATACACAGAATAGGATAAGCTGTACACTTATATTACCCCAATGTGGTGCTTCTCCCCTTACCACAGACGTTGACAACTCAACTGTAATTAATCATGAGATCCTGAAGAATCAGATGAGTCTTGAAGTGGGTGATTTTAACGTGGATAATGTTCAATTTTCAGGCAAGCCAGCTGACCAACTGTGTTCCGATAATGAAAATTTGTTATTGTTATCTTGGAATGTGGCGGGTTTGGTGATGAAATTAGAGAATATGGAGTGGTGCGAGTATGTGGATACCCATAGTATTTGTTTATTCCAAGAGACATGGGCCAGGACTATCCAGCATAGACTGGGCTTTGTAACATATGCTGAGCCTGCAAACAAAGGCTCCAGGGGTAGACCATCTGGTGGATTGATTATATGGGTGGCTGTTTATCTTGGGTTCATGGTCAAAAGAATTAACACTAATTCATGTGATATCTTGTGTATTATTTTGACCCGTAGAAACACACCCAAAATAGCGATCATTAACATCTATCTTCGTCCGGTTTTGGGTGGTACTGTTTCTCACACACTAGAGTCCTTAACTGCCCTATTAAACAGCTTCTCAACTGATACCAAGGTGATAATAGGGGGGGATTTTAATTGCCATTTTGAACCACTCGGGGGTGTCCCACAGATAACATCAGATGAGGATGACGCTTGTCGGATTCCACCCCCAAATATTTATCCAGTTAAAAACTGGACCCCAATGGCCATGCAGCTCACTACACTGATATATACCTTTTCACTTAGAGCTTGCAATGGCCGTTTTCCGGGGGATAGTCCAGGCAAAAGTACTTACAACGGAATGGGCCATTCGTCAACAATAGATTATCTGTTGGTTAGTATGTCCCTATGGCATTTGATTCGATGCTTCCATGTTTCGGATCGCGTGGAAAGCGATCATAATCCCTTGGTAGTTGAACTGGATGTGCCAAACCATGGTGGGGTGCATCAAGCGGTTGATCCGGTCTCTGGTGCGATTAGGATTACACAGGGCGGTAAAAAAATCCGTTGGTCCTCTATTAAGTCGTCCTCAGAGAATTTGGCCCTACTGTACAAAAGCGTAATTCCCCAGCTTGAGCGTCTAAATATATTGTATGAAAACGCTTCCAATCCTGCTAATGATGCTAAATGTTTAGTCATACATAAAGAACTAATGCTGACCCTAGCAGCTAGTTTTACTAAACCTGTAAAATGTATCAACCGACAGGTACGTGCCACAACTCCGTGGTACAACCAGTCCTGTAGGAAGGCGAAGACCACCCTAGTTCTTGCCATCAAATCAGGTCATAGGGCTAACATTTTGGCCGCAAGGAATTCCTATAAGAATCTCCTTTCTCATGCCAAATCTGAATGGGAAACAGAGAAATGGAAGGCCATTAAGGAAGCTCTAATAGCGAAAGACGCCCGAACTTTTTGGAACCTGGTCCATACTGGGAAGGCAGAAGGGAAGGTAGAGATTGATTCCAATATAGCCGAGGAAGCTTGGTGTGTATATTTTGGTGATCTCTACTCCAACACTGTTTCCGCCCACAATCTGCTACCTATTACATCTCTGAGATCAAGTCTAGAATGTCCCTTTCCTCCCTTTACTATGTCGGAAGTGACCCTTGCAGTTCAAGGGCTAAAAAGTAACAAGGCCCCTGGGTTGGATAAGATCCCCGGCGACCTCTTTAGAGATGAGCCAAAGATCTGGGTCCCCTATTTAACCGTTATATTTAATGCCATCCTTGACGGCCAAAAGCTTCCAAGCACATGGCTGGGGGCCGAAATCATTCCGATTTATAAGAAGGGTTCTCCGCTGGCCCCGTCAAATTATAGACCAATTAGTCTAATTGACGTTACCCAAAAAATCTATGCCAAATTGCTTTTGCAACGCTTGCAAGATTGGATTAGTGAGAATAACATCCTTTCCCACTTGCAAGCAGGGTTCCGAGCCAAAACCTCGACCATTGACCAACTACTACGGCTCCAAGTTCTTTACTGGAAGCATGTGGTGATGGAAGGGGGGAGCCTCTACCTGACATTTGTGGACCTAAAATCCGCATTTGACATGGTGGACAGAAACCAACTCTGGAGTATATTAACAACAATGGGGATACCACCCTATCTGTGTCTCCAATTTAAAAGACTCCATGACGGTACCTATGCAAAGGTTCGCTATGGCAAAAATGCCCAGCTAACAAGAGAGTTTCCTATCGAGAAGGGAGTTAGACAGGGATGCGTACTGGCCCCTACGCTATTTTCTCTTTTTCTAAACGGCCTCGTTGATGACCTAACTAGTGTTCAAAACAGCGACGCTCCTAATCTAGCTGGTGGTAAATTCCCTGCACTTATGTTTGCAGATGACACCCTGCTGCTCTCAAAAACATCTATGGGGATGCAGCGGGTGTTAGATCAATTTACCAGATTCTGTAGGGACAGGAATCTGGTTATAAATATAGACAAAACTAAGTACATGGTGTTTAACGGCACTACAACCAATTGTCCTTGTCCATCTATGGATGGACGAGCCCTGGAAAGGGTAAATAATTTTACCTATCTAGGCCTGACTCTAAATGATCGAATGAGTTGGGAAACTCAAATGACTAAGTCTAATCTGGCCCTTTCTCAGTCTATGGGGGGTATTCTTAAAGTACAGAAAACCTGTGTCCAGAAGTTAGTCAGTGTACCGCTGGAAATATATAAGGTACAAACTAGATCCTCCACATTATACGGGGCAGAACTCTGGGGTCATTGTCCAGCAAATGAGATTAGTATAACTGAGAATAAATTTGTTAGACAGCTGCTCTCTTTACCTACTAACACCCCCCTAGTCCCACTTAGGTTCGATATAAATTTGAAGCCAATTGCAGAAGTAATTGCCTCACGGCCGCTTCTCTATTGGCGTAGATTGTGGAGTGTCCCGGAGCTTGAGTGCTATAGAGAAGAACTAAAAATTGTTATGGCCCGTCCGGGAGTAGGGAGGATAAAGTGGTTATCCTTTATAAGGGGGCAGGCGTCTAAGATTGGCATGGAGAATCTCTGGTCCAATCCGGAGGACTCATGCAAATCTATCTCAAAGAGAACACTGGCTGAGACTATAACATTTCACAATCTTGAAGAGGTTCTTCGATCAGCTAGGCCCTCTAGTCTCACTGATAGTTTTTTGAACTTTAAGAATGTCTATAGTTTCGAGAAAGAACTAGATGCTATAGAACCTGCCTTAGCAAAAAAATTGTTTCTACAATTCAGATATGGAACATTACCCCTTTTTCTTACTCTGATAAATGGAAACCGGGTTTAGCTCGTCCTTGTCCAGGTTGTAATGATCCGAACGAATCTTTAATCCACGTAACTTTGTTTTGTCCTGCTTATTCTGCCAGCAGGAAAAAATGGATTATACAGTTATGTCTTAACTTAGGACTGAGGAATTATATAGATTATTTTAGAATCTTAAAAACTGATACCAATGCACTGATAGTTACTGCTATTTCTAAATTCTTGTTTTCGATGTGGTTAACTAGACGAAGACTGATCCGTTCGTAGTAACCCGCTTATTGTGGGCTAACGGCTCTGCCTTAGTAATGTCTAGCCTTTTATTTTGTTTTATAAAGATTTTTTAGCTTTTCCATTTTATTGACATGTTTTTACTGTTACACCATAACCGCACGTTAACTGATTATTGTAAATACGTAACTTGAGACCTAATTAATGCATTGGATGAGTTGTAAATGTATTATCATCTTTTTCAACTGTAATGTACTTTTATGGTTCTTTAACAAACCGAAATAAAGTTATCATGGATGGATTTAGCTCCTTCAGCAAATCTTTATCTTTTAGTACAATGGACTTGCAGTTTTCCGGTTATAAGTATGGGCTTTTAAGCCCCTGCATCCAAAATGTGATTGACTAAAAAGCAAATCACGGGGTAATGAGCAAAATCTGGATGTATTGTGTATTGCCATAATAATGTACCGGAAATGTATAACACTGGTTTTTAATAAGTATAAGTACCAACTGGAAGAAATATGCCTTGATGAAGCTGATTACAATAAAAAGAGTTTTAAAAAAAAAAGCAAATCACTGATATCGGGGCTTTTAGCAATATGAGGAAGCTGCTACTGAGCAAGCAGCAATGGGCTGTGGGTAGGGCTGGAGATAGACTTTTTGACTACCACTGTAAATTGGGTTGCCACATTGCTTCATGTCATCACGACACAAAGGGGCTCATTACGATGACGGACGGACTGTAGTCCGTCCGCCATGGTCCCAGCGTTTGGGACCGGCAACCTATATGGCGGCGGTCCCGCACATGACATTATAATGCAACCACCACTGTGGTGGTCACATTGTGCATGTTTACCATTGCGGCGGGTGCTGCTGGCTGCGGCACCCACTGCAATGGTAAACATGCATTTTGTGCATTTCCCTGCACTGTGTGGCCGGCACTACACGGTGCCTACCTCTTGGTGCAGGGAACTGTAGGGGGGCACCATAGGTGCCCCCCAAGTGCAAATTCCACATGCCCCTGCACAAGGGGGGCCCGTAACATGCCCCCAAAGTACCTCCCCACCAACCTTTCAATGGCGGCTGAACCACCATAGACAGGCTGGCAGGGATTCAGCATCCAAATCTGGCGGGCAGACCTGTGGTGGATGGGCTTTCCATTCTCCAGGCACACCGCCCGCCATCCTGCTCTAGCAGACGGTAAATGGCCTTACGATGGCAGTGAACCCGCCACCGGCAGCCTGCCAGTGACGGGTTCACCGCCATCGTAATCAGGCCCAATGTTTCCAATACTAGGCCTTTTTTTTTTTTTCACCTCATCGTTATTTAGGTACCTTATCCAACTGGGTCAATTGAAGCAAACTACAAACCCCACAATTCATTTGGTTGTCAAATGAAAAATATGCACTGAGGACATGGTGCTCTGCCGGCTTAAGTAATCGGGCATGGTTAGCAGTAGGCGATCCAGGAAGCAAGGGTAAAGAACTTGAGGGTTGTACAGCATAGAGAAAATGGAAAGACTATTGGAGGATGGATTCACATTTGTGACAGGGATATCTCTTAATAATTCAACGCTTATACATTAATTGGTGGTATGCCTGGTGGGCGGGACTATAGGATCAGTGGGCAAGAGGCTGCGGCACTGGATTTGACAGATAGCCATAATATGTATGAGAATTTTTTAGCAGAAAAGTGACAAGGCACATTTGCAAATCCAATCCAACAAGCAATTTGCTCTTAAGTATAGAAGGAGCTCTTACATGCTGCTCTAATTGCAGATAGGAAGTAACAGAATGGGTAAAATATGGACTGGATGAACTCCTCCCACCTGGGTAGGGCATCCAAAACTCAGCGGAAGGTTTTGGGCCACACTTACAAAGAAAAGTGTAGAAGTATGGCGGAGTTCCTTCATCCACCTGTAATTATTTTAACATTTTCTTCTCATTCACAAAACAGGCATAATAGTATGCCTGGAAAGCAACACCAGGCACAGCTTTTTAGCTAGGCGCACTATTGCATCATTCATTCTTTTGATCCCTCCGCACCCGTGAAAGAGAAATCCACCGTATAAAACCAAGTAAATGTACAGCGTGCGGGATTTTGGTTGCCTCATTTAAATTATGTAGTCATTAAAATTAATAAATGCAATTTTGCATCGAAATAGTACCTTTTAATCCAAGTACTTAACCCAGCATGCACGTTGGCAGGTATAATTGTTTTAATGACCTCGTGATAGTGTTCCCGAAATAATTAACATTTCCAAAAAGTCAGAAAAGAGTAAATCCGTTTTTTTTTCCTTTTCATTATTTTTGTTACTTTGGCACTGCGGCGAAGCCAATCACTTGCCTGAGCAGCGGAAAACATCGCTGTGTCACTTCTTTTCAGACTCAGGGTTTAGCACTGCATGGGGTTTGCCTGCCGCACAGCACTTGTGTCCTAATTACGACACAGTCCAAAGTACAGAATAAGAAAGTGGGCGGCTGCGGCTCGTGCTACCAGAGTGCTTGCTGGTCACAAATAGACCGAGTTTATGAACTGAGGCAAAGCTGAGGACAGCACAGGAGGGTGAAGGTACTGGTGTTTGCTACAATCACCACTCCAGGAGCAACTACAGGCATCGTGAACTTTGACCTAGGAAGCAATAAAGGCAACCAGGAAGGAACAAACATTCAATGCTTTTACACAAGAAGATACATCTTCCCAGTTGAAGATACATCTGGGAAGATACATCTTCCCAGATGTGTACACAGTCTAAGGAAAGCTGCCTGCAGCCTTGTGAGTAACGCCTTGTTGTTAGGAATTGAAGTGTCAACATTCACAAATGACTGCGCCCACCAACCCAGATCGCGGCTCATTATTTTCTGCGTCACTTCCTGTCTCACAAGAACCTTTGCTCCATCTTCAATACTCTAATAAAGAATCTCATCAGCCCTCACCTGTGACCTCACGCCACCTCCTAGGCCCCGCATCATGTTCAATGGCCACTCAGTTTGTGTTGCTACACGTCGACTAGGAGCAGGCCAACTGCGCCGCTCTATGTCATACAGCTTCTGGGGCCATATGAAGGATTTGAGGCTATCTCGAGGGATATTCATGGATGGAAATAATGGTGTGAGAAAGAGATTGAAACAGGGATGTGATTCAAGGATCTGGGGCTATGTGCATGCAACTCTTGCATTCAACAGCTGCAGAGTCCCAGAATGCGCCCCCCACATATAGAAGTGACGCGCCTTTAGTTGCTACACGGGGAGGAGCCACACCGAGGAGTGCTTGTCTGTTTTGCCAGCAAGAGGGGAGGGTCGCCAGCGATGTAATCTGGGGGCACCCGGACAGCATATCAGGCACCACAAGGCAAGGGATTGGTCTCTTTTTCGCTCTACCGCGCACCAGCCAGCATACCACAGAAAACAACCTACAAACCCACCCCTGGAGGAAGGAGGAATTGGCAAAAGTTCCTGCAGCAGGTAAAGGGGGGCTAACAAAAATTTGGACTGCTTTACTGAACTTACACCTTGGAGGGGTGTTTTGTGGGGGCACTGGGCAGGCAGGAGGGGGACTCATCTGTTGGTAGTTCTGGACCTTTCTGCCCTATCCTGGGATACCTGGAGGTGAACATTTTGGGGGTTTTACCTGATGATAGGTAGCCTGGCAGGGACGGAGCACTATACTTTGCCCTGGTGTATGTGGAACTACAGGAATGGTATTGCCCATCCCTCTGAGTGATGGAGGGGAAGGTGCCACAAAGTTATACCGAGGATGCCCTGGGTTGAGGGCATGGGCAATGGATATGGAAAAGGTGCCTGCTGGCACTTTTGCATTCAGAAGTGTTGCCCACTGCTTTATTGCTTGCACAATCTTTGTGCTGTTTTGCTGATCTTACGCCCTGTATTTTCATAACAATGTCTTTGGCCGATCGTACTGTATTCTCATAACAATAATGTATGCCTTAACTATGGTTATCATTCCTCACTGATGCGATGCGACTATGTGAATAAAAGGCTACACCCTTGGTTAAACCATATTAATTACATTTGTCTATCTCCTAAGTGCTAAATGCTTTTGGCGACATCCTACAGTCACCCTAAAACAAGCATTTGCAATGCAACAGCTCTCGCATTACTGAAAGTTTGAGCTAGCTCATACTTTCAGTAATGCGAGACCTATTTCATTGCAAATGTCTGTTCCCTTTTGAGACTCAGTTAACATCTCCTTTGAGACATTGATAACCGATCAATTGTTTGCAACCTGAATTTCAATTGCAAGCCACTGACTTAAGCCATCAGACTCATTGTTAGGAAGGACGTCCATTTCACATGATGATGTAAAAAAATCGCAAAATTGGTTTAGACCACTGCCCATAACACTTTTTTGCTCGCAATCTAATCTAGTTTTACGAAAGCAAAAGTGTTTAGTACATCAGGCCCCATTTTGGCTGAAACCATGCCAGTGGGTGGTGCATGTGAGGTACCCCAGAAGGCTAGAATGGCTCCATTAACTGCCTCAAAAGATGGGAAAGAGTCTTTCACTTTGTGGAGTGGAGAGGGTAGATTGTTTCTAAACCTAAAGGTATCTTTATAGTGTTTCTAACTATGTCTGTCATAGTCACTAAGTGTATATCATTCAGGACCTCAGTCCAGAAGCTAGCGGCATGGGCAGAAACAAAGGATAGTCTTTAACGTGACCACCTCCTTCCTCTCCGGCAGAACCCAGAGCGTCCGCCTCCCCCCATTCCGATCCGAAGCCTCCGAGTTCATCTGCGGTGGAGGTTCCTCCCTCAGCCCAACACTGTTCAACATTTACATGGCCCGCTTGCACACGTCGCCTGACAGCACGACCTCAACATAATCTCCTACGCCGACAACACTCAACTGATCCTCTCGCTCACCAAGGACCCCATCACCTCCAAAGCCAACCTCCATAAAGGAATCAAGGCAGCTGCCGACTGGATGAAGAACAGCCGACTGAAACTGAACACGGACAAAATGGAGGTTCTCATCCTCGGCTCCAACCCTTCAGCCTGGGACGACTCCTGGTGTCCGACGGCACTGGGGGCAGCCCAGACACCCATCGACCACGCACGCAACCTGGGAATCATCCTCGACTCAACGCTCTCCATGACCAAGCAAGTAAAAGCCGTCTCCTCCTCCTGCTTCAACACCCTCCGCATGCTCTGCAAGATATACAGTTGGATCCCGATAGAGACAAGAAGAACAGTCTCCAAGGCCCTCGCCAGCAGCAGACTCGACTACGGAAACGCCCTCTATGCGGGAGCCCCGACCAAGCTCATCAAACGACTGCAACGCATCCAAAAGGCCTCGGCACGACTGATCCTCGACGTACCATGCCACGGCCACATCACTCCCCACCTGAGAAACCTGCACTGGCTGCCCGTCAACAAGAGGATATCCTTCAAGCTCCTCATACACACACACAAGGCACTCCACACGACCGGCCCAGCCTACCTCAACAAACGACTTTCCTTCTACATCCCCAACCGCCAGCTCCGCTCCGCCGACCTCGCTCTCACCACCGTACCGCGCATCCGAAGAACAACCACCAGTGGGAGGTCCTTCTCCCACCTCGCCGCCAAGACCTGGAACACCCTCCCACTGAGCCTACAACAGACCCAAGACCTGCTGACCTTCAGGAGGCTAGTAAAGACCTGGCTGTTCGATCAGTAGCGCCCCCCCAGCGCCTTGAGACCCTCATGGATATGTAGTGCGCTCTACAAATGTTTGATTGATTGATTGATTGTTTGCCATGTTCCCAAAACTCCACCAACAAGCGTATATGTAAGAGTGATCAAAGGCGTGGCCGTGCACTGAAGTACAGCGCCATCTCTACAGGATTTTGTATGGAGTGTCTTTACCTTGAGCATTTGGAAAACATATAGCAAAACATGGAGCCCATGATGTCCAGGGATGCATCATTTCATGTTTACATGCAAGCCTGTTATCCACCAGGACAAACTTAATCTTGGTTGAAATACAGCAGAAAGGGGAAAAGCTTAGGCATTTTCTTCACTTCTCTTTGACGCATTTGAGTAGAAGCACTGGAGTACAAGTTGCTTGAATAGTGTTAGTATTATTGTGGCTCTAATCAATGCCACGTTTGTTAAGAAAATCAAGATATTCCTCGCTGCCTGGAACATAAGATTATACATTTTTTAACTACTTTGGGATTCTGTTTTTTCAAGCACAGGTCTTGATCTATCCCTGGCCACGGTGTTTACGTACCAACACATGGTAGAGGATTTTAGGGCAGGGAGAAAGGAAAGCAAGATGTATAAGCATAGCGCCAATAAAAAAATAAATATCTGTTGTCAGATTACTTATGGCCAACATACTCTCCTCCATAAAGACTCTAGATCCCTTCATGCAGTATGGGTTCATCCAATTCGTAAACCCCCAGTACAACCGCCATATCTGTCAGGCCAGTCAATTCTCTGAGCTAATTCATGAACCCGGTGCAGCCTTTCACCTTAAAGGCACCAAACACCTAAGAAGGATGCACTACTGGATACCATTTATCCCTCAATCATACAAAGTGTTTTCTGCTTCAAGCAGTGTGGATTATATGCGATGCTGTGGGTGAAAAACAGATGGGTAGCTATCCAAGACATGGTGGTCTTTATGATGATTTTGTAGCACAGTGAACTCTGAAGCCGAGCGGTTGGCAAGTGCCCCTAGAAGACACCTTTTATGTGAACAATTACACTAGTCTCAATATTCTATATATTACTTTCAACATTTTCTGAAAGAGTGTGGTCAGAGGTACTACAATCTTGCCTGCTCTGCAAAGTCGGGTGTCTTAATATACCGAAGACACTGTTACGTATAAAGTAAAATACTTGCGGTGTGATAGTCCAGAGCTCTAAAGCATAACTGCAGAGATTTGCATGTTGCCTGAAGTTGACCACTTTAAATCCTGACAGGACCATTCAGCTTCCCATTATTACGAAGTTGTGAATATGAGTACCAATCAATGGGATTATAGTAACACCTGTGGGTATAATACTACAAGGACACATTCAGAGACAGAAAGCATTACTTAAGCACGTTTTGGCAAAACCAATACATTGGGTAATGGTTGCTAACCTTTTAGCTGTGTCAATACTTGTTTTGTCACAGTTTTTGTAATTTTTTATTACAAAAAAACACAACAAAAATGGACGCTTGCTTATGTACACAAATGGGTAGCTATTTTAGAATTGTATGCATTTGATGAGGTGTGACTGGCCTGATAGCAGTGTTGGGGAGGTGTGGGGCCCTCAACAACACAATAGAAGCATTGATTACGTAAACATTATTGGTCTAAAAAAGCACACAGTAGTTCCTGCCACAGAAGTGACTACTTTGTGTGCGGATAAGCTCCTTTTCAAAGAGTGGAATGCCGTCACTGACAGTTATGTTAGCCATTGGCTGAAGTGGGCTGACCCACTGCGCCTTGTTGAAGTCGGAGGACCAAAAACAAAAATGTGAATGACAAAAACAGAACAATGGAGGAAGAAGATTTGCTGAAAGCTCCTATACAATTTTAGTAAAAGCATACGGTATTGACCGACCTAATAATATTTATTAAAGATTAAGCACATGTGACCTCTAGCCACTGCCACCTGGGCCGGATGGGAACAGCAACCACCCATGAAAGGTTGCTGCTCGACCGTCCCTGGGAGGGGGTGGGTTGGGGGTGGGAGGGGTGCTAGCAAAAAACACTGCTCCCGCTTTTTAGGTCTCACCTAGCGAACGCAGCGCATGCGCTGCTTTGCCTTGGCGAGCCTCTATTGTCGTTGCTTTCGTTCGTGAAGGGAGACAAACCATGTGCGCGCACGCCGCCGGACAGGAGATGTGCACGCGCATGGCATCTCCCTGGGCACGCTTGTTCTAGGCAGTTGCAGCATGTGGCTGTCACACACAGCACTGGGGAGGCAGGGCTATCATGACACGCCCCGCCCCAGAGGGTGCCTGATTAAAATCAACCAGGGAGCGAGAGCGAGGGAGGAACCGGGCGGCCAGGAGGGGGAAAGAAAGGAAACTGGATCAAAAACAACCCAGGCAGGCAAGATCAAGGCTGGAAGACTCCACAGCCCCCATCTCTGTACTCCGCCAGCCCCGGTAATACACAACACTCCCGCCTGAGGCAACAGATCCTGGTAAACAATGGGTGGAGTTTGTGCTCATGTGGCCAGGGGGTGCCATTGGACAGCCTTGCATGCTGCACTGAGGCGGGAGACTGAACGCTGCTCTCAGTTACTGAGTTCAAACCCGTGCTCGACGGAAAGCATCTACGCAGAGTTTTCAAAGGAACGCGTAAGCTGCGCTGCTGGGTAATTCACAGAGGAAACTACGTTTCTTTAAAGCATATTTAACGCCCATTAAAATAGCAGCACCATGAATTATTAAAAAACCTGACATGTCTCCGTAGAAATAGACTTCTTCCCAGGATTAAATGTGATCTGACAGATTTGTATTTCCTGTGACTTTCATACCGATGTCATGTACCAAATGTATTCCTTGTGTGTGATGACCGCTTTACTTTGTTCTTTTTGCAAATAAAAAGATTTATAAAAAAAAAAAACCCTGACATGGTGAACGTTCTTTGCGCTACCATCCGAGATAAGTGTTGACGTGCAGAGAGCGCGTGTGTGTAGAGCGCTGGGCTCTCCAGCGCTGTGGGGCATTGCGTGCTTAGAAGACCCTTCCCGTCTCCAGGCACGCTGTGTGCGTGCTGAGGGCACTGGACCCACTAACACTGATACTCGGAGTGATAATCAGACCCTTCCTTAAATGATGCCTGGGGATGCACTGAGTGTGTGCAGAGAACAAGGGAGTAACCAGAATATGTAAATATCTCACTTTGAACCATGTCTCTAATGACACCAAGAAAGAGAATCAAGTAAACATGAACACCGTAGTAGGGCTCCCTTGTCTCTTCCATCCAAGCCCCTATCCATTCATCCATTCACCATTCCATCCACCCGCCGATATCTGCAATTTCACCATGACATTAATTTATTCTTTCATCCATCATTCAATCTGTAACCACTCCATCCATACATTGGCCATTACACACTTACAATTTTTCACACATACATTACCTATGCATTGCATCCATCCACTCATCCATCCATTTAACTTAACCATCCATCAACCAATCCTTTTGTCAACCCATTCACTCAGATTTCCATTTATTGCCATCCTTTCAACCACCCACCCACCCATCCATCTGCTCATATTTCCATCTATCTATCTATCCATCCATCCATCCTCCATCTTTCCACGTATTCTGCCATCCTTTCACCCACCCATCCTCTCAGATTTCCATTTACTTTGCCATCCTTTCACCCACACGTCCATTCATCCCTTCATCTAATGACCCGTCTTCTCATATTTCTGTCCATCCTCTCAGGTTTCCATATACTGCCATCCCTTTGTCTGCCCATCTACCCACCTCTCACCCACTTATCCATCAATCCTTCACCCACCAATCCTCCCATCATCTCATCCGCCCATCTTTTTACCCACTGATCCAAACATTCTTTCACCGATTCAACCATAAATCTGTTCAACCCATCCCTAATTTTACTCATACATCCTCTCACCCGCTCATCCGTCCTCATCCGTCCTTTCACCCATTCACACACTCATCTTTTCACCGACTCTAGTATCCCTCCTCCTTTCTCAATTTTATCAATCTATTTTTCTTTTCTCCTTTTTGCTTTAATTATGAGCTGTTATCTGCCAAGTTGCAGATAAAAGAGGTACTTAAACATCCCTTGTCTTTAGCTGCTGGGGGGTTGGATCACGACCCACCTGGTTGAGAACGCAGGGTGTGGAGACACCATGTGACAATAACCATCCTCAGATAACCCGTTGAGATGCGCTGTGTGTGTTGGAGCACGGTACTTCCCAGGGCTGAGATAGCTGCTTGACTCTTCCATATTACACATGAGGCGCTGAGTCTGCGCCAAGATGCTTTGTGTGTGAGTGAGAGAGAGAGAGAAGTGTGCTTTAAGAGATTGTATTTTTCAGTATGAAGCCCGCGGGGTTTTCTCGGTATCCGAGCCCATTACGCGTTGGGTGCTGTGTACCCAGGTAAGTTGGGGGGGGTTGTAAAGACCAAACTTTTGGAACTTAGGAACCGGGCTGGAGTCTCGGCGTGGGCTTAACATCCTGTGATTCTAGGCAAATCACTTAATCCTATAAATAATGCCTACAAAAAACTAATGTGTCCTTGTGTAAGGTTACTGGTGTTCATGTAAAGCGCTTCAATACCTTCGGGTCGAGTTCGCACTATATTTAACTCCGGAGAAAAAGTGTTGACCATGTGTTTTGAGTATCACACGAATCAGAAGCCTGCTAAGAAGTGTTGTGGGCAGAATCGAGAGGCTATTCTCGTCAGAAACTTCGCCCTGAGCTACACATCTTCAAGGTATGAAAATAATCCCGAACGCCTCTAATAATAAAACAAGCATTTGCAATGCAATAGGTCTCGCATTTACGCAAGTTGGAGCTATTGGCATTGTAAATGAAAATGCCTTTTATAAAAGAAACATAAATAAAAGGCATTGTCATTTACAATGTCAATAGCTTAAACTCGTGTAAATGCGAGACCTATTGCATTGCAAATGCTTGTTGTACTGGAGGCCAAAATTGTAGCACTGCTGCAAACCCAGCCCCCAGTAAGAATTGCGCCCCCTGCGGGCACAAAACCAGCCCTCACCCTCCGGCCTACCGGAGAAATGCCCGGTGACTGCTAAAGCCAGTCCGGCCCCGATTGCCACTTTTTTAAAAATCTCTTTGCCATACCAAAAGGAGTCCACTGGACCACAACTTTGGATAGCAAAACCGACGGACGCTGAAGTACATTAAGTCAGAGGTTATGGCATAGCTTATTTGCTGTGAAATAGTTAGTAAAAGTTCATTTTCCCTCTGTCCACCAATCAGTGGCGTAAGACAAAATTATGGGACCCCACTGCAGAATGTTTAGGGCACGAGTCTTACATATCACAGACATATTCATTGACCTTGTGCTGAACTGGGCCCCTAACAAAAGTTGCCGCCCCCCTCCCCTTAGTTAGGGACTTGTGTTCCACCCCTGCCATCAACTTAGCAGACCTTAGTAGTATTATAACCGTGAAAATAAATAAGGTTAATATATAGCATTCAAAAAGGATTACAGAGTTTTTTAATAAAATTGTTTATAAGGAGAGCAGGTTATTTTGTTATGCCCTAATACTGCCAGCATAAAGCAGTTACGATTTCTGAATCTAAAGGTTCACTGTGGTCAACGCGACAAGAGAAAGGAGCAATATAGGCATGGCCAGGCCTTACTTACTATATACCAGTACTTTAACACTTACCAAGTAAGCTAACCAGTCCTTCACTGTGGCTAAATGTATAATTTAAACACCTAAGCAAAGCATTGTGTTCCTAATTTGCTGGCTCTTCATATTTCGTAAATAAACTGAACGTGGTTATGTAAAGAGCCCTCATAACCAAAAGCTCTTTCACAACCTTGAATAGTAAAACAATTCCTGCCCTTTGCGCTCGTTCTTTCGTCTGCACAAGAGCCAAAGTCCAAGGGAATATTTTCACACTGTCAAACTCAGGAAGTGAAATGCTGTTGCAACGCTCCTCACATGGAAGCAATTGTGAAACCGACACCTTGAACGAGAGAGACTATTATGAAACACAGTGGCCAATGACCCGGATGTTCACTGCTCGCCCATAGCAAAGCCATTACCTCCTCGTCCGTCTTCCCGTCCCATTCCTTATCAGTAACAGAAAGCAGCTTGTCTGCTCCCCAGAAACCTTATACCTAGTAGAGTTTTTAGCACTTCCTCCAATAAGGCGCCACCTATCAGGTGAGAATATAGGGGGAAGTTCCTCCCACAACATCCTGAGAATACCAAAGAAACCCAGAAACAAAAATAATCACCAGAAAAAAAAGAACAGGGAGGGAGGGAAGGGCTCAGGAATGGGACGGGAAGACCAGGACACGGTGTAATGAACATTACCGCTGAGTAACCTGGCATCCCCATTTATTCATCACATCTTTTCAAGTACGTGAAAAAAATTGCTTTAGCATAACAAGTAATAAGCAGAAAAGCTAGTATTGTGCAACATATTGGACATCTGCCAAAAGGTTTATCGCCTTGGATCCGTCTTCTTTTTTTCCCAGTAGACGCATAAAATAAGAATTCAACACTCTCTTTGATGAATATAAATGAGCTGATAGGTTTCGGAAGCAGATGATTTCTGAAAAGCATGCACATAGGAACTATAACTTCCCTTGCCTGGAATGATGTCATGCTAGCTTCATCTGGTTTAAGGTGGAAGTAATGTCAAACTTTTTGTCGTAGAATGACTGAAGGGCAAAAAATACATAATACTTACCAATTCAGCATGGCCAAGCATTTCTGTATCATGCAGATGTGGAAAAATCTAATTATGCAGTGTAAACCGTTTTATCTTCATTCTGTGTTTTACTGGCTCAGAACTGAATGAATAACAAGGGCAGAGTCCCAGGAATGGTGCATGCAGCCGCCAATGTAAAACTGAAAGCGCACATGGCGTGCTGAAAATAAAAAAATTAAACTGAAAGCTCGCATGGCGCTCTGAAAATAAAAACAAGAAGCGGCAACCATTATTGCTCAAGGGCAGCGTCCCGCGAGTGGTGTATGCGGCCGCCACTGCTGATGTGCGAAGTGCCAGGCTGCTTGAAAAAAACACAAGTTTATTTAAAATCCATGGGGGGGTGGATGCCACGCTAAATCCTGCTTTAAAGAGGCAGTGCTGTGTCGAGCTGGACATTAACCTCTTCCATGCTAATAACAAGGTCAGCTCGTCATGCAGTACCACTGGAGCTGTGCTTATGACGAGCTGACCTTGTCATGAACAAGGCAAATCTGGAGCTTTCAGCATAGGAGAAAAATACCCTGTAGCAATGAAGGTGTTTTAAAGAAGCGGCCGCCATTGCTATGTGCTCACAAACATGTCGTTCCTGCTTCAGCAAGACATTCATTAAGTAAATAGTTCTCCCTAACTTCTAATGGAAGCTACAGAGTAAAGACATTTGTTAGAGAGACTGACCTTATGGGAGTTCACAACAGGAGAGAGGGAGGTACCAATTTACAGATTGAAAGCCATTATTTACAAAGAACAGGAAGAGGAGCCAATTGTGAAGATGGGCGGAACATGGGCAGAGATTAATGCCCATATCCTGAATACAGCATGTCTCGAAGAGACAGCACAAGCCTAGCCTAAGCAAGAACTAAAAATCAACCATCATTTAAAAAGGACAGGAAGAGGAGCCAATTGTGACAATGGGCCGAACATGGGCGGAGCTTAATGACCTTATCCTGAATCCAGCATGTCTCGAAGGGACAGCACAAGCGCCGTCTAGGTGAGACCTAAAAATCATATTATCTTGTTCCTCATTGTGTTTGAAACTCAACTGTGATGTCACTGATTCCCAAGAGAGAATGATCTTATTGGTAGGATTGCCTTTGATAGTTGGGGTTGGTGGTTTAGTGGACTAATTCCTCCACTGTAGGGGCCTGTGTTTGACCTCATGGTCACAGGTTCAAATGCCGGTGGCCTTTCATCCTTCTTAGGTCGATAAAATGAGTACCATTGGGTAACGATAAACATCTGTTCTTCAGCCCCAAGATACCCTTCCCGTTAAATGTGGGCTTTACAAATGAATGTTATGTTATTAGTTGTCCGGTGCTGGATTTAGTTACTATGGTTCTGTGATTTCCTGCTGTGCCTTTGCATGAGTTTCACTGAGGAATTTACATCAGTGGTTTTTAACCTTCTGATGTCTGTGGAAGGATGTATGACATTACAACGCATGCTTTTACCACGCATGCTTTTACATCGCAAGTTTTACAACGCATGCCTTTACAACGCATAGTGCTTTGGGGCGCTGGATAGTGAATTATTTAATTTACTATTCCAACTCCAATCCCCGTGTATAGTAGGGAAGGTATTGGATAGTAAATTAAATCTATTCCCTATCCTAGAGCGCCCCCCAGCGCAATGCGTTGTAATGGTTTGCGTTGTAAAAGTTGCGATGTAAAAGCATTGCGTGGTAAAAGTTGCGTTGTAAGTGATGTTTCCCCTGTGGAACCCCACTGAATCACTATTGGAAGCCGTGAAACCCAACTTGCACAATTTCTGCGACTTGAACCTAAAAAAACACAGAAAACTGCAGTAAGAAGTATACATCAAACAAATACACACTTTGTAAAATAGTTTTAATTCTCAAGCAACAAGCAAAACAAACACAAAAAATCTACATTTTTATGGGAAGGCTGAAGCTTTTCAAAATGGTTTTTTTTCTAAACGTTAAAGTAATATGTTAGATTTTAACATATCACTTTGCCCTTTTTGCGCCTAATGCATCCTTTCTTTTTGTTGTCGCATAATAATGTATCACCCGATACCACTGTATTTGTGCTGTTTGCAAAAACCAAGAAAAGTATATAAACGTAATTAGTTCTTAGCCTCCAGTTTCAAATCCCTCCACATTTTCAGTTTTACATTTGGCTTGTTTACATATATTTTATTAATCTGCTTGTTATTTAATTTTCTAACCAGTCGCCGACCCCGAGTAGGTATTGCAGACCCCCAGGGCTCCACAGGTCACAGGTTAAGATCATCTGCCCTACATCATTCTCACTGGTTCCTGAGTGTAGTTTTGGTTCTTCGCCTTTGGGGTGGGTCCCCCTGTATGCAGTATGCAGCACTCCTGCAGGTGGGCTGAGGATGGTTACTGTTTTCTTCTATTTGTGCTCTTGCGTGGGCCCTCTGGTTCACTTCAGCTTGTGTTTCGTTCCTGCTACCTACTGTGGCAGTTGTTAATGGACTCCTGTCCCTGAGGGAGCTTTGTGGTCTTTGTGCATTTCTCCAGAGGAGGTGGTCCCCATGAATGTGGTATTTGTGTAAACCCAAAGGAAATAATCCCAGAATAAGGAGTGCAGATGCCCAACACCTCTCCTTACCTTGTCAGCCACCAGTCACAGCACATCTCACTAGGTGTGTCTCACGTCTTAAAACAGTCTCACCCATGCACCTTCTCGTTGGCCTTTTTGACATTAAAGGAAACTTTCACTTAGAAAAACTATATTTCCTCTTTAAAAAAACACTAAGGGCCATGTTTACGAGTAAGTGGTGGAGCGGAACATTAGCCACCTTGGTTTAACAACGCACTCCGCCACTTCCAAAACGCAGGGCTTCACCGTATTCACAAGAATACGGCGCAGCCTTACGTTTTCCCCTGCGCTGGACCTAATTTAGCTGCCTAGTGCCAATGCAGACAACCTTGCACCATAGTGCAAGGGTGCCTGTGTTGTAGGAGACGATTGTTTATGTACAGGAAGGTGCCCCTTCCTGCACATAAACAACTGAAAACGGCATTTTGAATCTTCCATGTGTTCTGCTTAATGCAGAAGTTGCAAAACGTAATTTTGTTTGATTGATTGTTTATGTGTAGGAAAGGTCACCTTCCTGCAAATAAACAATCAATGGGCTTTTGCTGTTTATATGTGTGCTGCACAACGCAGCACACATAGAAACAGCAAAAATGAGGAGAAATGAAATATTTCTCCTTGTTGCACCTGTTTAAGACCAGGTTTTCCCTGGTCTTAATTTTGCCGCTGCCCCATATTTACGCTGTCCTTGTAAATATGGGGCAGCGTCAAAATCAATGGGTGTTGCGGTGGAACGCCCACTGCAACACCCATTTCCCACCCCTCTCACGCTAAGTATAGTGTAAAAGGGGTCTTATTCACAAGGCGGCGTTAAGCCACGTATCTCCACCATGTGAATAAGGAACAGCTCCTATCACTATCACAACGTCAGAAAAAGTGACGTTGCCGTGGCGATAGGGCCTTGTAAATATGCCCCTAAATTTTTGTGCACAATTGTCAGGTGTTAGTTTTGTGACACCTAACAGCATGAGATTTGTGAGGTACATAGCAGCAAGGAGTATCTTTCTAAATTATCTTAACCATATCTATGCATTTCTCCATCCATAAATGTGTTAGTGTATTTTTGGGTCCTAAAAATGAAAACGTTCAGCTCTCTTTTAAAGAGAAACCACAGTAGCAATCCCAAATATTATATTTACCATGGCGAAATGTTCTTCCTAATTTTGGAAATCCCTTGCAACTGCCTTTAATGCTTTTTCTACCTTTCTATAGGTAATTTAATACGTACTTTTGCCTTTATGGTATTTAAACATGCGTTGAATTGTTTTTTAATTCTGAGCTATTTTGTTTCTTATGATTAGTTACCTAAATCAATGTGGTTGTAATTAGTGTATTTAAGATATCCTCTAGTGGGAGGAGCCAAGCTCGCGATCATAATGGTCGCTTTGTAGCTCGGCTCCGTCAGCCTTCCGGCCTGAATCGCATATCCTGCTGCATATCCTGCCCCGAGACGACACACTCAAGAAGAAACAGAAACGTAACGTGTTGCTCCTACTCACCGTCTGACCTGGAGGCTCCTGCGTGCCGCGGTTCCGAAGTTGTGCCCCCGGAGGGACCGGGGCCTCCGCGGTGATGAGACCGGGGCCTCGCCTAATGGACCCAGCCTGGCGTTGATGTAAACGTCGGCCCCGGCCGAGAGAGTGAGCCACTGGCGAGAGGCCATTGTGCGAGCATCCCGGTGGTCCTGATCCGGGCTTGGCTTGGCGACCGTGAGGCTGGTGTGGGGCGCGGTGCTCCGAGGACTGATCGTGTGAAGGGGTCCCCCCGCCGCTGCTCCGTCCATCCACCCTGGAGCCTCGCGCCCCGGCTCTGTTCGTCAGACACGCCAGCGATAGTACAGGCGGACCCCCGACTTTGGCGGCTCTCCTTTCTGCACCAAGGCTGCCATTAGCGTGACTCCCTTAGTACCTGAGGGAGTCCGCATCTGTGGGACTGATCCGAGAGTCGAGGAGGGGGGTGACGAGGCTGAAACTACAAAATGGCGGCCGTCGAACTAAGCCGTGGATATCCTCAAGACGGCGGACTTGGGTTGCTGGACTGCACGGGGGCCTGGACATGTGTGCGTGAGCCTACAATTGGCGACGTTCTTGACGCATTACGATCCTTGGATGCGGCCTTGACCCCCGGTGCCCCTGGGAGATCGGTGCGGTCCGCCGCCATCTTAGATGGACAGTTCTTCATGGTCCCCTCTCGTCTCAGTGATGCCACTGCCTCGCCCCCCTCGGTCGCGACGAGGGTTACTACCGCTGTCCGTCGACAGGTCTGCAAGCAAGTGGCTTTGGAACCTCCTGCGCTTCAATGTTTGGAGTTCGGGGACTTGGATATCGTGCTGGGGCCCGATCCTACCCGAGTGCCCGAGAAGCATGGTGGACTGCTGCATATCTTTGCCTTGATGAGGTCGTGTCTCTGTATTGCAGGGGAACCCCCGCTTTCCCGAACGGCGAGACTGAACTCCTGTCTTTTACTGCCCTTGTTAACATTGTTGGGACACTTGAACTGCATACCCGGACTTTTGTTCTATTGCCTGTGGATTGACCTCCCTGGCCTACGTTTTTATCGGAACTTTTTTCATTCGTGTTATTGCCCTGCACCGAGTTGCTCACTTCCCGCTGTCATGTGTTGGGTGGTAATTGTGGCTAAGAAAGGCCTGGGGTGATTTACATTGCTCCCGGTGGATTGCTGGTGTACAGATCCGTGGCGCAGTTGCCCGTATACATCGTGCTGTAGGTGACCCCCTTGTAAGTTCTATGACGCTCGAGATTGTGTCGTTTTCGTTTAAACGTATTACGATTGTATGGTTGGGCGGAGGGCTGAGGCCGACCGTTTTGTCTCTGCTCCTTTACTCCTCCCTCTTACTTCTTTCTGTCTTCATGTCCTTCTTTTTGTCTCTTTCTTCCTCTTCTCTCTCTTGTCTCTACTACATTTCGGGTTCTGATTTAGGGCGACAGGCATGCTGCTGGGGGGGTAGGCCGTAGCCTTCTGCAGGGGTGCTGGGTGGGATGGGTGGGATGGGTCTTATCTGCTGTTTTATTTTCCTTAGTTCTATGGCCCTTTTGTGTCTCTTATAGGAGCGCCGCGTCTGTCCCTGCCTCCCATGGTATGATTGGGGTGGGGTCTGTATCATCGCTGCTCTCCTTCTTGTGGCTATGCTGCATTTCCATTGCGACTCCCATCCCCTCCTCGTTGATAATAATCCTGCTCTTTTATGTGTCCTTGCTACGGGGTGCTTGTATCGGCGCGGCGTTCTTCTCTTTCAGTCTGTATTTTTCTTTTTCCCCTCTTCCTTCCCCTCCCCTTCTCCTTTTTTCTCTCCCAAAGGTTAGTATGACGGGTTAGTTCTAGTGATGTCAATATTCCGGCTCCTTTGTTCTGTTTCCAATGTACTACTGGGTGGTGGATGTGCATAAGATGAGTCTAATTGAATATTGATTTGTGTTAACCACATCTGTTTTCATACTGATGTATACTGTAGTGACACTCCTCCGCATTGCTGCCCTTTAGCTTTCTTGTAGCCACTGGTTTGCTTTGGGAACCCCGATTCATTTATGCTGTAGCCGAGCCTGTTATACTCCTTATCGTAATATTATAAAAATTAACCTTCTTTGTTCCTGTTTGCGGGCCGTCCAGATCCTTCCCCCCCCCCACCTCCCCCCTTTTTTGGGCTGTATTGATTGCGCTAGATTATGATTGACTCTGTATATTTTCCTTCTGGATTTCTTGACTGCTCTATCGTGTTGTGGCCGGCCGGACTGGTTGTAGGCCCAGATTTGTATATCCTTTCTGTACAAATAAAGGTTTTATAAAAAAATAAAAAAAAATAAAAAAGATATCCTCTAGTGACCTGAAAGGAAATGACATCACAGACCACTGGATAAGCGCAAATCAATGAATATTTCTCCAGGATGCAACCTTTTCTCTGTTCCAAGAAATGAAATTACTTTACCAAATCAAATGAAGCAGTCACACATTTTGATATCGCATTATTGCCAAGTGAGATGCGTCACTAGCGACTGATTACCACCTTTAATGGCTCATATAAGACCTGGCCACCTATAGCTACCATCTAAGTTGTATCACTCATTACTCCTGGCTGGGGTCTCTAACTGTTTGCTGGAGTTTGTGCTACCAATAATTACTGAGCAGGGCCTGTTCTAGACATGACAGCAGTCCTTGGTCCGTGGCAATAACAGTTGCTAGATGAATGCGTGCCAGATGTGATTGCTGACTGGGATCTGTGCTAGATATGACTGCCGGATGGATCAGTGGCAGACAAGACAGCTGGCTGGGTACGTGTAAACTATGATTGCTGGATGAGGTATGGGCCATACATGACTGCAAACCAAGGTCTGTTCCAGACATGAATTTTGGATGGTGGGTAAGGAGGGGGGAGACCATCTGTGCCAGGCATGTCTGCAGGCCATGGTCTTTGCCTGTTATGTTGTCATAAATGTTTGCTGTGTCTTTACCAGACATGCCTGCTGCCTAGGGTCTGTTTCAGGCATGACTAATGATTGGGTGTTAGACCTGTCAGTCTTAGAATGGCGTTACCCTAACGTTTTTTGCCTATCTACATCCATCTTTCTCCTGAAATTTTGTTAGCCTTAGGACTCTGTGCACTTTACTACTGCTGACCAATGATAAAGTGCATGTGCTCACACCCCTGAAAACATGACTCAGGTCTGCCATTGCAGCCTATAATGCATTTTGTAACTGCCAATTCGACTTGGAAAAATAACTCTCTTGACACGCCTTAAACTCCCCTTTTATTGCATGTAAGTCATCCCTAAAGTAGGCCCTAGGTAGCCCATAGGGCAGAGTGCATTGTAATTAACAGGTTGGCCATGCACTGTTTAGTTTGACTTGTTCTAGTAGTGAGAAACTTCTAAATTCGTTTTTCACTACTGTGAGACCTAACTGTCCCATAGGAAAACATTGGGTTGCCTTATTGCATTTATTAAGTGCTAATGTTTGATTGAGACTAGGTATTCATATCAAGTTTGGTATCTATGAAATTGTAATGAAAAATCCTCTTTAATGGTAAAGTCAAATTTTAAATTATAATTTTGAAAATGCCACTTTGAGAAAGCTGGTATTTCCCTACCCTTAGCCATGTGGTCCTTTAAACAAGGTCAAGGTGCACCACTTCAATATTTACAAAAACTGTTAACTTTGATAAGGTCAACAGAAAAAATCACATCAGTTGTTACTTGTGTTCTTTAAGAGTTTTTTTATTCAATTCAGTTGAAAATGAAAAGCACACACAGGAGCTACAGCCGACGCGTTTCGTCCTCTTGGGACTTCTTCAGGGCTGTTTACAAAAAATGACAATATACAAAAACATACAGTTAAAATTGACATTAAAAAAGAAGCAGTTATGCTCATACAGAAAATGCCTGGCTTCATGAACAATACATTACAATATTAAAAACTAGTACAAGGCTTATGTACAAGCTGCCAACAACAATTGTAAATAAATGACTTGATTGAGTTACAGAAAGCATTCTGCAATTACTTTCAACTAAGATCAGCATATTCTGGGTTATCGCACATTGTTCTCCATATGGGTCTATCCCTCTTCGGACTGTCATCCTCAACTCTAAGATTTCTAGCACATCCTACATCTGTGAGAAAGTAGGAGCCCCAGCATCAAGCAATTAACAAAAAAAGGGGGGTAATCAACATTAGTTTCATCAATTCTTTCATCAATCATTTCTAGATGCCCTTTTCAGTATAATAGAACGTCACGGATATACCCACGTACCCAATAACCACGGGAGAAGACCTAAGAACATTATCTTATGATTCATTTTGGTATGTTTTATTCTTTAGTGCTAATATCCCCGCTCAACAGCTACTGATTACCCCCCCTTTTTTTGTTAATTGCTTGATGCTGGGGCTCCTACTTTCTCACAGATGTAGGATGTGCTAGAAATCTTAGAGTTGAGGATGACAGTCCGAAGAGGGATAGACCCATATGGAGAACAATGTGCGATAACCCAGAATATGCTGATCTTAGTTGAAAGTAATTGCAGAATGCTTTCTGTAACTCAATCAAGTCATTTATTTACAATTGTTGTTGGCAGCTTGTACATAAGCCTTGTACTAGTTTTTAATATTGTAATGTATTGTTCATGAAGCCTGGCATTTTCTGTATGAGCATAACTGCTTCTTTTTTAATGTCAATTTTAACTGTATGTTTTTGTATATTGTCATTTTTTGTAAACAGCCCTGAAGAAGTCCCAAGAGGACGAAACGCGTCGGCTGTAGCTCCTGTGTGTGCTTTTCATTTTCAACTGAATTGAATAAAAGAACTCTTAAAGAACACAAGTAACAACTGATGTGATTTTTTCTGTTGACCTTATCAAAGTTAACAGTTTTTGTAAATATTGAAGTGGTGCACCTTGACCTTGTTTAAAGTATTTCATAGTTCATGTTTTGAACCAACATTGTAACGGTGGGTGTTTTTTGAAGTGTGCACACATATTGTCCCATGTACTACATTGTGGGTCTAAATCAATTTTGGGAGAATATTTGACTAGGTGCTGTTCTGTTGGGAATCCTCCACCGTTGTTCTTTCTCTAAACCTTAGCCATGTGGTGCCTGCAGCCTCCTCTACGTCACATGACTGGGAGTAACTGATCATTAGACTTTGTGAATTGCTCCCAGAAAGTTGCACAATGGAGTGATTAGTTGTGACTGAATGGGCCCTCTGCTGGCATGATGGTGGGGGGCACAACCCTCTGTGCAACTGAATTGGCTGTGCTCTGCCTTCACACAAAGGACCTGTCACCTCTACAGTGTCTCAGCAGCCAACTTGCAGCCAGGGCAGGGGTGTCAGGAAATTCCGAGCATTACAAAGAGAAACCTCTAGAAACTTCTACCATCTTCAAAGAAGACACCAGGTATAAAATAGACCCCTCAGACCCATTCTTCAGTTCACTTTTTGGACCTGCAGAAAGACTCTCAGAGGACTGGCTGCTGCTGTGGCCAGCTGTGGACTCCACTTTGCTGCACCTGGAAGAACTGCTTTGCTGCCTGGATTTTGCCTTGAACCCTCAGAGGCCAGCCCTGCTGTTTGAGCTCTGCTTCTTCACCTGAACCCAGGACTAACAGAGTGACTCCAAGGGCTAGTTTTGTGGCCTCCTGTTTAGAGCCACAGGGACATAAAAGGCTCCAACAATCTTGAACCCGCACTTGGACCCAGCCTGATTGAGTCCTGAACCCCAAAGTAGTGTCCTATCAGGTCTGGACACGGGGATGTGATGCTAAAGGTGGCCAGATAGCCAAAATCCAAAACGTGAGTCTTAAAGAACATTTTTGGCTAAAACCTGCTCTTAGAACTAATGGAAGACCGGACCAACCTGCTCATCGATCCACCCAGGGTGTTTTGCTGATCAGCCTGAATTTACGGCTTCTCCCGCTACATTCTTCTCTGCAGCAGCAAATCCTGTTTAGCGGTCCTTCACCAAATTGGTATCAAACTTCCTGGAACTGTCTTCAGCTACAGCTTCCTGCCAGTTCCCGCTGGAGATTTTCAACTAAGTCTAAAGGAAAACGTAGATGAGGCACAATCGACTTCTTGTACCCTACGGCACTCCATCGCGGTCGGCCATATTTTTCGACTTTGACCCACTCTCGCATGACTAGATATTCACGGTTGAAGCTTTGAACTTTTAGGTGCTAGTTTTTACTAAAAACCTTTTAAAAATCATAACTCCGGATCTACTGATTGGATTTTTGTCATTTTGGTGTAAAATAATGTATTAAAATGTACTCTATTCTTCTAAATTGGTGTTATGTTTTCACTTGTTTACTGTTTGCGTGCTGCATAAATACTTTACACATTGCCTTGAAGTTAAACCTGAATGCTTTTTTGTGCCTTGCTACACAGAGTTAAGCACTGGTTAATTTAATTTTTTGTATATCTTTTTCTTAAACATAAACTACAAACAAATAAATATGACCATCGTGCCAAAGGTATCAGCAAAAACATGATCGGAGAACGTAGATTCCAACATTACAGAATTATGAAGGAGTGCATAAAAGGGCTCAGGTCACATCCAATTCCTCCCGAACTGGAGCAATTTCTGGTGGTGTGCAAATATCCCCACGATATGCATTCCAAGCCTCCCATATCTTCCCCCATTTGCGGGGTCTCCCCCTGGCTACATACACTGATCTCTCCCGAAACATGCACCAGTCAAGGTCCTCCATCCATCTCCTTAGCTGAGGAGCTCGACCAACGCCCCACAGCTGAGCGATGTTTCTCTTGGCAATCATACATGCGAGAGTGACCCAAAGCCTACCATGAGTTTAGAGGTCGGTAGGTTCCCATACATTAAGCAGGCAACGACGTGCCTCAAGTGCAATCGGTACACTCCACACCTCATTCATTTTCTCATGTATCGTAGTCCAATAGTTTTAGATCTCCGGGCACTTCCACAAAATATGCAAAAATGTTCCAGTCAAACCACATCCCCTACGGCAATCTGCATTTGAGGCGAGCCCCATACGACAGAGCCCCAGGCCCGTGGTATAGGACCGGTGAGGATCCTAAGCTGCACCAGACGGAGTCTCATAGAGATCGCCACTTCCCGAGGGAACGACACAGCCTCCCCCCAGTCTTCATCATCCAAAACCAAACCATCCGCAATCCATTGTTCCCAGACCCTCACTAGGGGATCCTCAGTGTGGTTGACCAATTTCTTGTAAACCAGAGAGATCGCCTTGGTAGGGAGATGCCCATCTAAAATTCGATCCTCTGGCGGAGAGGCCACCGGCGGCCTCACATCACCTGGGATAGCCGCTGCCAGCGCATGCTTAATCTGGAGATAACAATACTGCTCACTGTCATTTAGTTGGTGTCTGGCTTGCAACTCTCTCTGCACTTAACACCGGCCGACTCCCCGACTGCCACCAAGCCGCCCCAGGACGCACCCATGGACCCTTCACCTGCCAATCCTGCAAGTTCTGCTGCATCAGGTCCCACACTGCAACCACTACCACCAAGCAGAACCCTAACAACAACCACCTAAAGTGTATCCTGCTCAACACGCGCTCGGTCCACAAACACGCCATTGAACTATGGAACCTACTCGACACCACATCACCGGACGTCGCCTTTCTTACAGAAACCTGGATGAACGCCTCATCAGCACCCGATATTGCCATAGCCATCCCGGACGGATACAAGATCATCCGAAAGGACCGCATCAACCAAACAGGAGGAGGCATCGCTATCGTCCACAAGAACACCATCCGCATCTCGACCAGCTCCGACGACACCCCCACAGCCGCCGAACATCTTCACTTCCAGATACACACCGATCCCAAGACCACACTTAGAGGTACTCTCATCTACAGACCACCAGGACCCCGCACACAATTCAGCGACGACATCACCGACTTTATCAGCCCACACGCCCTCCCCTCCGAGGACTACATTCTCCTAGGGGACCTCAACTTCCACCTGGAGAACAACAATGACAACAACACCACCACCCTCCTGGACAACCTCGCTAATCTCGGACTCAAACAACTGGTAAACACCCCCACCCACCACGCCGGACACACGCTCGACCCAATCCTCTCCTCCAGCAAGCACGTTTCCTTCAACCACGCCACAGGACTCCACTGGACAGACCACAGCTGCGTCCACTTCAACTTTAGAAAGACCACGACTCTCCACCACCCACAACAAGTCCCCCACTGAAACTGGAACAAAATCACCACCGACCAGCTCACCACATCGCTAAACCAAAACCCCCCCGCCATATCATCGGACCCAAATAAAGCAGGCATCAATCTCGCACAATGGATCACCCACTGCGCTGACGAATTAGCACCTCTGAAAAACCATCACAACAACAAAGGTAACAAAAAAGCCTCCTGGTTCAATGACGACCTCAAGAACTGCCGCAACCTCGAGAAAACCTGGCGAAAAAACCCAACCACAGACAACATGACCGCCCTCAAGGAGGCCATCCGCAAACACCACTAGCTGATCCGATCCTCCAAGAAATCAGCATTTAAGGAGCAAATCGACAGCAACGCCCACAACAGCAAGGAACTCTTCAGCATCGTCAAGGAGTTTACCAATCCCAGCGCCGTCTCCAACGACATCACTCCCTCTCAAGACCTCTGCGACTCTCTGACCTCATTCTTCCACAGCAAAATCGCTGACATACATAACAGCTTCGGCGACCAGTCCACCCCCTTACCACCGAACTGAAGCCCCCCGCCACCACCCTTTACGCCTGGAACCCGATCATCACCGAAGACACCATCCGCCTGATGAACTCCATTCACTCCGGATCACCAACCGACCCATGCCCCCACCACATCTTCAACAAGGCTGACTCCATCATAGCACCCCATCTCCGGGATATCATCAACTGCTCCCTCAACACCGCCACCTTCCCGGAAAGCTGAAAACATGCCGAACTCAGCACCCTACTAAAGAAACCTACTGCAGACCCCACTGAACTTAAGAACTACCGCCCCATCTCGCTCCTCCCTTTCCCTGCCAAAGTCATAGAGAAGACTGTCAACAGTCAGCTCGCCGCCTTCCTCGAGTCCAACGGCTCCCTCGACCCCTCACAGTCCGGCTTCCGAACCAAACACAGCACCGAGACCGCCTTCATCGCAGCCACAGACGACATCAGAACACTACTCGACAACGGGGAAACAGCTGCCCTCATCCTCCTGGACCTCTCCGCAGCGTTTGATACGGTCTGTCATAGCACCCTAGTACAACGCCTCAGCAACGCCGGGATACAAGGAAAAGCATTGGATTGGATCATCTCGTTCCTCACCGGAAGAACCCAGAGAGTCCGCCTCCCCCCTTTCAGGTCAGAGGCCACCAAAGTCATCTGCGGCGTACCACAAGGATCATCTCTCAGCCCCACTCTCTTCAACGTCTACATGAGCCCCCTCGCATCCATCGCACGCCAACACAACCTCAACATCATCTCCTACGCTGACGCACACAGCTGATCCTCTCCCTCACCAAAGACCCAAACACCGCCAAAACCAACCTACACGAAGGAATGAAAGAGGTAGCAGAATGGATGAAGAACAGCCGATTAAAACTGAATTCTGACAAGACGGAAGTACTCATCCTAGGATCATCCCCCTCCGCATGGGACTACTCATGGTGGCCTCCGGCACTGGGCAGCGCACCCAAACCAACGGATCATGCTCGCAACTTGGGATTCATCCTAGACTCCTCCCTCTCGATGACCAGACAAGTCAACGCCATCTCATCATCATGCTTTAACATACTACGTATGCTCAAAAAGATCTTCCGTTGGATCCCCACCAAAACAAGAAAGACAGTCACCCAAGCACTTGTCACAAGCCGATTGGACTACGGAAACACCCTCTACGCCGGAACCACAGTCAAATTACAGAAAAAACTCCAACGCATTCAGAACGCCTCCGCCCGACTCATCCTAAACATACCCCGCCACAATCACATATCCGGTCACCTGAGAGACCTCCACTGGCTCCCCGTAAACAAGAGAATAACGTTCCGTCTCTTCACCCACGCACACAAAGCTCTCTACGACCTAGAACCTAAATACCTCAACACGCGCCTGACCTTTTACACCCCCACCCGCCAACTCCGATCGTCCAATCAAGCCCTCGCCGCGATTCCACGTATACGAAGAGCTACCATGGGTGGAAGATCTTCCTCCTTCTTAGCGGCCAAAACCTGGAATTCTCTCCCCACCCACCTCCGCCTTACACAGAACCACCTCTCCTTCAGAAAACAACTCAAAACCTGGCTGTTTGACAAGTAGCGAGCACCCCCCCCCCCTCAAGCGCCTTGAGACCCTCTGGGTGAGTAGTGCGCTATACAAATTTTAACTTGACTTGACTTGACAACTCCGCAAAGGTCAATAACCCCTCCTTGCCCCACATGTCTCGGACCTGCGAGATGCCAATCAAGTCCCAGCGATCGAAGCCCTTCGACTTCCACAAACCACCCAAAGCTTCCGAATTCCACAATGGCGTGGCCATTGTTATCTTACCGTCCCATTTGAGAGCTCGGTTAGCTAATGCCACACCCGCGTCGAGACCGACGTCGGACCCAGCAGAGGGTACCTGCCACGTCTAGCATACAAGACCCTTAAGTAGTCACCCCCCGGCAGCTGGCCACGACCCATGGAATACCCGGGGTCAGCCGGAGAGCCATAGACTGCATGATTGATAGGGGCTAATTGGGAGGCCCAGTAATATTTCCTGACATAGGGTAGTCCACTCCCACCGTCGTACCAGGGTAACATCAATTTGGATAGTGCAATCCGCGGTTTCCCGGCCCAAAGAAGCTGACGCTGCAGCGATTCTATCTCATTAAAATAAGAGTGGGGTATGGGGTCGAGAGAGTTCTGTAAGGCATATAAGAACCGGGCAAGCGCCATCATTTTGAACAAAATCGCACGACCCAGCAAGGAAAGCGGCAACTCCCTCCATTTTGCAATATCACAACGGAGTCTAGACAAGGGGGGACCCAAATTGGCGTCCAAACGCACCTTAGGATCTTTGGAGACCTGAATTCCAAGGTAACGAAACCCGACCAGTTCGATTTTTACCGGACAATTAACTGGGACTCTAGGGGGGTCACCGCTCAACACGAAAAGGACCGACTTCGCCCAGTTGATAGTGAAACTCGAATACCTTCCATAAATTGCCAAGATATCCATAAAAACTATAAGGGACTGCCGGGGGGAGGTCAGGTATAGGAGTATATCGTCCGCATAAAGCGAGATTTTATCCTCCCACTCCAGAGTCCATCGCAGACCTTTGATCAATCGGTCCCAACGTACCCAAGCCGCGAGCGGCTCCAGGGCCAAAGCAAACAAAAGTGGTGAAAGGAGACATCCCTGACGGGTGCCCCTCCCCAGCTGAAAATCGCGGGACTTATGGTTATTCACCACCGCTCGGGCCAACGGAGCTGAGTATAAAAGGCCGATCCAACGTATGAATTCTGGTCCAAACCCCAACTTTTCCAACACCGCAAACAGGTAAAACTATTCCACCCTGTCGAACGCCATAGTGGCGTCTAGTGACAGAAGCACCGCCGGCTCATGAATGCGAGAAGCAGTCGCCACCACCCCATGGAGTCTACGAAGGTTAAGAGCAGTATTACGGCGCGGCATGAAGCCGGACTGATCCGGGTGTACCAATTCTGAGACAAGTTTTACCAACCTGTTGGCAAGCAACTTGGCCAAGACCTTAGGCTCCGCATTTAGGAGAGAAATGGGACGATAGGAGGAGCACTCCAACCGAGGTCTGCCCTCTTTATAAATTGCAATAATATTGGCGATGCATTGATCGTAAGGTAATACGCCGCTCTCTCTTCTCTCGAGATACATATCTTTTAGGAACGGGGCCAGACGATCTGCATGCAGTTTGTACAATTCTATTGGTATACCATTCAGGCCTGAGGCCTTCCCGGAGTGAACCCCCCGGATAGCCATCGCGACCTCGTCGTTGGTGATGGCGGAATCCAGAAACTCCCTCTGTTCAACTGACAAAGCGGGCATTGGAATATCATGGATAACCTCCGCATTCTCCTCCATAGTGTAAAGTCCCGTCGAAGTATAGACCTCCTCGTAATAACGAGCAAACTCATCCACTATAGCCTGTGGGTCCGTTGTGACACCTGAGCCCGCTGTTTGCAGCTCAGGCACCAGACGCGATCCCCAGTCTCCCTTCTCCAGCCACGCAATCAATTTCCCCGCCTTATCGCCATGTTCATAAATTCTACTTTGTGTGTTGGCATGTTGCTCCTTCGCCTTATCACGCACCAGATGTTTGTACTCATCTTTAAGGAGATCGAGGCGGTGGACCGCCCCCAAATCTCTATTAGCGGCGACCTCCCGCTCCAAGACCGCCAGCTCCGCCTCAATCCTATCAATTTCCGCCCTACTCCTCTTCTTCTGCCCAGAGATAAGAGAGAGCGCCTCCCCCATGACAACAGTTTTGTAGGCCTCCCAAAGGGAGCAGCCAGAATCAACTGTGCCCGTGTTCTCTCGGAAGTACCTATCCGTTACATGTACTAACTCCTTTTTGGTAGTAGGGTCTCTCAATCTCCAGGCGCTAATTGGGGCTATCCTAGCCACATTACCCTGTCCAATTTTTAATTGAAGCCAAATCGGCGAGTGATCAGATACCCCTCTAGCCAGATGACTCTTTTCCTGAACAAACATCGCCTGCGACGCAGGCACCAACACATAATCAATCCTAGAGAAAGAGTGATGTGCCGCAGACACATGTGTATACTCCGAAGCACCAGGGTGCCGGAGTCTCCACCCATCAACCATGCCAGTCGCAGAGAGAAAGTCCGACAGCCATCTACGAGAGGGCAACAACACACGAGAGGGGAATCTGTCTAACCCACCATCCATCACCGCATTGAAGTCTCCACCGAGCACGATAATACAAGTGGGCAACGACAAAAACACCCTGCTCAGGTCACGAAAGGTGTTGGACTGCAAGTCGGGGGGAACATATATAGAAAGGAACGTGACCAGCCTACCCTCCCAGAGCCCCGAGATGCCAATATATCGTCCTCGGTTATCAGACCAATTCGCTTGTATAGTAAACGGAAAGGAGTTTTTAACTAATATTCCAACCCCTCTAGAGCCTGAGGTTAAACCGGCATGGGCCACTAGTTTGTATCCCCCCCGGTGTAAAGCCATACATCGCTTACCCAGAAGGTGGGTCTCCTGTAGCAAAACCACATCCGGTGATCGGCGTCTGATTAGTTGCCCCACCATAGCACGCTTGATCTTATCTCCCAAACCATTCACATTCCAACTGAGGACGGATATACCCAAACCCAACCTAGTGGAAGCGATACTCATCCCCCGAAAATCCTGATACATTCCGTGACACCCATAGCAAACGCTGGTCATAAACAAAACACAAACAAACGATCAAATAAACACTTAAACTAACTTGCCAACCCCCCACCCTGCACCCCTGCATGCAACGTATGCACATCCCCAACCAGCAGTGTGCCTGTCTCCCCAAAACTAACTAAGTAATCTAAAAGTAGAAAACGGAGGAGGACCTTACAACAGGCCACCAACCTCAACAATCCCAACCCGCAAACCAACCCATCGATAATGTTCAAGAAAAAAGGAAAACCCCAAAAATAATAAGTGTGTCGATGGGGAAAAAAATGCCCCACTCAAACCAGCACTTCCACCACCACAGTCCAATTGACACGAGCAGAGGGAAAGTCACTATTCCTCATTGTCCGTCCTGGTGTCTCCCTCCGTATCGGGCCCCTGTATACAATCCAGACAGTCCTCCGCCACCTCAGGGTGGTCAAAAAACCAATCTTTACCATCACGCTCGACCCGAAGGCGGGCCGGGAACAGCATAGAGTACTTGATCTCCGAGGCTCACAGTCTTCTTTTAATTGCCATAAATCCTTGACATTGTTTCTGGATTGTCTGGGTAAAGTCAGGAAAAAAAAGCAAAAAAGCGTTCTCAAAAGCCAGAGGTACGGAGGATCTTGCCGTCTGTAGGATGGCGTCCCGATCCCGAAAGTTCAATATTCGTGCGATCATAGGACGAGGGAGCGCCCCGGTCTTTGGGCGTCCACCAGGAATTCTATGGGCTCTTTCCACAGTGAAATAGTTATTGAGGCCCTTGGGTTTCAGGTGTTTCAGGATAAGATCCTCCACAAAGAGGTCCGAGGCCTGTCCCTCCGATCTCTCCGGTACGCCAAGGATGCGGACGTTGTTGCGCCTCGCTCGCCCTTCATATTCATCCATCTTTCGATCTGATTGAATCCGAGATGCCGTAAGGGCTCTCACCTCCCGCTGAAGTTCCGACACAACGTCCGTGAGGCTTGTTGTTTTAATTTCAAGTGACCTGACCTTCTCTGTAGTTTTGGTCAGGTCAGCACGGATGAGGCCCACCTCGATGGTCACCGTGTCTAATTTAGAGTTCATCTTGCCGAGGGAGGACTGAATCCCGGTGATCGCCGCCATCAGATCCTTTATCGTCGGGTCCTCACCAGAGGGGACACCCTCCTGGCTACCCGCTTGAATGCGTCTCTCCTCCACCGGGGAGCCCTTGGAGAAACTATATTTTTCCAATCTGTTGGACTGGACCACTCTGGAGGTCCTCGACGTTTTCGGCGGTAGTTTTTCAGTGTCCCCTTTCGACGCCATTGTCGCTCCTAGTTGGGCACCTCCTCCGCCGATCGAACAAGGCTGAATAAATACGTTGCCAAGTCAATCTGATCCTCCAAATGTGGACAGCTCCGTCCCAGCCGAGGGGCACAGTGCGAACAAGTCTAGGAGGGGGACCCTGAGGCCCTGCTGGTATAACTCGACTTCCTTGAAACCAGTGCCACCGAGCACTTCCGGTCTCACTCGCCGTTGTTGTTGAACTCCAGAGCGGGCAGTGCCACACGCAGGGTCCCGGTGACGTTCCTAGAAGGCCCAAAAAGTTCAGACAACGGTATAAGAACACCGGAGCTCCTAATTCGTCCGAAATTTCACCTGGTGGCTCAGGTGCTGGTCCCCCACCCAGTGGTGGGGACAGGGCTCAGGATAATGTGCCGGATGGCAAGTCAGGATGTGGCGGCCGGCGGAGCCGATGCTCAAGCGGCCATCTTGGTCGCTGGCGCGGCTCCTCCCCCCAGCACTGGTTAATTTAGTAACTTTTTGTGGTTCCCCCTGCCAGGGATTGTGGCTGTTGCCTGACCAGGGATCACACCCCAGTCAACCAACAACCCAATTTCTCACATTGGCTCAATGCAAGGGGTTTCTGCTATTCATGACTGCAGGCCAAAGTCTGTCAGCCATCATTGTTAGGTGGGTCTGTACCAGACAGGACTTCTAGACATGGCTCTTAGCAGGGTGTGTGACAGTCATGACTGCTGGAAGAGGTCTTTGACAGTCATTCCTGCAGGCCAGTCATGGCTGCTGGCTCGGGTCTAGGCAAGACATGATTGAGGGACAAATTTTGTGCCTCTTATGGCTGATTTCAGGCATCTGTGCCAGCCATGCTTGTAGACGTTAGAATGGTTAGCTTCTGACTGCTGACTAGGGTCTATCCCAACTATGTGCATTGGCCAAGCTCTGTGCCATACATTCCAATTGGAAGTGGATAGAACACGTTATAACTGCAGGACAGGGACTGTCCTGGTGGGGACTACCGGCCAGGATATGTGACAGGTTTGACCTAGGCAACTCCTCAATGCCAACTGGGGTCTTTGCCAGCCATGACAGTGGTCGAGGGCCCATTCCAACCCTAACCACCATCTAACTTTGTCTCAGCCATGACTGGAATTTTGTGCAAGTCATGGTTGCTGGCTTGGGTCTCAGCCACACAGGCTTGCTGGTCATGATGTGTACCAGCCATGACTGCCCAGTGTCTGCATATTAAACAGATAGAATGACACCAGAAGGGAATCTACTGCTCAGAACTGGGTACATAGAATTGGTAAGCGGCTCACTTCCTCACATCTGAGGGGAGGATGTTATTAATCTTGTGTGTATTATAATTCTAATGGGTCCCAGAATTGGATTGTTCACCATTTCAGCACAGGTGTTTTCTTTGTTGTTCTTCTTCCCCACACAAAGATAGAACAGCGAGACCACACAGAGAAAGGATAGGGATAAAAAGGGGTTGTCCCAGCCTTAGCTAGAGCTGTAAATTAGGAGGCAGAAACATATCAACCTTAATCTAGCTGTCTGCATTACACAAACACCTTAGTAGAGTGATTTTACCTATGTTATACGGAGGTCAGAAAATAAACTAATAGACACACACCCTCCAGAGACATTTTAACTTAAATAGGCCCCAACAACCAAACCAGTAGCGAGGTAAAGCACTCTTTGGCAAAACAATACTCCCATCACTTTAAGATCTCCAGGGTGAACCCACCCTGGATTTCATTGTGAGGAGGGACCTGATGCCACCTTGGTGGGTGAGGGTTACCGTCCTTTGTAGGGAACACCCATCTCTAGAGAATGCCCAGATAGCCTAACACCAGCTCATGCACCATCTCTTACGACAAATGACCAAGTGGATCTCTTCTTGTGTCATGGAATCTATTTGATAGATATATTCAGTTTCAGGAGAGCATACCTCTGACACTTTCCAGTTTTATTCATGACGTGAGTTAAGCTTTATTGTTCAATTACTTAAAATCGTTACAATATACTATTTTTACAATAATCTAACGGAGGGAAGAAAAAAAGTTAAGATCTCACACAACTTGCTACGAACTGTAGAAAAGTTTAAAACATTAAAACAGTTTACCAAACTGGCAATAAAGTGCAAGTGCATAAAACTTTGTGGAGAGTAATGTCATAGTCTCTCTTGCTTGAAGCCCAGCTGGTTTCTTTTTTGTGACTCAGTTTTCTGTGACTGGGCTGCCCGGATTGATTCTGTAAATTTCCCTAACAGCGCAACTATTTGGGCTGTTTTAGCAGAAAAACACAGGTCTGAGACTTCTCTGCATCGTACTAGGCCATAGGACCTGCAGATGGGAAGAAACAGCCGGTGCCGCTCGCTAGCCAGCTTAGGACAGCAGCACAGCAGGTGGAGCCAAGATTCCCGGTGATAGCTACAAGGACGACATGCTGCTGAGTTGTCCTTCCGGGCCCAGGCTGGGTTAAAATCCACGATAGGCAGTGCGAGCAGTCTCATATAGGCGATTTTTTTCCGGGCCGGGGACTGTCAGTGCTTGCTCAAAGTATTGCTGTGGTTTGCCCACTGTGTAGGAAGCGTCTCACTCCTCCACACCCTCTTGTGGTTCCCTGCCCACAGGAGGCATGGTGAGCAAAAAAACAATGGATTTAGGCCCAGATCTCTGTACTGGGGTGAATGTATGACATTGTTCTGCATTCTATCCAACAATTGTTGTTTTTGCACAGTGCTTAATCGGTAGAGCAATAAGTGATGGAGCCTAAGGTATTTCTCAAGAGGTCACTGCAGCATGCCCCACCCACCGCACCTGCAGTCGGTGGGGCTTGCTGCCCCTTCTTTAAATTAGACCATCTGGACTATTCCATGCCACCCAACCTTGTAAGAATGTCCTGGACACGCTTGCATTATATTTATTTTGTACTCTATATTTAATTGTTTAACACTTTGCTGATGTCTTGTGCTCAAAAATTGTCTGACAAAGCCACCTTGTGCATAAACTAGTGATGGTGTTAAGAATTAAGTGTTGATCCCCAGCCCCAGAAAACACCAGCACAAATTAAACACTGCCAATGTCTGTAAAAGAAATGTCTGCCGCTGGGACTTGTACCAGACATTAGTACAGCCCAGATTGTATATCAGATATGGGACTATATGTATCAAGCGAAATTGCGATCGCAAGTGCCGAAATTCGCAGAATTTTGCATTTGCGATCGCAATTTTGCTTTGTGGTATGTATGAGGCACATCTGCGTGCAAAATGACGAATCGCAAAATTTGCGATTCCTTATTTTGCAATTGCATTTAAGGAATCACAAATTTTGCGATTCCTTAAATGCAATTTAAGAAGCACCAAAAAAGTGCAATTTAGCCTTAAGAAATCACAAATTACCACCAACTTCAAGTTGGTGGTAATTTGCGATTTCTGTTAAAAATGCACTTTTTGCTATTTTTCAAAGTGCAGTGTGAAGCACATACATGCCCTAAGGGCATGTATGTGCGCCACATGTGTACCCATGCTTATTTCAGGGGTGCAACAGGGTTTCCTTTTGACACTCTTGCACCCTTGAAATTACATTCTCAATTTGCAATTCACTAATTGCTAATCGCAAATTGAGAATGTCTTCCCATTCATTCCTATGGGCCTAGCCATTCATTCCTATGGGCCTATAGGCCCTTATGAATGAATGGGGAGGTATTTCTTAATTGCGAATCGCAATTTGAGATTTGCAATTAAGGAATATGTAGGATTCACAAAATGTATTGCAAATCCTACATACATAGCATTTTGCGATTCTCAAATAGCGATTTGCAAAAGATCGCTATTTGAGAATCGCAAAATGACTTTTTGATACATATGGCCCATGATCACTAGCTAGGAACTGTGCCAGACATGACATGTGGCTGCTGTACGTGACAGGCATGCCTGCTGACTGGAGGTCTGAACCAGCTGCAGCTGCTGGTCTGAGATTGGACAATAAAGCCTACGAGGTTCTGTTCCAACCAGTGAGTAGGATAGGGGTCGTCGACCTCGTGATGCCAAGCACACGTGCTGGCCGGTCTGAACATGTCATTGAAGCTGCGCAGTGGACAGTAAGGGCCTGAACCCTGTGTGGGTGTGCCAGAGAAAAGATATGCTCTAAAAGGAAAACTGGGTTGTACAGCGCTATCGGTAGATCTGCTGATAAAATATCGAAACATGTAAAACAAATAAAAACGTGATATCACGGGTAGAAAACAGAAAGCAGCCCTGTGTTTTTGGATATAACGTCTCTGTTTACAGATCCCAACTAGTGGGTCCCCTGTTCAAAGGTTAGACCTTTGGAGAACTTGAAAACAGAGCTTATTAAACACACTTATCACTGTTGATTTCCTCTAACTTGCACCTGCCATTACTGTTAGTTACCCTTGGCATCTACTAAACCCTAGGTAGCCTTTGGAGAACGTGCGCTCAACTCAGCAGGTACAACACAACATAAGAAAGGCCTAAGCTGATTCTGAAACGTGAATCTACCCACACCTTATCCGCAAATGAACCCTACACATCAAAAGATATAACAATTGTTGGGATTTGAAAAAAGCCTGTCTCATTAACATGCATAATGAATCAATCAGCAGAGCGAAATCTTATTATGCAGAAGAGCAAATATTAGATGAAAATCCGGCAGACCTCTGGGATTCCACAATTATTCAGATGAGCAACAATAAATGAGCGTTTCAAAAATGTGTTTAGCACATAACATCAAAAACAAATATGCAGTCCTCTGATTCTGCCTGCAGACCGAGATAAGATACCGTTTTGAAAGCTTAGACCGACACATTTGGATCGCTGTAGAAGGAAAATGAGTCGCACGCTTTAATATTAATAGTGTTTGCGATATATGTGCTTGATACAAGGCATATTGCAAAATCCACTCACTGAAAGATGTGTTCCAATCGAGTAGCTGCTTATTTAAAATACGGGTGTCCAAACCTGGTCCTTGGTAGCTAGAGCCACACTAGATGTTCAGAATATTCGGGCGGGAGAATTATACTTAGAATTAATCTAAATTGAAATGATTTACCTAGTCAATGGTTATGGAGAATATCACTCTTTACTTTAGCAATTGTGGAGCAATGCTGGACACCTGCTTCTCTGATCCGTTGCCAGAGAACATTCCAGCTTCTTGCGATCCTCTGATGATTGTTGATAATGTTGTACACGAAACGAGGGAGGGTGAAAGGAATTCGGTCCAGAACACTCCCGCCCTTGTAATACATATCCAAAATTGGATGTGCAGTTCCCTGGTGATTGTCCAGTTAACCTAATTCTGGTAGTAGGACAAACTGAGGTCATCAAAAGTGTTCTTTGTAGGAAGCGCAAATCCTCACTCACCCAAAGGTGGCCTGCTTCATCACCGGGCTTTGATCCTCGTTGGCCGGTGCTGCCGTGCCGGATGAGCCCCCCTTAAACTAATACCCTCAGACTTTAGTGGGGGGAGGGAGAGAATGTGAAGAGTAGATTGGTCTGAGATGTAGGGTTTATGATTAGCCAAAGGCTTCCTAAGCACCTTCATATTACCGGGGCCTTTTGTAAGGGTAAAAATCACTGAGGACTCTTCAGACAATGATGTTCCCAGAATTCACAGAAACATGTTTCTTGCCTTCCTCATCCATGTCAGGATGAATGGCAATTCATCAAGACCAGAAAGCAATCCTCAATCTAGTCACATGAGTTTCAGCTCACATCCCTACTTTGGAGGTGAAGTCCTAAAAAGTTGTGTGGCCGAATCCCAAAGTAATCAGGCCTCTCATTGTGGACTATGGAGACAGGTAGCTGGTAAGCAGGGACTTATGTCTGGGCAAATTGTCACTTCAAAGTCCTTCTCCCACAAGCTCCCAAGGGGCCTGATTACTTCGGCCCATGAAATCAGTTGAGCACATGAACATCAGTTGCTTTGAAAGTGGGGATCTTCACTTAATGATGGAACTCTATAGTCTCAAACTTGTCTGTCATGTCTTTCTTCTTTTTGGCACCAACCTGTAGGCTATGTTCTCCAGCTGGCTGACAATGTAAAGTATACAAAAATTGATGGATGGAATGCTTGAATTAATCTCAGGCCCTGGTAATTACTAGGGACTGTATCCCAGTTCATATTTATTTTGCACAGCATACCACCCAGTTTGGACATTCCAGCCCGAATGCCCAGACTAGGCCATCCCTGAACTGGACCACATGCAACCTAGGTACGGTTTTGCCAAAGTTACGGCTCATCAGCACGGTATAGCTTGGTTGAAATGACACAGAGTGCACAGGACCCACGTCTGGGCATACCCATCACACTTAGGGCAACATACTAAAGTATACAAAATGTGATGGATGGAATGTTTGCATTCATCTCTGCCACTAGTAATTACTTGGGCCGAGTCCCAGTTCATCATTATTTTTCATACTATGGCACCCAGTTTGCAGCCAGCCATATGGAAAGTGAAATGACTTGACGTCCAGAGGTATTTAGAATAAAATAAGTTTATTCAATAAGTCAACCCCAGAGGTATCCAAGGACCAACTCTCCAGCAACTCTACATTTCTTCTCTGCCCCCTGGATTCTCCATTCTAGAATCCAGTGAGCATGTCATAACAATCTGAGACAACCTGAGCATTTAAAGGCATAACATGTTAATATGAAGATATAACATATCTCCCTTCTTAAATAACACAAATAAAATGAAATGAAGTTTTTGATTAATAGAAAAATTGATAAGATTAAACAATATTTGATTTAAAAGAAATTTGATAGAATTTGATAAAATATACAACATATCCTCTTTTCTATAAAATATTACACATGAATGAACAAAAATTTTAGGAAGAACACTAAGAATGTTCCAATTACATAGATAACTAAGAACACTTATAGTCTTTCATCCATATCGGTTTGATTTTAGGACGAACATACCTTCCTTTTACACCACCACTTGATGTAATATTTAAAGATTTTGAAGGAGCAGGCACTATGTTTATATTTTCCTGACCCATACATTGCTTATTGATATTTTCCTGACTTATACACTGCTTATGTTCCAAAACGTTGCATTTTGTTATGCTTCTCACATTCCATTGCTTACCATCATCTAATTTAACAATGTTCCCTAAGGTATGAACAATTTGCTTTGGTTTAGACTATTTAGAAGAACCAGATTTTTTGTTCCCCATCTGCTGTGTGCGTACCCACTCACCAACTTTAAACGATCTTGGGGATGTCTTAATCTTAGCATTATGATTCTGAACATATTTTTTTTTATATTCTTGTACTTTACCCACAACATCTTTATTGTCCAAGATCCTCACACTATTATATTTGGACATCCAAGAAGGTTTTACTTTAGATCCCGCCGCTCGTCCCTTTAATAAGTAAAAAGGAGACTTTCCAGTGGCGGTATGAGGAGTATTTCTGTAGCTCCACAACATATCTTTGACAGCATTTTTACAGTTATCATCATTATTGCAAGCTAGTTGAATGCATTCTTTCAATACTCGATTAAATCTCTCTACTAATCCATTTTCTCTTGGATTGTATACAGAAGTGTTGATATGTTTCACACCCACCATCTTAAGATAGACATTAAATTGATCCGCCACAAACTGTGGACCATTATCTGATAAGATCATACTAGGGTAACCTTCCCTGCGAAAAATTTCTTCACAAAAATCAATAATGTTGGAAGCCTTGATATCTTTTATAAAAGCAACTTCAGGCCATTTGGAATGAAAATCCATTAGCACTATAGCATATTTATCTTCAATCCCCTTAACATGAAAAGGACCACAAATATCAATAGCAACTTTGTCCCAAGGTTTATCAGGAAAAGAAGTTGCAGATATAGTAGTTTCCTGAGATTTGTGAGATTTATCACTGCACATGCATGCCAAGCAATTATGAACACATCTTTCTATGTCTTTGTCCATACCAATCCACCAAAAATCATTTCTAGCTCTCCTTTTCATGCTGGTCATGCCACTGTGTCCTTCATGCAATAAATCCAATATCCTTTCCTTTAAAATAGAAGGTACAACCAATCTATCACCTCTTCTAAGGATGCCATCAACATATGATAATTCTGCCCAAACCATTTTATAGTAAGCTAGATCAGTCTTGTTCAAAGATGAGGAATCTACACCTACATGTAACTTATTTATTATATGTTGAAACACATCATCTTTGGCTACAGCTTGAATCCATTCATGTTCATCCAAAGCATTATTACATGTCTCTTCAATACTGGCCACTAACCATTCGTCTTTGTCTTCTTTAACACTATTCATGTCACAAGACAAGGGAAGACGCGACAAACAATCTGCATTGATATTTTTGTGACCTGGTACATATTTTATATGAAAATTGTACTCTTGTAGTCTGTATGTCCATTTCGCTATTCTGGGTGTGGCCCTAGAAGCGCCTTTTGTAGTGAAGATGTCAATGAGAGGTCTATGATCTGTCCACAATTCAAATTCTGTTCCCCAAATAAATGTTTTAAAGTGATCCACACCCCACCAACATGCTAAAGCTTATTTTTCAATCACAGAATAAGAAGGTTCAGCACCCTTGAGTGTGCGAGAAACAAAGGCAATGATTCGTTCAACACCATCACTATCCTTTTGCATAAGGACAGCACCTAGACCATATGCACTTGAGTCAACAACAATATTAGAAGTATGACTAGGATCATACGGCTTTAGAGCAACTGCCTTGGTGATATCTTTTTTATATTGTCAAAGGCCTGTTGACAACATGAGGACCAAACAAAAGAAACGCCCTTTTTCATCAATAACCTCAAATCATGTACCTTGTCGGCAAAATTAGGAACAAATTTAGAATAGTATTCCGCAAGTCCTAAAAAAGAACGTAACTGCTCTTTATTAATTGGATGTGGTGCTTTTTCAATAGCATCCAACAATTTCATTTTTGGTTTAACTCCCTCATTAGAAATGGTATGTCCAAGATAATCAATATGTTTCACACCAAATTTGCATTGCTCACCACACACAGTCAAACCAGCATCTTGAAGTTTAAGAAGAACATTATGCACATTTTTATCATGAGTGGAAAGATCTTTACCCCAGATTAAAACGTCATCCTGAAATATTCGCACATGTTTTTCATCCCTCAAAATGCTGCACATGACTCTTTGAAAAACAGAAGACGCAGATGCTAATCCGAATGGCATTCTTAAATATTGGAAAGCACCCTCAGGAGTGATAAATGATGTCAAATGTCTGGATTCTGTATGTAATTTGATTTGATGATAAGCATTGGACAGATCAATAGATGAAAAATACATGGCCTCTTTGATGCTAGATATCATTTCGTTTATGTGTGGAAGAGGGTAACGGTCAATCCAGATATTTTTGTTTAAGTCTCTCAGGTCCACACACATCCTAATTTTTCCATTGGGTTTTCGAGCCAAAACAATAGGACTAAGCCAATCGGAAGCTTCAATAGGCTCGATTACTTTAGCATCACACAGCCTATTTAACTCCTCTTTTAATAAACCACGTAAAGCAAACGGTACATTTCTTACTTTATGAACTGCCGGAATGCTATCAGACTTGAGAATAATTTTGTGTTCAAATTTGACTAAACATCCAAGATCTTTACTGAACAGCTTGGGAAACTTAGACTCCCACATGGGCGAATAATTATCATCTGTTAACAAAACTTGACCAGTATAATCTTCAGATAATAATATCTGATCTGGATGATTAGGATTTAATATTAGCCCCATTTTTTTTGCATCTTTCCATCCTAATAAGGCACGTTCCTGTTCAACTACATAAACTGGACTCATACAAGATCTCCCTTTAAATGATAACTGTGCATCAAAATATCCTAGTATGGGTAATTTCACACCACAATAACCTTTAGGGTGCACATCCGAATATATTAAAGATGGTTTGCTTCCATTTTCCCACATATATTTATCTATGATAGTGTATGGAGAACACGAATCTGCCCACAGTGCCATGTTATCTTTTTTTATCATTACATCACATTTAGGAGGTTGATAATCTTCAGAAATCTCACATATTGAATCATCATGTATAACCATTACTTCAATTTCAGTTTCATTGTTTTCACTTACATCATCCTCACTCTCACTTTGAGGTTCAACCAGATTGACAGAACGTTTCCAATTGCTATTATCACCAGTTCTGCAACACTTAGCAAAATGACCTATCTTTTTGCATTTGATACAAGTGACTCTAGCAGCAGGGCATTTATTAAAATCTGCAGTGTGTTTTTGACTACCGCATCTAAAACAAATACGCTTGTTGAAATTGCTTTTGTTCTTGTTGCTATTAAATTTCACATCTTTGTTATCAGTTCTAAAATTAGTACTAAAATCATTTCTTTTTTTGCTATTGCTTATTGCACTAACATCACTAGATTCATCTTTCTCTTTCTGTTGCATGGAACTTAATTCCTTGACATAATGAGAGGTATTTTCCATTTTCCTAGCAGTGTCAAGAGTTTTTTGTAATGAAGGATTTTTAAGTTCGAGTAAGCGTTCTTGAATTTTGATGTTTTTTATTCTATTAATAAACTGATCTCGAATTATTTCTTCATGTAAATCTTTAAATTTACAGGTTATAGCTAATGTTCTTAAACAAGCTACATATTGTTGAACATTTTCTCCTTGTAACTGCGCTCTTGAGAAGAATTTGTGCCTTTCTACAACAATGCTAGTTTTTTTTCCATAGTTTTCTTCTAAAGCTTTTAAGGCTTCAGAATAAACGTCTACAGATGAGTCATTAGAACTGGTTTCACTAGTTTCACTACTTTCATCAACAGTGTCAACAACAGATAAAACTACTCGATTTATCACAGGTAGAGTTTTTAAAACTTTCCTACCTTCCACACCTAAATTGTGTTTTAATAAAGCTAATTTCCTAGACGGTAGAAATACATCACCCCCAATAGCTTCTAAATAAGTTTCGAGCGATTCAGACCAATCTTCCCAATTCATAGAAGGAGAGCCAGGACTTTGTAGAAATTTAGGAGGAGCTGCAACAGAAGAGGTAACATCCATTGTGATTTAAGGAATTAGTTATTTAGCATTAAAACATTCAATTAGTTATTTTTAGCTTAAAAATTCACTATTCACTATAGAATTTTCTTTTTTTTTAGCCCAAAATAAATAAAGTAGTCACCGCTGTCAGGTTGCATATGTTGTAATGGTTCAGATCCACTTCCTTTATCAAGTTGGTGTAAGTAGTACTTTGAATAGTATGGTAAAGGTTCACTTTATTTTATCAATTTCACTATATGCAGTGAATAATTTGTAGACGATTGCTGAATTTGTCATTAACAAAAATCGATGTTTGGAGCTTTATATTTACTCTGTGGTAGTTTGAATCGCTGTAATTCTGATTTTTTTTTTGCTTAAAAATCTTTAAACGCTGAAGTTTTCCATGACGGGAATGAAATCATGCGATTTTGCCGACGTTGTCATAGGAACTGAAGATGGCCGCTGTGCGTCGAGAGAAACGTGAAGACGCGATGATGCAGAAGCTGAATGAGCGTTGTGACGCGTGTTACCAGATTACTAGGATGCGCGTCATATGAGTTGAAAATCAATACAGCGCGTGTGCTCGAATGATGTAGACGAGTTGAAAGTCAACACAGCGCGTGTATCCGACTGATGCATCCGCAAATACACAATGAGGTAACGATGAAGACTAATTAAAAGTAAAATGTTACGGCGATCTGAGGCTTTTTAGAACAAAGTTAATCATAGAATTTGTGCCGTTTTTCGATGGCATTCATACTGATCACCGTAACTTGATGACTTTCATACGATATTCACGATCACAGCAAGGTCAAAAAAAAATTTTTTTTCCCAAAATAATACGATTTTGTAGAAGGTATCAGAACTCTCAGTCAGTAATAGAATAAAACATTAGTTCAAATAAAGGTACCTTGCGAATTTAAAATTTTCAGCCTTAGGGGTTGAGGTTGGATCTTCACCAAGACAAATCTTCATAAAATAGCTGTTGTAAGTCTTCTATTCGATCCCATCCTCGTGGCCACTGAAATGACTTGACGTCCAGAGGTATTTAGAATAAAATAAGTTTATTCAATAAGTCAACCCCAGAGGTATCCAAGGACCAACTCTCCAGCAACTCTACATTTCTTCTCTGCCCCCTGGATTCTCCATTCTAGAATCCAGTGAGCATATCATAACAATCTGAGACAACCTGAGCATTTAAAGGCATAACATGTTAATATGAAGATATAACAGAAAGCAGTCTTGACCATGCTCCATAGGGCCTGTCTCCAATACAAGTATGTGGTGGATGACCGCTGGAATTTGTGCATTCCCTGTAGACAGCTACACACAAAGGATGCTTAGGTGTGACTGATGGGCAATCCAGATCCTGAAGGGTCATCCTGGGCAGGGTGGGAAGGAGGAGCTGTCACTTACACCTGAATAGGCTGTGTCCTGTACCCACACAAAGGGGGCTGCATAGCCCAATGAAGTGATTCTGGAGTCAGAGCTGGGAGGTAGGACCTCTGTGCACTTCAAAGCCCTTATTGGATGTCATCCCCACTTCAAAGGCCCTACCAGACGTCTGACCTTACCACTTCAGTATGCTACTGGACCTGTGAAGATCTCTGCCAGAAGGAAGGACTGCTGTGCTGGTACCAGGACTCCCACTCGGATGGACTGCTGTTCTGGAAGAACTGACCGTTTTTCTGCTGTACTGACCTGCTGCCTGCTACCCTCTGCCCTGCTGAGGAGGTAACTAATGTACTGTTTCAGCAGTCCAAGGCTGGTCCCTGTATCCGACCCGCACTCCATGGTGGTCAGCTATAAGCACTATAATTTAATCTTTAAAAATGCATAACTTGGGTTATATGTATTGGATTTTTGTAGTTTGGGCCTTGTTTTGTTAAAAAAAATATATAATCTATCTTTCTAGCCTGGTGTGGAGTCTTTTTGTGGTGTTTTCAGTGTGTTACTGTTTGACATTTTGCACAATACTTTACATATTGCCTCTTAAGTCTTCATCCTCTGTGCCAAGCTACCAGAGTGCGAGCACAGGTTAATTTATGTATCTCACTTACCCTGACTAGGATTGTGGTTCCTGCTTGGACAGGGTGCATTCCTCTGCCAACCAAAACTCCAATATCTCACAACTTGTCAGATTCCATTAGTATTGGTGGCTAAATTTATTTAAAATCTTCTTTATTTTTATAAGTTGGTGTCGGATTTCTTTCAAGTCATGGCAATTACTTATTGTCCATGTTCGTACTCTGAAATGCTTAACACATGTTACAATAGTAAAGTCTGACTGCTCTTTGCCACACTGCCAGAACAGAGCTAATGATATATTATTGTGAATCCAAGGACCATCTTTGAGGTATTGTGAGAATATTGCATAGTAAAACATAACCAGCATCACTACATAATACTCCACCTTCCTACAGATACAAACATCTGTGCTTTTGTAGAATAACAGCAAACCTACAAGCATGTGTGTGTTAACTACAATGTCCAGCCCCATTTTCCTGGAACTCCTGCTCTCCCACCCCTGCTCCCGTATTTCAACTATGGATGTTTTTAATTTTGTGAGAGTACAATTTGGAGTCTGTGAATGAAGGTGTGTAGTTTACTCCTGTATATTGATGTTTTTTCATACACAAATGGACCTTCATCAATCTGACGTGGATCATGGATGAAGAACCTTCCCAAGTTTTTTGTCACCAAAGATCCTACGTTTCAAAGCCCCTTACCTCGTGAAATCAGATTATAGTATCAAACACCTCCTGTCACAAAGGATTCGTGGGACCACCTTTTATTGCTTAACATAGATTTTTCCTTCAGAGGATATCTTCTGTTGTAATTATCAGATTAGCTACTCGTTTCATGGCTTCATGTGTTTATTATTTTAAACTCTCAGGTATATAATTCTTTCTGTGTTGATATCCCAATGTTTTATTCAGAAATGACAGCTATTTATGTATTACCGCCACGATAGATGCAGCACCACAAGCTGCTGCTTCTCAGACTCCAAAGAGTGGATCCACAAAAATTTGAACTCTGGGACCCACAAAAGCTTCTGACATGCCTGTCTGTTGCAAAAAGTAAACAAGGCCTCTGTTGCAAAAAGTAAACAAGGCCGGAAAACCAAAAGAAAGCCTAATTACTCACAACAAGATAATTTCCGTTCTGAATGTCTCAACTGTATTCAAGTTCCTCTCAGTACTCATGCACTTACAGCCACTACTTTCTGTTTTTCTTCAGTCGACATTTTATTCCCCATCAACACAAAGACGTCTCCTGTGCATGCCAGTGCTACTCTTTCTACTCCTTGAGCAAAATTGCTTCTTCCACGGATATTATGAAAGTTAGCTCAGCGTTTCTAGAAATTGTGTAGTAAACGCTTTGTTTGTTATTGGTATTGTTACTGCAATGCTCTTATAATAATTGTCATACTCTTTAGTTACATCCAGTCTAGTACTGAGAACCTGTTTAAACATAATGTATTCCCTACTCATGTTATTTCAATTTGTACATAGTTTGAAACCGGTATGGATGGAGTCTCTGCTACAGGAAAAAAAAAAAAAACGTAAACATCCTCTTATTGTTCCCTCTTATCAATATTAAGTCCCATACCATTTCCAGTACATTTATTACAGCCTTTACCTCACACTGCACATACATTCAACCCTGCCTTTTTAGCTGTCTGTAGATTCATAATTACCTCACTAATTATTATGAATACCTTGAAGATGTAAGCTAGGTGAGCAGCATTACCACCACACTTTGGGTAATTTCCAGACATGTATATAATACTACGCAGGGGAAACAATCATAAATTCTGATATTTGGGGCTACTCTGTTACCACACATATCAGAATTATGAGTTTTGTGTTAAATATTGACAGGTCAACCCTGCCTGGGTTTTTTTGGGGGGGGGGGCGGGGGGGAGGCAATACCAGAACATGAGGATAGCTGATAATAATTATCGTACCTGACAAATACTGAATACCCTGGTCTCGGTTTTTACAGGGCGCAATATTTATCGACAATGTCTAACTTGAAATGAGAACCAAAGTGTCAATTCCGCATCACCATATTCCCTCCTTCCTCAGCCACACATTCACCTGCTACTCGTTCGCTCATACTTAATGGTTAACACTTCCATATCAAGATGATTTGTTTTTTGAGCTATAATATAATCTGAATTTACTCTCTCCAGAGTCTCAAATCCACCTTGAATGGTATATAAATAGTGAGAAATCGGACCATCTGCACATTACATACTAATAGCAGATACTGTGCCATTAAAAAGTGCCCTTATTTAATTCTTCTCACCTGCCACAGAGCACCTTTGTTCTAATGTGCTCATTTCTCTTTATTAAATACACAGGATCTATTTGGTGATTTGATATCGCGCACAAATCACTCCCGGAGGAATATCCCGGGGCTACGCTGCACGAGAAGAGAATTAGAATGAATCTAAAAAAGCCAGGTCTTAAGTCCCTTCTTGAGGGAGGGGAAATCTGGGCAAGAGCGGACGCTGAGAGGGAGCTTATCCCAGTGATAAGGAGCTATGGAAGAGAAAGGCCTGCCCCTATATGTTGAAGTATGGATACAAGGGATCACCAAAAGCACCTTGCCTGAGGATCTCCGACGTCGTGAAGTAAGATAGGGATAGAGTCAGGAAAACAAATAAGGTGGCTGAGACTTGTGAAGTGCTTTATGTGTCAAACAACAGAGTTTAAAGATGACACATTCCTAATAGGTTGCCTTGAAGCTTTCTAAGGATCTGGGAAGAAGGTGAGTGGGAAGGAAGATGACAAATTACCCAAGCGGCAGTGTTCTGAACCACCTGCAGTTTGGACAGCGAAGTGCCTGCAGCAAGCCGTTTCCATAGTTCAAGTGACTGATAATAAGCACCTGGAAATGAGTCTTACTAGCGGTGTCTGGAAGCCACGGAGGGCTTTTTTTAAAAGCATCATGGTAGCGAAGCAGATGCCACAAATGGTACTAACTTGATCTTTCATAGAAAGAGATTGATCTAACCTCACAACAAGATTTTTTACTACCTGCTTAGGTGCGTGGTCCAAGCTGAGTTGTGTGGGCCACCAATTGCCAAATAGCATGATCTCTGTCTTGGGGCCATTTAATTGGAGACAGTTGTTACTCATCCAAGCAATGACTTCCGTCATGCAGTTTATAAATTGACTCTTCACCTTGTCAGGATCAGGACCAAAAGAGAACAGTAGTTGAGTATTGTCTGCGTATGACATGATCTCCACTACTCAGACTCCAACGATTTGGGCTCATGGTGCCACATAGATGTTAAACAAAGTAGGGCTCAGGCACGATCCCTGGGGTACTCCCTTGTCCATACGCATTAGTTGAGACTTGAAAGAATCCAAGCAGACTTGTTGCGTACAATTGGCAAGGAAATCCATGAGCCAGTGAAGCACCCTGCCATGCATTTGCTACTTTGTTCTGCTGCTCGGTGAGTTTTACAAAATTCTAACTTTTTCTTTTGAGGTAGTGTCTTTGTTGGGGTGGCCCACCTTGTTACACCAGACTTGCACCCCTTGGAATTCTATTTAATTCTGCTCGCCTGAGGCAGACGGTCAGCAATACAACAGAGTAAAAAGTGCACTAAAGGTGTCACCAATGGCCACATATGCCAGTGGACAGAGGGCAGAAACGCTGCCTGTTTTACACCAGATTAAGTGGTAGTCCCATTTATCTTCTCTTTGTAAATTTAGAATCACTGTCTTGTCCTGTAACTTAAGAACTTGTTGATATCATGAAATAGCATGTAAAGAGCCAGCTATCCCTTCAATTCCAGGTGCTAACCCATTACCACAACATTATCTGAAAATGGGCTTGGTAATGAGAAATCTTTAATTAAAACTAGAATTATTAATTGACTACTATTCGAGTAATCCTAATAAGGCCACTGTAGGGCAAAAGGTTTGTTTATCCGACTGAATGCTATCAACTAATTTAAACAACATACCAGAACTTCTCCCCACCTTAATAGGTAGAGATCTCCACCTTTAGCCCTCAATACCACTCTTCTAACCTGTATGGTAAAGGCTTGTACTGCATTCTCTCTCCTAATTGAATCCTAAATGTTTATCCCCTAAGACTCCCAAGGAAATTGGCAGCTTTTCGGCAATTTGTAAGCAATCATCATCTCAAAGTAATTCTCAAACATAAACATTGTGATCTTTAGAAGATCATTGATTAAAAGGTAGTACAATATGGAACAAACATAATGTAAGAATTGAAATAGTTTAGAAATATTTTACTTAGGAATGTTGTTCAAAGTAAAGGAACATGTCCTTCGTTGATTGATCTGCACTTCTTCAGTACTTTTGGTCATTCAAGAGTTGATGTATTGTAAAGAGTTTACACTGCTAAATTGCCAGCGTTGGTAGCCTTTTGTATAGAGTGTTTGTCGATACATTAGGTTGTAATTATTGAGAATGTGGAAAGTAATTTATGGAAATGTCATCTATCGGTCAGGATTATATGCAATTTTATATGCATGCAAACCTGGATCCTAAGTATTTTGATTTTTACATGATTTAGGCCCACTAGGGGGCTACAAGTCGGGGGGTGGGGGGGAGCTCTGGCCTTCCAGTGGTGTAACTAAGTCTAGAGACTTTCCATTTTATTTGTCGAATCCAAGATGAAATACTTGCTACCTTTTTTGTCGAGGACTTTCTCATTTAGCTGCTGTTCATTTGAATCCTATCTTTTTGAAACATAACATTGTTACTTTGAATGCTGCTAATGAATTTCGATTCCAATCTCATACAGTAAATGTATATTATCATCTGTTCAGAAATGTGAATACATATTTATGTTTCAAAGTAGTGTATTGTGTGAGTACACTAAATAGAATCAGACTGTTTTGAACACAAGTACCTATTACGAATACAAATATATAAAAATATATAAATAGCGGTGAAAATAAATGTAGCTCAATAATGCACGTTGTTTGAAATGTGCAGTAATAAATACACATTTACTCTTTAATTGCTAAGATCAAATCCCACCTTATTACTATAGTAGTTATCAAATGACTGGAGAAAACACTGCGTTATGCCTCACAGATTCCATTTTAGAATTGCATTACAGAACAAAACAACAAGCACCATGCTCACTAGATATGGTTATTCTTATTTTTATTTTATCTCACATCACATATTTAACCCTGGTGCTCTATTTCAGAGTAAATATCTTGGATTTATCACTACTGTGCATGTAAAGTGGCAAGGTATAAACCATAAAGGATGTAACCATTCATGGTTTTTCCTGTCATGATGACCTTTTCTCACACCCAACAATGGTAAGAAACAGTTCACTGCAATCTGCACTTCTACATCAGTATTATATTTCGATGTATCTTAATTGCCCTCATCATGTCTTCAGGTTACGACTTTGTGACAAGACTACTGTTCTAGCCTGCTCTTCCACTATTTTCTCTTCATATTCCCTCCTTTCATTTTTTTCAACCTTCAGTGTAAAGTTAAAAGGATGCCATGGAGATGTAAGGTACAAAACCATCTTTTATTTTCACTGTTCAAAATTGTTCTGCTCGAAAATAACTGAAATTGCAGTTCTGGTAGCCATCTGCATAAAATGTCAGGTTTCAGGCCATCAGTCCAGAAGAGATCTAAAATACATAATGGAACTAGAGAACAGGGCATTGAACACTACAAACATGCAGGACAAACACTTCCAGGGCAGAAGAGCTCAGTACGCTACACCAGAAACTATAGGATCAGCTAGAACGGAACACCTTTCCAAGTCAATCAAATCATTGTACTTTAAAGACCTACTATGATCGTAAGCATATGTTTAAAAACTGTGGTTGTTAGGAATTCTTAGCTTTCACTAAAGTTCACACGTGTACTTTCGTCCCTGCAGCGTTGTTATTTTTTGCCTTCATTGGTTCCCTCAGTTCCAGCCCCTCTTTGCACCGGGAGCTGAGCTGTATTTGTACAGCCTGCTTTCCTTGCTTTTAAACTTCCCCTATCTATGCTAACTCTCTCCATTCTAATTCAGTTCTTGGGCAAGATTCCTGGTTTTTGTGGCGGTTAGTCACGGTCTTTCTTAATCCTGCAACAGATAAGTCAAATTGCTATATTTTTGCTGTGTTCTGTGCATATATGTAGTAGAGCTTTTTCACTTACTGTGTGTGCTCTCTTTTTGGCTGGGAAGCTGCAGTCTCTCCACTTGATTTACGATGCTGTGCCTTTACTGTTGGTCCTGTTATTTCAGTTGAAAACTTCCAGCCACCTACCTGATGGAGCAAGTATTTTTCTCTCTCTCTCTCTCTCTCTCTCTTTTCTCTCTCACCCCCCCTCTCTCCCTCCGTTTCCCATTTTACACCGGTTCCCTCACCTTTCTGACGTTTTACTTTATAGTTGGGTGGACCCCCATAGGGAGATCCTATGCTGTTGATATAGACATGTTGTGACAAACTGTCAGACCACACTATGGATTCTGATGTCAGGGCACTTCAGGCTGTGGCTTAGACGATAACGAACATTCAAGATACGTTAGAAGTCACTCAGCAAGAGTGCCCATTTCTTTTAGAAACAATTAATCCTATGGTCGGGATATATTCTACAGGCTCAATGAGAGAACTTCGCCTCCTATGCCACCAGTTCCTCAGAGGTAGCCAGAACTGCTAGGTTTTTCTTCCTACTCCAAATCGTGCCACAGGGATGGTGCCACCTTAAAAATTATCTGGTTACCCACATGCTTTAAAACTGCAACAATTTATTGCTGATGAGGCCAATATAACCTTTGTGTTAATATATCTTAATAAAGAAGCATTAGCAACACCACTAATTGTAAATCAAAGTTTGTAGCTACAAAATTATGCGGCCTTCATGCAACAGTTTATAGCCAATTTTGGAAGAAAACTGACTCAAATTGTAGCCCATCCAGGATTACTCACATTATGCGAGGGATCTAAAGATCTAATTACATACATTAATAATTAAGAACAGCTATTGGTCGAAGTGGCATGGGTGGAGGAAGTTGCGCCAGCAGCTTTTTATCATGGTCTTAATGAAGAATTAAAAGAGACACTTCCCCGAGTGATTAATCAACCTACCACCTCTGCATCTTCAATTGATCTTACCGTCCAGATTGACGTGTAACAGAAACATAAGGAAACATGTTGGTATCCAAGAAGAACATTCATGAAACTGTCAACAGAAGAATGAAAAGAGACCCCAAGTTCACCTAATGGACCAATGCGGCTTGGACACATCCAGACATATTTAATAATTGAAAAAAAAGGAAAAGAGACACAAAGCAGGTTTGAAACTCTGTTGTGGGAAAATAGGACATTTTGTAAAGGATTGCCCATCTCTATTGGGAAACTCCAGGACTTGGCCATAAAGGATGAAGCTCAGTAGAGTGCCCTTCCAATTCAGGGTCCGTCCTGACTATGAAAGAATTTGGAGAGGAATATTTTCAGTTTCCTACGCAACTCAGGATGCATCAAGGTCCGCTAAGCATATTAGCCTTGACTGATTGTTGGGTCTCAGGCCTCAAACATTTTGGACCCATCATCACTTGACTAAACAAACCAAGAAAACACCTGAAACTCTTCTAGGCATTGATGGAAAACATTTGTTGTCTGAAGAAGTTTCTTGGGAAACTCCGTGTCTATCAGTGGCCATTTTGAGACAATAAAGTTTGACCTCTCTGATAGCCCTGCTTTGGATGCGGTATCGGGAACCCTATGACTTCATTAATATAATTCAATGATCAATTGGAGAGAACAAACTATAATTTTTTACTCCCACTCTCATGATCAAAGTTACTTCCCATGTTAAAGTTTAAATCGTACTTTTCTTTCCACACAGTGCAAACAGAGACCACCCGGCTTCAGGTGCAGAGCATTACAAAGAATCTCAAAACATTTTTAATAAAAAGGGGGTTAACCAATTGGACCCTGAAAATCAAGAAGACTCCCCAATTATCTCATTCCCAGGGCTAAGGTTCCACATGAGCGGGCTTACCCTGTTACCATGTAAGAAGATGCAGTATTTCAGTACTATCTACAAGAAAATCTCCAAAAGGGATTAATCTACCACTCCACCAGCAGGAGCCTCTATATTTTTCATCCCAAAACCTAGAGGAGAGTTTCATCCCTACATTGATCTTAGTACAATCACTGTTCGCAATAACTATCTCTTACCTCTCTATTACCAAGGGGGACAAGTAGAAGATCACTTTCCAAACCAGAGATTTTGGACATGTGGTGTAATCTATCTTGAGAACATCCTTGATTTTTTAGAGACTTTAGAAGAATACCGGTCTTCAGTTAGAGCGGTACTGAGGAGATTAAAGAAATATTTTATTTGCAAAATTAAAACTGTATCTTTGAAGGACCTGACGTGGTACTTTTTTAGCCCAGGCACAATTTAATTTCCTCTGATATAATTTGTGTAATTTCGTGGATTTTGTGTTATGCTTGTTATGCGAAATTCCCAAAACTATGCCATCATATCACATTATATCACTATGCCAAAAATTGCAGAAACAATGGGAACAACCAGAATGTGGGCAGCTGTTGTTTGTGGTGCTTGTGTTTTTGTATGCTATTTTCCTTTTTATTTTTTTTTATTTTTTATTTGCATCAACAGGGACAAGCACACAACAGCGAAGAAAGAATGAAAAGAAACATTTCATACAGACGTCAAGAGTAATTGATACATTAAAGTAATTTCAGCAAGGCAATACATAAATCATTAGACATTAAGGACATTTAATATCAAAAGAATAAACGAGTATTAAGACATAAACATTCCCCAGATCCTTTCCACTTTCACTTTTGTTTGAAGACCCCTTGTTGTTGCTAAAGCCCGTTCCATATTATATATTTCCTTTACAAGACTCAACCATTCCTGAACCGTCGGTGGATTATGTTGGATCCAGACCCTAGCTATTATTAGTCTAGCGCATGAAATTAGAATATTCAACAAATCACACGAAGAACTGTTCGCCCCAGAAGTGCCTACAAGCACGTCGACAGATGTCAGTACTATTGGACATGCCAGTTTTGTAGACACAACTTTAGTTATACCATTCCAAAAGTCACTCAATTGCGGACACGTAAAAAACATGTGAGTAATATCAGCTGATCTTAAATTGCATTTTGGACACTTCGTACGTTCACTGATACTATTATTATTAGCCCATTTTAAGATCCTGTCTGGCGTATAATAGAGTTGACAGATGGTTTTAAATACCTGCAGCTTTAGACTAGAGGAATGAACAGAGTGATTTAAGCTATTTAAGGAAGAAGTGATCAGGTTAGGGGTCACATCAGTACCCAACTTCTTACTACATTTCTCGGAAAATTTTGTAGAATCGTCATTCCTAAAACCAGAATTTTTTTTATATCCAATACTAATCCATGCTTTATCAGCTTCTTTATAAATACAGTTCCATAAATTAATTAGTTAGAAAGTGGGAGCAGCCAAGATGGCGGACGGACGCCGCCAGTGCGGAGAACGGCTGCTGAGGGCCCGGCCGTGCTTGCTATGGCTCATTATTTTCTAACCGGCCAGGATCTAATTTGAACGTTTATGCCAGAAATCTTCTTCGGGACAAGTGGAGCGACGTTTAAGTACTGATATCGTTCGACAGTAGTGGTGGAGAAGGTTACATACGGCTGGGGAGTAGTGGCTGATTGAGAGCGTCTTACCTGCCTCTCGGTAGCGGAGGAACGTGGAGCAGGAGCAGCGGGTGGAGAGCCACGCGGGAGCCGAAGATACCTGCAGTTGGGGAGGAGTGGTCTGCCTATACCATGGCAGCAAAGGAACACGGAGCTGGGTCAGAGGCGGCTGATTGAGAGCACGGCAGCAGAGGATGCAGAGCAGGAGCAGCGTGTAGAGAATTAAAACAACTGAAGGATACCTGCGGCTGGAGAGGAGCGGCTTGCTGGTCTTACGGCAGTAGCAGAACGTGGAGTAGGAGCAGAGCGGGAGCTGGATGCGGCGTCTGCGGCTGATTGAGAGCCGGGTAAGAGAACTGATGCGGTCATTCCGGCTTCCGCATATCTACCCCATAGCTCCAAGAGGGGGGACGGTGTTTGGCTGGCTCAACTTTCCGACTCACTGGGGCTCTGGCTTTGGCTTTGGGTCGTCAATGGTGTCAGCGGAGTGCTTCACAATGGCGCCAAAACCCCAAACTAGAAATGCGCGAATAATTAAACAGACGGGGGCAAATAATGTTTTGGATGGTGATGCGACATCTGCAGTGGCGGCGGCAGGAGCTACTACGGAGGGACCAGTAGTGAAAATTCCAGATGGGGGAAGAAAATTAGGAAAACCGGAGAAACTTGGGTTAAATGTTAGTAAACCACTCCTGCCGCTCTTAGTTAAACCTAATTTGGCACTCAATAAAAGCACACTGAAGTCAGCTGCTGGTGATTTTACAGCGTTGTCGGACACTCCTGACTCCTCGGGTCCACAGTGCAACATTGTTGCTACCTCAACAAATGGAGAGAATAACACTACAATTACTGCTTTAGAAACGGATGCCAGTATTTCCATTGATGCAGAGGTAGCGAATGCAACACTATTAAAAGACTGTAATGCCAGCGTAAATATTCAGATTCAGGCGGAGGCTCAACCAGAGACTACTGGTAACAGCAATGCCAATGTTAATCCTATGTCATCTATACTGGCTTCAGTTTTACTAACAGAGACCTTGGAAGGTCTTTGCGATAAAGAACTTACTGAAGATGAGGAGATAGTAGCGGCAGGAGAGGAGATAATCAGGGAAGCTGAGGGCACAGTGGAGACTATACCTAATGAACACGGGGAGGGGACTGAAATGGACGAGGATTATAGTGACTTCCCTGATCCAGGCAAGAATACACCTTTGTGCTCAGCTAAGGACAAAATCAATAGTGTAAAAAAAGGAAGAGGCAAAGTTAAGAATAAGGTGAAGAAGATTATAAATAAATCAAAATCGACTACGGCAAAAGTAATAGCAGAGAACAGCCCCATAAGGAAATGGGTACAGGCTAAAGGCGGAGTTAAATCTATGGCATTAATGTTATGTTATGTTATGTTAATCAAATTTTTTGAGCGCGCAGCTGCCCCAGTAAAGGGGCGTCCCGGCGCTATATCAAACAAAGTAACACAACAGACAACAACTAGGAAAAGAGCTGGCTTTAATAGGGCAATGGGAAAAGATAGGTTTTAACTGCTTTCCTGAATGAAAAAAGATCTTCTAGAGATCGAATAAAATAAAAAATTAAGGCTCTCAGGGAACAGCCCCACTGAGGCAGGTACCGAGGCAGGTGCTATGCAAGGGGGAATAAACTGCCTTGGTGATGAGATAACTCCTGTAGTGGTATTGGTAAATGGAGGTGATACCCCGACTGCCATTTTGGGAACAACGGAGATCTCTTCATACCCTCCTCCTACCTCCCAGGTGGTAGTAAAGTGGATGGCTCCCATCTCAAATTCAGTACCCAAAACCTCAGGTGTAGTAGTAACTAAAGATATTGACTCTACTCTAATGGGGGCAGATAACATCAATGATACACCCCCCTTAAATATCTCTCAAAATGATACACCTAATGATTGGATTCTTCATGGGGAGGTATCCTCGTCATTTCAGATGATTCTGCAGCTGCTCAGTGAGCAAAAACATGAAGCTCAATCACATTATCAACAGATGCGGGAGGATAGTAGTAAAACTCAGTCAACGCTACCAGTGATGTCTCGCAAATTAGGGGCTATGTCCCAGGAGATGGAAGAGCTACAACAGAGGGTTGTTTTAAGGGAAGAGAAGTCAACTCATTCCGAGATTGCAGTGAACAAACATGAGGCTCAGATCTGTCAAATGCAAGCCAAACTTGAACATTTGGAAAACCGACAACGAAGACAGAATCTTCGAATATTTGGTATAGTGGAAGGGGCTGAAGGAGCCGATCCCAGGGCATATATGGTTCATTTATTCTAGAAAGCATTCCCTAAGTTATCAGACTGGGATTGGGACTCACAAATACAACGAGCCCGCCGACTTCCTCTGATCCAAAGAAATAAGGGTAGCCAGTACCCGCGTCGTATGCTGATTTGTATTGGTAATTATCTGCTTAGCCAAGCAATCTCATTGAAGGTAAGACCAAATACCCCTGTTACCATTGATTCAGTTACTTTTTTTGCTAGATCGGATTTAAGTAAACTCACAATGGAGCGTCGATGGAAACTACGACAGTATATTGAGCCAATAAAGGAATTGGGGGGCCAAGCCTTTCTGCAAGAACCAGCCAAGTTAAAGGTCTTGAAGAAAGGGAGGTTGAGCAAATTATGAGTAAATGGAAGTCGGAGAAAAATGGACAATGAAGTATATCATATGTACTGTTTCACGAATAATGATGAATTATTCTATATGTAGATTGAGTGGGATTGGGATTGGATCTTGGTCATTTATTAGTTGTACTTGCAGTTAAATCTGGATGGTTTTTTTTGTTGTTATTTTTTTCCTTTTCCTTTTCTCTTTGTGCCTATATTGTGATACAAGATACTGCAAGATTTGATACATGGTTCTGAGCTTGAAGTATTGTATGGCCGGATCTTCGGGCCGTGACTCCGCCTTTTTGCTGCAATACAGCGGCAGTTGGGTTAATGGGGGGACCTGCATGTAGGCACAGAAATGGGAGGGGGTGGGGCAGAGAGCTGCAAGGTAGGGGTTGGGCGGGGTGGGGGGGCTCAGGGTAAAAAAGGCATCACTTGGACAAGTAGTTGGATAATACTAAGATGTAGCAAGGCTGATTTGTTTTGGTATTCTGATTTTAAGGACAGGAACATTTGTTATATTAAATGTATCAATTAAAGTGTATGGTTTGGAATGTGGCGGGCTTGAATAGTAGGATTAAAAAAAGTCTTGTAGAACTGAAAATGTATAATCCTCAGATAGCAGTAATAACTGAGACTCATATAGCATTTAAAGACAGAAAATTATTTAAACAATTGGGCTATGACACCTTGGTTTGTACTGATTTCAATGCCTCAATTCGGGGGGTAGCAATTCTAAAACATAAGCAGTTTAAAGTAGAAATCAACAAAACGTTAACTGATAAGACTGGCAGGTGGGCGATTGTACAGATAACAATCGAAGGGCGTAAATATACAATTTGCGGCATTTATGCGTCTAATTCGGATGAACCTAGAATTATTGATCAAATTAATTTGGAGCTGCTTAGCTGGGAAGGGGAGTGTATAGAACTGGGAGATTTTAATTGTATTATGGATTATAATTAGATACAACTAGAAGGGGTTCATTTCAGAGAATGCGGAAGACCAGGGCTGCAATTCGGGATCTTGCAGCAATACATTTAATTAAGGATGCTTGGAGATATTTGTATCCTAACATAGCTGGTTACACTTATTATTCTGCCGCGCACTAATTATGCTCACGCATTGATATGGTCTGGGTCTCGGATACTATTCTTGAAACTAGTACCATGGTAATATGTCCAAGAGGTACCTCGGACCATAACCCTATTCTTTTGTCATTTGATGTAACAATTGAAAGACAAACTCCTCGTTCTTTTTCATTTCCCAGATATTTATTTTTGGACTCTGTCTTTTAAAATCTATTAAAAGATCACATAAAAGAATGTATTGGTTTAAACATCCATTCAGCATTACCAATGATAGTGTGGAATGCATGTAAAGCAAGCATTCGAGGATTTACACAACAGTATATCTGGCGACAAAACAAGGAACGTAGGTGCCAAAATGAGAAAATGGTAGCTGATATACTTCACACTGAAAATCTATTGTCCAAAGCTCTGTTAAAAGGGGATAGGGTGGAAGAATTAAACTTTAAATTAATTGAGCTAAAATCAGCGGTAAAAAACTTATTTAGGGAAAAAAGTATTATTAAACTTAAAAAATATCAATTAGATCAGTATGAAGGGGCTGACAGGATAGGTAAAATCTTAGCGTATAAAGTGGCTGAAGATCGAGCTCAAATGGCTATTAGAGAAATCAAAGGGGCTAATAATCAAATATTCCAGGAGCCCAAATCAATACTGCAGCAATTTGCTCACTACTATCAAGAGTTATGCACACCGGAATCTGAGGTCAGCGAAGATAATATCAAAAGATATCTAACGTTAAATAAAGTCATTACTATTGAGGAAGAACAATCGGATCAATTAACACGTGATATTACACCGGCAGAAATTAGAATGGCTATTAATTCTTTGGCATCTGGCAAAGCTACTGGAGAAGATTCAATTCCTTTAGAATTATTTAAAACCTGTACGGAAGAATTGATACCGCTATTAGCTAAGGTCATTCAAGCCATTGGTAAGGGGGATCAAGCGCCAAAGTCCTGGAATTCTACCCAAATTATTTTTTTTCTAAAGAAGGGCAAACCAGCCTATGAAAGAGGGTCGTACAGATCTATATCGCTTATAAACAACGATGCAAAAATATTTGCAAAGATATTAGCAACTAGGCTGGCACCACTAATGTCACAATTGGTATCACCCCAGCAACATGGGTTCATCCCTAAGAGAGATACTACGGCGCATATTAATATGGCCATTATGGCTTTTGATGTTGCACGGATCGAGCCAACCCCACTCGGTATGATTTTATTAGATGCAGAGAAAGCATTTGACCGATTGGGGTGGGGCTTTCTCTGGCCCACATTATCGGCCTTTGGTATAAAAGGCCAATTTTTTGTTTGTTTTTTTTACATTTTTTTTTTTAAAAGACCTTTATTGCACACATAAATCAAGACACAGTTGAATGCCTACAACCTCTGGGGCCGGCCTCAAACATTTCAGTGATAAAGTTGGAATGTGGAAGTTTACACAGCCGTTTAGCCGGCATCCCTGAGGCCCGGCGGCAACCATTCCTAGCGTGCAGCATTACTTTGGCAATCTTGTCGGAAGATATAAAGGTCCGCTTTTAACCGTATAACCAAACAGTACCAAACAACAAGAGCACAGCCGTTGAATAAAACCACAAAGCGTTCCCAGAGGGCAAATAGACTTGTATCCATCATCGAATCATCGTAACAATAGTGACGTAGTCCAGGACCCCTCCCGGCTCCTCCCTCTCCTACAATATTCAGGCGTCCACCAAGGCTGCAGATCTCATCAGCACACATTCCCTCAGTAACATTCTAAATCTCAATCCGACAAACCCTCATCCAAATCCTCTCTCGGTGGTTCACAGATGTCTCCTCTGTATACGTTCCATGCCCCCCAGATCAGACCCCATTTCTTGGGGCAACCCCTCCGGACAAACACCGCCTTCTCTGCCACCATTGCGTCATCCATATCATTGCACCATTCTCTCAGTCTGGGCACTACAGGTGACCCCCACAGTTTAGCCACATTGCGCTTCGCAACCATCAGGCCTAACACCACCCAGTCCTGCTGTCGATGGGTCAAGTCCGTGGCCTCCCATATGTTCAGCAAGCAGCAGCGCGGGTCTAACCGCAGGGAAACATTCACAGTCTGTGAGATAGTGCGTAGCACCGCTGTCCAATACCCTGCCAGCCTCCCGCAATCCCAAATGGTGTGGTAGAACGTCCCCCTTTCTCCGCATCCGCGGAGGCAGTACTCCTGATCAGCCTTTCCTATTTTGTACAGCACCGTCCTGGTATAGTATGTACGGTGCAGGACTTTCAGTTGCACCAGCTTAAGTCTGGAGGGAATCGCCGACTCGCAAGGTGACGAGAGAGCCTCCTGCCACTCCGAGTCATCAAGGTCACCTATTTCCGCCACCCAATTGGAGCGCAACTTGGACAACATGTCAGGGAGATTGTTAACTAGTTTCCGGTACGTGTATGAGGTGGCTTTTTGGGGCATGTGCTCGGTCAGCAGTCGGTCCTCAAGAGGGGTAGACTCCTGCAAAGTTGCACCCGCCGGAATGGCTGCCCCCAGCGCGTGCCGTATCTGCATGAATCTGTACCGTTCGGACTCTCCCATACCATATTTGGTCTGTAAAAACCCCAAATCCACGATTCTGTGATTTTTCCAGAGGTCCCCCACCACTGAAATTCCAATGTCGTCCCATGCCTTAAACCCTTTGGTATTGCCCATGTAACCCAACCTGTGTGAGTCCCATAGGGGCGTCATCTGTGTAACAGTGTACGCGCAGTGCAGGTGCCTGTGTGCCTTATACCAGATTTGGATCGTATGACGTGTCGGGCCCTGTAGCTCAGAAGGGACGGTGCGACTATATAGGTTTCTCAGCAGACCTCTGGGTTCGATATTCTGCCTGTCCGCCATGTAGGCTGGGTCCGTGTGTGGGACATGTAACCAGTAGTTGATCTGTTTAAGGTGGGCAGCCCAGTAATATAGTTCAATACTAGGGAGTGCTATCCCCCCATCGTACCAGTCCCTCACCAGCTTATTCTGCGCAATGCGGGCCGGTTTCCCATCCCAGAGCAGATTAGAAATTGCCGCCGTGATGGCCTTAAAGTAGGAGGGGGGCACCGGAAACGGCGTATTCTCCAGGAGGTACAAAAAACGAGGCAGAGCCATCATTTTGAACAGGGCGGCTTTGCCCAGAAGAGTGAGTGGAAGGGAGCGCCACACCTTGACATCCCGAACAAACCGCTCCAGGGGGAGTCTTAGGTTCAAAGCGTGGAATACGTCCGGACTAGGAGTAACGTAAATCCCTAGATATTTAAAGGGGGCAGCAGTGTATGCTAACGGACAGCCCCTCGGAAGTGGGGGGGGGGTGGCCAACAAGAACGAATAGAACTGACTTCGTCCAGTTAATTCTATAGCCGGATACTCTCCCGAACTTCTCGCAGACATTGAGCAGCTCCGGGACCGATTTCCGCGGGGCGGTGAGGTAGAGCAGGACATCATCGGCGTACAGCGATATCCGGTCTTCCCACGTTGGTGACCACCGGATACCCTTAATGATGGTTCCCATCTCACCCAAATTGCCAACGGCTCAAGGATTAATGTAAACAGTAGAGGAGACAACGGACAACCCTGTCTCGTACCACGCCCAAGCGGGAAGGTCCTAGAGATGTGGCCATTCGCCACAACCTGCGCCAGGGGGCCAGCGTACAGCAGTCGGACCCACGCACAAAAGCGGGGCCCAAAGCCCATGCGTCGGAGCACCGCGAAGAGATAAGGCCACTCCACCGTGTCGAACGCCATAGTGGCGTCCAGGGAGAGCAGTACCGCTGGTTCCCGTACCTCTCCCTGCGAGCCAGGACCGCCTGTAAACGCCGCAAATTATGCGAGGTATTACGAGTCTGCATGAAGCCGGACTGGTCCGGGTGTATTAGAGTGGCAAGGTGGGGGGTCAACCGCAACGCCAGCAACTTGGCGAGGATCTTTGGCTCCGCGTTGAGCAGGGAGATGGGGCGGTAGGAAGTGCATTCCTCTGCCACTTTACCAGGTTTGTGGATCGGGATGATAGCGGCCAGGCGCTGGTCACTCGGCAGCATACCCAATTCTAGGCTGTCCACGAGCATGTTAAGAAGATGGGGGGCTGTCGTCCGGGACGTTTGTTTGTACAATTCCACCGGGATGCCGTTGGGTCCCAGGGCCTTCCCAGACGCCAACGCCTCGGTCGCGTCCCTTACTTCCTGCACGGTAACCTCGGCCTCCAATAAAAGTGCCGCCTCTGGAGAGAGACAGGGGATCGTCAGATCCTTAATGTAGTCATATGCCTCCTCCGTCGAGAACCCTGCCTGAGGAGCGTAGACCGCTTCGTAATGATCTGCCAGCAGGTCGACAATAACCCCGGGGTCAGAGGTCGACCGTCCGTCAGGCAGCGTCAGTCGAGCAATAACCCTGCCTGCCCTTTCCTTTTTATCGAGCCAGGCCAGCATCCTTCCCGCTTTATCGCCCAGTTCATAGACTCTATGGCGGGTGGCCTGGATTGATGTCCTAACCGATTCCCTCTGGTACGCCAACCATTCTATGCGGCACAGCCGGACCGCCTGGGCGGCTCCCAGTGACGGATTGGAATCCTGTCTAGAGATGGCCACTGTAAGGGCCTCCTCCAGGGCGCTGAGTTCTTGCTGTTGTGTTCTCCTGTGGGCCGTTACCGATGCAATCGCTTGCCCCCGCAGCACCGTTTTAAACGCTTCCCATAGAGTACTCTGGGAGTCCACCGAGCCCACATTCTCCCGAAAGTAGCGCTCGGCAGTCGTGGTGAGTGATTTTTTTAAAGGGGCATGTTGCAGATAACTCGCATGAATCGGAAACGTACGGCACCTGTGCGCGCGGTGACTCGTGTACGTGAGCAGGAGAGGGGAGTGGTCGGAGATACCTCTGGGGCAGATGGCCACTTCTTCGACCCCACAAAGCCCTTCACCTGACATGAACACATGGTCAATTCGCGAGAGGCAATTGTGTGTTGCTGAGTAGTATGTGTAGTGTCTGTCGTGGGGGTGTTTGTATCGCCAGCAGTCCGTCAGTCCTAAGGCGTCTAACAGACCGGAGAGTCGCCCGCCTCCCCGTACCGTCGCAGCCTGTGGGTGTCTATCAAGGGTATGGTCCACCACGTCATTGAAATCTCCCCCCAAAACCAGAGTCGCTGTCGGTAATGCCAGGAGAAAGGAGGCTAGTGCAGTGTGGGCTTCGGTGTGCAGGTTAGGCGGGATGTACACAGACACGAAATTAAAGAGCTGGCCTTCCCACTGTACTGTTACCGCTGCGAAGCAGCCCTGAGTGTCTACCTTAGTTTGTTTGCATATCAATGGGAAATTTTTCCTTATAAGGATTCCAGTCCCCCTAGAACCGGACGAGAAGTCCGCATGAGTGACGAATTTGTACCCCCACCTGTCCATCGCTCTCGAGGCCGTGCCCACTAAATGGGTCTCCTGCAGCATAACTATCGCCGGTTTACAGCGTTTCAAATATTGTAACACTAGGCCTCGCTTCACTCTATCACCCAATCCTCGAACATTCCATGTGAGTGCCGTCAGTGATAGAGAGCGGGAGGGGCGTGTCATATGGAACTCAGGTGTACCCTGCGAGTGTGTCGCCATCTATCAGGGTGTGGTATGAGTCCAGGAGGAATGAACTTAGTGGAGCAACGTCACCTATGAACAGGTCGCCCTCATTCGGTGCAGTGTAGCTTGTGCTGTGCCAAACAATACAACAGTTAAACAAAAAACCTAGAGCTAAAACAACCATCCAACCCCCCCCACCCCCCTCCCTGCCTCCCTGCTGTACGGGTCTGAAACCGCCCGCCTCCCCCAACTTAGCAGAGCGCTTTGCCCCATCCCAACCCATTGTACTTGCTTGTCGGGGGTGCGAAGCTCTTCAACCCGACGGCAGCTCCAAGCGACCTCAGCCGCCCGGCCCAGTACAGGGCCCAAGTGTCCACAGGCAATGCATGACACACGATCGTCGGCCCTCACTCCTCGGAATACTCTCTCTCCTCCAGACCCGGATCTGCAAACAGGTCTTGGCTATGGCCCTGGGAAGGCTCCTGGTCCGATTGTTGCAGGGAGCCTCTGTCGCGTTGAAATCTACCATCTCGCCTAGGTGCCTCCACTCGCCTCCATCCGTCCAGCCATTCCCTCGCCGCTTCCGGTGTGTCGAAGAACCATGCCCTGTGATTGTCCACGACCCTCAGTCGTGCCGGAAATAACATAGAGTATGGTATGTCCTTGTCCCGCAGGCTTTTCTTGACGTCTATAAAAGTCTTACGTCTTCGGGCCACCTCAGCTGTGTAATCAGGGAAGAACGCTATAGTGGAGTTCAGCACCTTGATTGGGGCGGAATTCCTGGCCGATTGGAGTATGGCATCCCTATCCCTGAAGTTAAAGAGTCTAGCCAGCACCAGCCGTGGCGCCGCCCCAGGTTTTGGCGTCCCCCCCGGGACTCTATGCGCCCTTTCGACAGAGAAGAATCGGGAGAGACCCTTCGGCTGCAGTTTTGTCGTGATTAGCTCCTCCACATACAAATCCATCGAGTGTTTGCCTTCAGATTCCGGAATGCCCAGGATGCGGATTGTTTCTTCGTGACCTCCCTTCTTGATCATCCAGGCGGTCTTGTAGCTTCTTGGCAATCGCTTCCAATCGCTCAGTGGCCAGCTGTAGTTCAGAGGTGTCCTCCACCAGCGATTTAGTGACCACTTCCACCTGGGCCACCCGCTCCGTCATTTTGTGGAAATCCGCCCTCAGCAGCCCAACATCAGTAGAGATTGCTCCCACGGTCGCTTGCACGCTCGTAAGCATTTTCATCAGGTCCTCCAAAGTCACTTTCTTGGTGCCCTCACCTACCGGACTCTTGCCCCCCGAGGGACGACTCTCTGAGAGATTTGCGGCACTTTTTTCGAAGGCATATTTTTCTAGCTTCGCCTGAGCAGCTGCGCCTCTGTGACCTCTGTTTGCCATGACTGTAGGTCGTCAGCACGTGAGGGGCCGCTTCAGAGGACCTTCGTGACAGAAAAATGGCGCCAAACGTGAAAGCTCCCCCACTCCTCCGGGTATGCTGCACGAGAATGTCGTTGGGCAGGGGGGAGCGGTCAGAGTGAACTCTTCCGGCGTGCGAGGGCCTCTGGTGGACCCTGAAACTCAGGCTCCTGTGTCGCTCCAGTCGGCAGCTGTCGCCACAGCCTCCTCCCTATCACGGCCAGAATCAGAGCCGGGCAGCTGCAGGCGCGGAGGCTTCAGAGAAGCACCAAGTCTTGTGGCGCAGGACAGGGGGTGTTGCTCTCGCGCCCAAAAGTCCGGGACTCCGGCTCAGTGCCAGGAATTGTCGCCACTCTCAGCCCTGGGGGTCAGGGGCACCCCACGCTCCCCCGCACTGCCAGTTTATTGCACCCTCCGTCGTAGGACGCTCTACCCGCTGCCCGGTAGTCTGTTGTGCAGGTGCAGCAATGCACCCAATGCCCGCCGAGTACTCAGCCCTACAGCTCCAACAGTCAATGGCGCACTCCGCTCCCGCTCTCCCCGTCCTGGCCTCGTACCTCCCGCAGAGCCGGTCACAGTGCACACGCGGAGCCTCCACGCTCCAGGGCAGTCCGGACTAGTAGGAGGGTCACTCCGTCGGGGAACCCTCGTTCGCTATGGCTCAGCTCCGGTGGGGGAACAGCAAACACTTCTGGGGAGGATGGCCGCCGTCAGCACCTCCTTCCGGTATAGCCGCCCGTCTCGCGGCCACTTCCGGGCGGGGGGCAGCGCCACGGCAGGCCGGTGCTTTCTCACCCGGCAGGGCCGCCACCGAACCACACACGTCCCACCGGTTATTCGAGTCCAATTTCGACCGGGGAAGCGCCAGCCGGCGTCGCTGGATTGCCTCACTCCGAATCCGTCGCCGGTGGTACACTGGAGGCGGATTTTGTATCGGATTAATGTCGAAGGAGCTGCCTCGGTGTTAGAGCTCTCTCACTACGCAGCCATCGCGGTCGGCTCGTAGCCACGCCCCCCAAAAGGCCAATTTTTTAAGTGGATTCAATCGTTATACGATGAGCCTATTGGTAAAGTTTGCTATATGGGCAAATGTTCTCCTACCTTTTCGATCAAACATGGGACAAGACAGGGGTGTCCCCTGTCACCTTTGTTATTTTCCCTTATTATGGAACCCTTCTTGATTGCGCTACAGAGTCAAGATCAGATTTCTCCATTTGTAAATGGCGTAGACTCTCTTAAAATTACCGTCTACGCTGACGATGTTGCGGTTTATTCTACTAATGTTTCTGAAGCATTGAAGAGCATTATAACAGAGGCAAGGGAATTCGGCTTTGTTTCAGGATATAGGCTTAACACTGGCAAGACCCAAATTGTAATGAATTACAAACCACCAAGATCAGTGACAGGGGTATGTGATGTAGCTATTTATTTGGGGGTTAAAATTTCCTCGAATATTAACTCAATACTTGCTCTAAATTATGAATCGCTACTAAAAGAAACTGCTGCTTTATTTAAGAAATGGCACAAGCTACCTTTAAGTATTATTGGCCGAATAAATCTGGTCAAAATGAAGATACTGCCAAAATATTTATATCCCTTTACGGATTAATAACTCCTATTTCAACAGATTAGATGGTATTATCAGTAGTTTTGTTTGGGGGTATAAGAAAGCTCGTCGGGCTGTTACATTGCTCAAACTCCCATTCAGTCAAGGAGGATTGTCTTTACCTGACATCAAATCTTATTATTGGTCCACTTTTGTGACTCGATTTCGAAGCCTGATCATCCCCGAGAAATGTTTGTAATTTCACAAATTTATGTTGGGTGAGGATGTAAATATGTTCCTTTACAGACTAAACGACCCCAATTACTTCAAACGCGTGAAATTTAAGACGCTACGAGATACTGTTAGCATTTGGCGCTCTATTCTTGGTAAATGTAAAACCTCTCTCTTCCATTTTAGTACCCCTTTGTGGCTTAATCCGGGTCTAACAGGAATTTTTCATGATACAGCTGGTTTAGTGTTGTCAGATTCCGGTATTAAAAAACTTGAGAGACTTATATGATCATCAGGGTTTTTTTACATTTGAAAGGCTGAAGGTATGCTATAATCTCACAGAAGGGGCTCGGTTTAAATATTATCAAATCAGAGATTATCTGGTGCGGAAATTAGGATTTACTAATATTTTGGACTGTATGCTATTTTCCAGTGTGAAATGCGCCCTTGCATAAAGAATTGACACTTCGATATAGTGCTACATGACAAATTTGAATTTGTATAATTTTTCTGAAACTTTGCAAAACTAAATTACACAATTTTTGTATACCGCTAGTGTCTTTGTGACTAAAAATTTCAGATAAGGGTATTTCATGTTAGAGAGTGGCCATCACCAAAGTCAGGAAAAGGGTCCCAAAATCGGTAAAAGGATACAATAATTTATTGACTTTGACAATTTTCAATGTCACTTTGTCCATGGCTTTTCCGCATTGTATCAAAATTAACCTAGACTGGAGTACCATTTAATTAGGGCTTAGTACAAGAAACTGCTTTTTAAAACCTTAACAGGTGCTTTTACAACAGCTCCAATTTTGAAACATCTAAATTGTGAGCCTCTCTTTATTGTTGTTTTCATTGTTGAAACACTCCTCATCCTTTGTAATTGCAACTCAAAAAAGTTCCTGAAAGTGGAGACATTCCATATTTTTCCAGGACATTAACATTTTCAGAAATACATTGCACAATATATGGTTGAGAGCAGTTTGCGATCAAAGGGTTTTTGGGGATTTTGGGGATATTGGAGACACTATTTGAAGGCACTCAGCATTGTAGATTCATTCGAATTGATCATAGAAACCCGAAGTATTTAATGTCAATGAAATGCATGAATCCTAGACAATTAAGATGGTTTCTTTTCTTCTAAATATCACTTATTGTCCCAACCACATACCTCTTTCTCTCTCTCTGTCTCAAACAACCATCCTTTTCTACACCGGTTGCCCTCACTTCTTGAAGTTTTACACGGGAGGTGGAAGAGAAACATCATGGGAAGAAATGATTGATATCAATAGCCTGCACATGATATATAGAAAGGTTTTGACACTTGGGGGGAAAAAGAATGAATATCATTAGACCTGAAGAAAATATAAAAGAGGAAAGTGCTGGATGCCAACAAACAAAAGCATGCTAAAAACAATAAAGAAAAAGCACAGCAGGATAAGCTAGGTAAGGTACAAAAGAATAGCACTAAGTGGATCCTCTCCCCAACCTTAGAAAGAAAAAAACACAGCAAGACAAGGAGCCTCATACTGTACCACCCAACCAACCAAAAACAACCCACTGCATTTCGGATTACAGTGTAAAATTGTTGTGTACTTGAATACTTTGCATGCAACATGATGTTGATATACCATAGCCAAGGTACCTGGAAGCTACATGTTTTTACCAGAATTACTTGGAGCAAATAATACCGCATAGGTCTTTTGTTGGACTATATATTTTGTTGCAGGTTTAGTAAACATGTGTTTGAGTTACTATACAGGCAATCTTGGACAGTTTGTAAAGAGATGACATAAAGTGATCACCCACATGAGCCGAGAAAGCATCAGGTATCATTTAGCCTCTGGTGTTGCTTTTCTAGGCTTCATCCCATTTCTGTGATCTCTGGTAGTCTTGTTAAATATTGTTCCAGCGCAAGAGAAGAGATACTGATTCAGCTTCCAGTTGCTCAGGATCTTCAACTGTCCTGCAGAAATAGGGGGCCCCATTGAGCTCATCTTCGTGAAGATTGACACTTTGCGGGGGATACACTGCAGCTGTTTGTAACCATTATTGAGTTTCTTTGCTACATGAGGCACCCTTTTATCGCCCTGTGACTTCCTGCATAGAGGTCACCACTTTTCATTCAGGTACTTGGAGCCCCCACAATGCCAGTACCCCTCATATCCACAGAATTAATTATGCTGGGAGGGAGTAGTGGCCAAGTCGTTTCCTCACCCTTATCTGATAGCCTATCCTATAAACAGCATTGACCGGAATGGGGGCTAATCTGACAAGGGAAGCAACTCTACGTTGGGGTCCTTTTTAGTGTTTCCATACTGTGTAACTTGATTAGCTTAATTTTACCATTTGTTTTCTTTGTTTCATGAGGGTGGTTAGGCTATTGAATCCTAACCTTACAGAGCCAATGAAAGGAGAACACTTGTAGCAAAATATATGGTTGTTTAACAAGCCCATGGTGAGCGGGGCAGGTCTTTGTGATAAGTCTGATCTCGTGTTAACGATGGTTTCTGAAGTTGGTAGTTTATTCCAGCACCCCAGTGCCATCCTAGAAAATGACTGGGTCTTGGTTTAGGCTTGCCAAAACCATACTATGTGTAGGTGAGCAGGGCAGGTCTTTGTAATAAGTCTGATCCCGTGTTAACGATGGTTTCTGAAGTTGGTAGTTTATTCCAGCCCCCCAGTGCCATCCTAGAAAATCACTGGTTCTTGGTTTAGGCTTGCCAAAACCATACTATGTGTAGCAGCATTGATTAATTTTCCACCTTCAAAATCTAGGGGCAACCAATCTAGTTCCAGGAGGGCTAGATCCATTCATGATGAATGGAGACACTGTCTGAATGACTGGGAATTGAAACCGGGGATACATTGAATGCGATTTTGGCCATCATTACCTCCACCAGGGATTCTTTCAAACAAAAGATCTACACAGTTGCAATTGATCTAAATCTCCTCGGAGATATCACAGAAAAATAGCAGACCAAGTACATAAGACAGATCAAGCAATAACGGATTCACAGCCAGTGAAGAAAGAATTGAGTGAACAAGTCAAGGATCTAACTAAATGTCTCATGTCCCTGGAGGACACATTTGAAAGGATGGCCAGATGAAATAACATGAGATTCTCCAGTATTGGGGTGTCTTTCATTGATTCACATGCCTGAATCATTCCCCGTCGTCGGAGTGGTAGTCCCACGGGGCATAAAAAAGCAATAATATGCAATAATATCCTTAGAAAAACTTGGTGACAACCAACCAGGAAGTAAAGTAGCCCCAGCTACCAGAGAAAAAACTTCCACACTCATGACTATCCTAGTCATTTTGTATAGACCAAACTGCAGCCAATCAGGCGACAGCACCCACCAGAATGTTCTCCCCAGAGGCTCAGGCTCTCAGATTTTCTACCTCACGTCGTGTGAAGAGAGTCTCCCTGAGCTCTGCTCAGTACTTCTCTTTTTTCCTTCAAAATCCCGGATTTAGGATGTCTTCCTCTAAAAAATCTTTATTCACGCCTTGTGACTCATGTGGTAAGCTCCGGCTTTTCAAGGAAGATCCCCACAAGAAATGTATCTACTGCCTGTACCCAGACCATCAGGTGAAGGACTGCAAGGTTTGTAGGACCTTCCCTCAGAAGACCCTCAGGGACAGAGAGGGCCGTTTACTTCTGTGGCTACAGAAGCTCAAGGATCAGGAGGATCCACTATCTGAGGTAGGCAGTATTGCCTCTGGATCTACCTCAGCTTCTAGGAAGACAGCTGCTGAGGGCGTATTTTCTTCTCCTGGGGCTAAGGTTGCGAGGAGGCAGCAACCTTCTAAGGGGTCAGAGAGGCCTACCACTTCTAAGGCTACTCCCCCTGGTAAGAGCAAACCTTTGCCTTCAACGCCCCCGAAAAAAATCGACCAAGAATTTACCTCAGAAAACAACTTCTGAGAAGACTCTGCTTCAGAAGAAGACCCTATCGTCAAGGGTCCCTTCGTCGTCGAAGCAACCCGACCTTTTCTTCACCTAAACCTGAAATGTTAATGTCGACGGCGTCTTCTCCGTTGACGATGGTCTATGTCTCAGTAAGACCTATCTCGTCGATGAAGGAATCTACACCTGCCATCGTCGGCGCCTCGTCGACGTCAAGACCTAAGATAACTCCATCGACGACATCATCGTCGACGGGCACTTCATCATCATCGTCGTCGACGACCTTCTCGACGTTGATGAAGCCTGCATCGTCGACGGTCAAATCGTCAACGAAAACTTCATCGTCGACGAAGACTACTTTATCGTCGACGACCCCCTAGTCGACGTTGTCATCGTCGGGGCTTATGCCTCCGTCGACGGGCCCGTCGACGGTTCCTCCGTCGACGCCACAACTATCTACTTGTACGACAATGCAAGTTTGGTCACCATCAACGGTTTTTACATCTACGCCGTCTACGGCGCGGTTCTGAACTAGAACCTTTATCTCCATTGCACCTGTCACCCCGTACAGTACCTTTACAGGTCCCTGAAAAATTACTTGATTCAGAGGAAAGTGATGAAGACTCTGATTTGGATGGTAGATTTGGAGCAGCTACAAGTCCATCAGAACTACTCATCAAATACCAGGAAGAGGATCAAGATGATCCACCTTCACCTGAACAGGTGACGTCACCCATCACTAGTATTCCAACAGCCCAGATGCCGGTGTCATTGTTGTCTAATCTTCAACACATGCTCAAGGATTATTACTGGCGTTTTCCACCATCTGAGTCAGCGGATTCGGTCCCACCTACACCTGTGGTTCAAGCTTCCACATCTGAATTTAAGTCGCCAACACCTCATTCGCCAGAAGCTTCTCACCAACCTGAGGAACATCAATCATCAGAAGATGAGGAACGTGAAGGTGAAGGTGTTGTCGGAGTGGGATGACTATCAAATCCAGACACCTTCTTCTTCGCCTCCGGCTCCTGCCGATTCACCTCCTGTGGACATTGGTGGTTTTCACCTTCTTATGGAAAGAGCGACTCACCGTTTCCATATCTCCATGGAAACTTCGAAGGAGGACTGTTTCCTCTATGACTTCAAGGACCAGCCGAGGAGACAAGTAAAGACAATTCCAATTATTGAATTCACATGGAAAGAGGGCCTTAAGGTGATGTCTACGCCTGCATCTATCCCGCCAGTATTACCACGTATAGATAAAAAATATAAGGCTCTGGAAAATACCCCAGCTTGCCTTATAGGTCACCCCATGATAGATTTGGTGATTGTACAAGCTGCGCAAAAGAGGTCCAGAAATCCGTCATCGCCGATTACAGTCCCACCTGATAGAGATGGCAGGCTTCTAGATTCTATTGGAAAAAAGGTATCTACGATGGCAGCGACAACGGTCCGGGCTGCCAACTCCTTGGCCATTCTGGGTCGTTACGACCGGCAAATGTGGTCTGACATCTCACCATATATTAATATGCTTCCTGAACCTGCTAAATCTGAAGCTCTTAAGATACTGCAGGAAGGAGAGAGAACATCAGCCGAGATTATAGACTGTGCGGTAGATGTGGCTTCTACGGGATTCAGACAGCTAGCAGGGGCTGCCGTCCTACGGCGACAGGGCTGGCTTAAGGCGACTTCTTTTCACCAGAAGGTGCAAGCAAAGGTGTTGGATATGCCCTTCGATGGAGAAAATTTGTTTGGCCCACAGGTAGAAGACGCCTTGCAAACAATTAAGAAGGACACAGAAACAGCCAGGTCCCTTGGCACCTTACAGTTTCGAAAGCCGCCCTTTCGGGGTGCGAGAGGACGTGGATCGTCCTCTAATAGAGGAAGTTCTGGTCAACCGTCTTCCTACAGGTCTTATCAGGGAAATCAGCACTACCAGTCCCAGCGTTAGCAATCTTATGGCCAGCGCAACACTACTTACTCCCAGGATAAGAAAAAGCCTGCCTACCGCGGAAAAGATTCCAATAGGAGGCAATGAGTGTCACCACCTGCCACCGCTACTGCCACAGTCCCATGTAAAATTTGGAGGAAGAATCTCAAAGTTTTACTCGAGTTGGTCCTCACTAACATCGGACAAGTGGGTCCTAGACATTGTGGCCAGGGGCCATGCTCTCGAGTTCGTAACATTTCTTCCAAATGTCCCTCCAAAAGGTCCACCTCCAGCTCATCTCAAAGAGTTGTTTTCCCAAATCAATCTTATGTTACAAAAAGGAGCGATAAAAAAAAAGTCCCTCAAGGACAGAAAGGAACAGGATTCTATTCAAGGTTCTTTGTCATAAATCTGGAGAATGGCGTCCGATCCTAGACCTTCGTTCCCTCAACAAGTATTTGAAAAAGCTATTGTTTCGGATGCTATCGCTTCAGGAAATACTGCATCTTCTTTCGGCAGGAGAATACATGGCCACCCTGGACCTTCAAGATTCGTACTTCCACGTTTCCATTTTACCCCGTCACAGGTAGTTCCTGCGTGTCAGAGTGGCTGGCAGGCATTTTCTGTTCAAAGTCCTCCCCTTTGGGCTACGATCGGCACCCAGAGTGTTCACAAAGGTCTTAGCTCCGGTAGCAGCATACCTCCGGCTGGAGGGAATTCAAATATTTCCCTACTTGGACGATTGCCTTATTAAGGCGAGTTCCTTCTCAAACACAAAGATCCTTGTGCAACGATGTCTGTCTCTCTTCCAGTCGTTGGGACTCTCTATCAATCTCAATAAGTCACGCCTTGTTCTGTCCCAAAAACAGACATTCTTGGGAGCAACCTTGGACACACATCTGGTCCGTGCTTTCATATCGGACGAAAGACAAGAAAGAATACAAAACATGGCTCAAATGTTGTTGTCAAGAAGGTCAGTTTCAGTCCGACAGTTCAAGTATTTTCTGGGAATGATTTCTTTTTGCATCCCGTTGATTCCAAATTGCCGCCTCAGAATGAGGCCTCTGCAGGAAGAACTCAACATTCAATGGCTGCAAGTCTCGGGTTCATTCGAGGATCTCATTCACATCACTCCTCGGATGCGAGATGCTTTTCTCTGGTGGATCCAGGACAAAAATATGCAGAAGGGATGTGCGTTCCTTCAAGACGCACCGAGTTACACGATTACCACAGATGCTTCTCTCGAAGGTTGGGGAGCACATCTTCAGGGGCTGAAGGTCAGCGGGAGATGGAATCCTCAACAAAGGGCCTGGCACATCAACATGCTGGAGCTAAGAGCCATCTTCTTAGCTCTCAAATCCTTTCGAGCAATCACCCAAGGGGCCACAGTATTGGTGCGCACAGACAACACCACAAGTATGCACTACTTAAACAAACAGGGAGGAACGAGGTCGGCTCGTCTACCTCAGGAAGCCCAAGACATATGGACATGGGCGATACAACACAAGATCAATTTCTTGGCTGTTCATGTGCCGGGAATTGCAAATGTGCTGGCGGACACCCTCAGCAGATCAACGGTGTCCACCCACGAATGGGAGCTACATCAAGCAACAGCGGATCGGATCTTCCAACAGTGGGGTCATCCCGATCTAGACCTCTTTGCGACCAAGAAGAACAGCAAATGCCTGTTCTTTGCAAGCTGGCATCCCCCCAGAGACTCTCAGGGGGATGCTTGTTCGATCAACTGGTCTCAAATATTCACTTACGCTTTTCCTCTGATCCCATTGGTTCCCAGGGTTCTTCGGAAAATGAAGAGAGCCATGTCGCCTGATTCTCATCGCCCCCAGGTGGCCTCGCCAATACTGGTTCACCGAACTTCTTCTCCTCTCGGAGTGCGAACCAATACAGCTTCAACCAATACCGAATCTCCTCTCGATCCAGTATGGGCAGATCTGCCATCCGGATCTAGCCTCTTTGAAGTTAGCAGCTTGGCACCTGTACACCTTGAATTCGCACATCTGAATATCTCTGCAGATTGTAAAGAGGTGCTAGCTAACGCACGAGCTCCTGCAATGATAAAAACATACAAACTTAAATGGAAAAGGTTCTGCATTTGGTGTCAATCTGCCAGGATTCACCCTTTTCAGGCAACGCCGGATCAGATATTGCCTTTCTTCTTACAATTGGCAAGATCAGGTTTATCTCATGCAACGTTGAAAGTTTTTCTGGCGGCCATTTCAAGGTACAGACAAGATGGGACCACTTCTCTTTATTCTTCAAGAATAATACAACAGTTCTTTAAAGGACTATTCAGAATGTTCCCTCCGGTACGTCGTCTTCCTCCTTAATGGCATCTTAATGTAGTGTTAGCGCAGCTCATGCGCCATCCATTTGAGCCAATTCACAAGGTGGATTTCAAATTCCTTACATGGAAGGTATCTCTCTGCTGGCATTGACTTCATCCAGATGAGTCAGTGATGTTCAAGCCTTCACAGTCAAGTCCCCGTTCTTGCAATTCACATCCATTTCTGTGATACTACGTACAAACCCAAGGTTTATGCCTAAGGTGCCTTCGGATTTTCATCTAAATGAACCAGTTATTTTAAAGACGTTTTTTCCTGATCCGCAATCCCCTGCGGAGCGGGCATTACATACCCTTGACATCAGAAGATGTTTGAAATTCTATTTGCAAAGGACTTCGGTAATCCGCAAATCTGATCAACTGTTTGTTGCCTATGGAATGATGCGACAGGGACAAGCAGTGTCTAAGCAAACCATAGCTAGATGGATTTCAGCAGCTATTGACTTTTGCCATATACAAGCGGGAAGACCTTTACAAACCACGCCAAGAGCTCATTCTACAAGAGCTGTTTCTTCCTTGACTGCTCTCTTTGCTGGAGTTCCCCTTCATCAGATCTGCAGAGCAGCGACCTGGTCCAGCAGACATACTTTCACCAAGCATTTCTGCTTGGATGCTACCAGCAAGGCTGATTCTTCAGTGGGTCAAGAGGTTCTTCACAATCTTTTCAGATAAAGTGAGCCTCTGTTTTCCCTCCTCCTCTATACTGCTTTCCAGACTCTTATTCCATGCCTTTTATTGAGTACATTCTCATGTGACTGCAAGTTGATTCATGCATATATGAGTATTGGCATTTTATTATGTAATTGTATATACTGGCTATGTACAAACTATGCTACAAATGGCGTCTTCCAAGCATTATTTTGGTACTGCTATCTACTCTGATTCAGGCATGTGAATCTATGAAAGACACCCCAATACTGGAGAAGAACAATAGTTACTTACCTGTAATCTGTGGTTGTCCAGTATTGGTGTCTTTCATAGATTCACATGCAACCTGCCCACCTCCCCTCAGAGGCTTTAGGCTTGGGAAGTTTTAGCTTCACTCCTGTGTGAGAAAATCTGAGAGTCTGAGCCTCTGGGGAGAACATTCTAGTGGGTGCTGTGGGCTGATTGGCTGCAGTTTGGTCTATACAAAATAACTAGGATAGTCATGAGTGTGGATTTTTTCTCTGGTAGCTGGGGCTACTTTACTTCCTGGTTGGTTGTCACCAAGTTTTTCTAAGGATATTATTGCATATTATTGCTTTTTTATGTACCGTGGGACTCCCACTCCGACGACGGGGAATGATTCAGGCATGTGAATCTATGAAAGACACCAATACTGGAGAACCACAGATTACAGGTATGTAACTATTGTTCATTGTCAACTTCCCTAAGAGAGTGGAGGGGACTAACCTGGTAACAACAGCGGTGTGATGTGGCCTGACACACATTGCTTGATGTGGATTTCATACATATGATGTGGAACTGCCAGACACTAACAACTTTGTGGCAAGCAGTAACCGCTGAATTAGAGAGGACAGTGGGCAGAACCATATTATACAACATGAAGCAATGCTTTCTTTGCACTGCGAAGGGCTTACAGTGTCCTGGTTAGGTCTCTGTCAGCCAGATGTCTGCATTTCAGAGATAGAGACTATATTCTAAGGCAAGCACACACAAAATGGGATCTTGTAATTGAAAACAATCAGGTCATAATTTTCCTGATAATACTGCAGCAGTTAAGCAGTTGAGAGCAAATTCTGTGGAAGTGAAGAAAAGACTCTATGCGATGGAGGTTAAATATGTCCTACTTTTCCCAGTGAAACTTAAGATCATTGCAGAGGGCTAAACTCATTTTTGTACCTTTATATAGGAAGTATGAAATTGGACTTTGAAATACAATATGGGTGGGAGAACACCTTGCCCAAGTGGAGAAGTAGGGCCTTATGCATGAGGAAGAAGGGAAAAAGATAACCCTCTCAACAGCAAGCCAAACTGGAAAGGGATAGGGCTAGGCAGTGGCCGTTCACTGTAAGGAGGGCTCCCCAGTAGCCCTTTGCCGGGAGTCTTTGGAGGGAGACAGTGCCAGTGGCTCAGGGCTATCTGTGGACACCAAAGTTAACAAGAAAATGCCCTAAGTGGCTCTAAGAACTGCAGATGACCTCATCTCAACTCACAAGACATCAGCCATGGCTCTCCTGAACATTGAAAAAGTGAATCCGGTTCATCATGGTCTGAGCCTTGTTGGACTGTCCGACGTTATTAAATGTGCTATACAGGGGCAGTTGAGGGCTGCTAGGATGTAGTCATTCCTTTGGAGGTGCCATACTCCCCCTACCCCTCTGATTGGGCTGTCCTTTCAGGGTCTGGAAACGGATGCTGGTGGCAGTTAAAAAATGTATTTTGACATACATTTGGGTGGAAGGCGTTTGCCTGTTCGGGAGGTGCAAGCTGGGGATTGAGTTTGTTATTTGCAGTTGCATGACTAAAAGTAATCCTGAAATTACAGGTTGTGCTGCTTACATTGAGGCATGGAGATTGGGCAATGCAGGGAGTCGCCCTCCAAAACCTATATGACATCTCACACATGGACAATATGAAGGCAAGCTACCAGGAATATAGGGGGCCTTAATTTAATTGCAAAAAAATATCATGTGCAGACCTTTATCAAAAAAAGGGGAGTACAAATAGCAGTTATCCATGGGTCCCACCTGATGCAATCACTATACTCGCTATTCGAATTCCACATAGGTCCAGGAGAGGCCCTTGCAGGTAAGAACGGTAGGGCGTTGAGTGAACTGACAACAACGAGCTAAAGTTAAATAAAAAAATTAAAAAAACACTTACCTTGCGCTCGCTGCATCGGCGATGCGACAAGCTCAAGGTAAGTGGTTTTCTTTTTTAATCTTTACCTTGTCGCCCAAGGCGTCTCACCGCTCCACCGCTCTTACCTGCACAGGCTGATCCTGCATATGTCAGAGGTATATTGATTTGGGTTCAACTAAGAGTCCCATTTCAGCAGACAGTGGAAGTTAAGGCTACAAAAGGGAGGTATTTAATTGTGTGAAGTAGACTGGATGGGAGGGGTATTGCCCCGGTCAACATATAGGCACCAAACACAGATCAACATCGGCCATGGCATGTGCAGGTAGGAGTGGTGGGGCCGGGTGGGGGATATCGATGGATGATGACAAGCGAAAACATTAATTATTTATTTAAGTTTCCCTCGTCATCATCCATCGAAATCCCCCCTCCCCACCCAGACGCACCACTCTTTCCTGCACGGGCCGTGGCTGATAAACACATATTTCTAGTCCCTGTAGCATGCAAGATTGCTACTCTCATACCATACCTGTTGACTGTTGGAGGGATTTTAATTGTATCACCAATGTGGATCGGAATAGATCGCACCCACCCTTGCCGGCATCGGGCATGCACCTGGATCTCATACTGAGGGTTCCTGGATAGTTGGAGTGACTGTCATCCTAACATAAGGGACTATTCTTTTTATTCGAGCCAAGATAACCTTCAGATTCCCCACAATTGTATTTGGAGATGGTCCAAGCTCAGTATTTAAGAAGCATTTCTTCTGATCACAACTCACTGATGGTAGTGATGAGGCGAAGGAAGACTAGAACAACCATACCAAGCTAGAGATTGAGTAGAAGTTGTAGAAAGCACAGTCCTTAAGCAGACTGTATGGGAAGTAATTCAAAATGACTTCACTGAAATGAGGGCACAGCAACGTCAGAAATGATTGAGTGTGGCGCTTTCAAAACAGTGTTGCGTGGAAATTGTATTTCAACAGCTGTGGGCATAGGGCCAACATTAATTCATGACACAGACAAGCAGGAGACAGTGCTTACAAGAGATGAAAGGGAGAGGGGTTGATCACCCTGACCTTCAGCATTACTCAGAGAAAGGAAGAAGCTGCTGAAAGGCTTTGATTACAAGGCATACCTAGACAAGGCACATGATGAGAGGGACAACGCTGGCATGCTGCTAGCGTGGCTAGTGAGCCCTAATAAAAGAGATACACAATAGGAAGGCCAGTGCTCCCTCATATCAGAAGGTTGATTGGGCATGGATCTCTTCTTTTCCTACCTGCCCAGATGTTTGATTGCTGACAATTCATTTTGCAAAAGCATTTGATTCTTTAGACTGGAAGTGCTTGTGCCGGGTTATGGACATCTTGGGGCTCGGCATAATGTTTAGACACGATTTCTATATACTAAGCCCGCTGTGCGTGCCGCAACTGGAAGGGTCATCTCACATTCCAGTCCAGTAGGTAGGGGCACTCGCAGGGGTTGTCTATTGTTTCCCATCCTTTATGCTATAGCACTGGAGCTCTGAACTCAGGAGGGTGGGACACACAGAACCTTAGGCACAACAGGGTTTATAAATGATGTGCACAAGTGTTACACTGCAATATTGTGTTTAGTGACCACACACATTGTACATTGAAACCTCTTAAGGAGAAATGGATAACAGATCTAGATAAACAGATCAGTGAGGAAGACTTGGCAAGGATATTAGGAAATGCGCTCAAAATGTCCAGCTATGCCATATTTAGACTGATACAGTTTTACTACATACACAGAGCATTTGCTGTTCCAAAAAGGATCAACTGGATCTACCTGGTTGTCTGTGCAGATTATCCTTGATGTGTGTCAGAGGGTTTATAGATATGGTATTGGGATGTAGGAGGCTGTACGTTTCGTAGAAACAAGTGGTAAACACCATTAACACAGCCACTGATAGACAACTTCAGAGGGCCCCTGATACGTGCTTATTGGGTCTATACCCGAGATCGAAGAGCAGTAAAGCCACAAGTAGGTTCATCATTATGGCACTGGTCTTGCCAAACAACACATTGCTATGAGATGGAAGTATACATTACAGCCTGCTATTCGAGTTTTGGCACTGGGATTTACTTAAATGGACGGATAGCAATAGCAAACCCCTTTTTTAGGAAGGAAAGAAGGGGGATTAGATGGGATAGCATAGCCAGCGCCTGGGCCACCATCATCACAGCAAATCCTACCGAAGAGCAAGATCAAGGACAGCCCAACCATAACTTGGCATTGATGCCTCCTATTCAAGAATGATCTGCATCTTCTGCAGCTTTTTCAGGTGGTGATGCTCTCCTGCACACCACCATGTGCTCACCCCACAGGCATATTCCGACAGCTTTGCTATGACACATGACCCAGCTCCTCTATACTCCTCTGATTTCTCCTGGATATGGAATTCTACCTGATGATTGGCCACTTACGTTGTTACCGTTGATTGGTTGAGGGCTCCATTTCATTTTTAATAATGTTGCTGATAACATGGCAGATATATCCTGGGACTTTCATACGTGATACAGCATACAAGATGTGATGATACGTAAAAATGTCTGTTTTTTGACAATGTGGAATTGCTGTTACCATGCCTCCTGGATGCTGGTTCTTGATAAAACAATAAAATATGGTTATAAAAGAGTGGAGATTTGGTCTGTTTAGAGCAGCCAAAATCTCAGTATGAAAATAAACAGAACTGCAGACTCACCACATAATTCTGATGTTTACCTGCCCCATCGGAATTAAGAGGTCACTCGTACTAAGGGATGTAAAGTGGTCCACAGAGTATTTCAGAAACGCAGGCTAGCATACCAAAAGGCTCACCTTTCATTCTGGTCCTTTTATGCCTGAGTAATATCCAACACCAAAGTAGCTTCACTGCCCAACCTCCCTGGTCCTCTTGCCCATTGTGATTTATTTTTTACAGACAGCACACCGTTCTGCCATGGGGACAGATTAAATTATCCATCTGCATGGCGGAGGTACATCTCATCAAATTTATAAATGACTGCCAAGCAACAACAGTTCCCGTAAATGCATATTGCTGTTTGGTGCAGGGCGCAAAACGAGAATTTCTTTTCCGTACTGGCTCAGTTCTAGGTGCGGGGCTGGGCACGGCTAGGCTATGCAGAACAGGGGGAGGAATGGTGAGATCTTTCCAAGTGCGCATGACGGTTTGGCCGGCCGTCTTGGGCCGGCAAAACAGTCATGTGAAATTAAATGAAATTACATTTATAAAGCGCGATGGCTACCCTGAGGCCTCCCAGCGCTATGGACGAACAGAGGACCGAGCAGGTAGAATTAAATAAAGTCCCTAAAGAGCAATGTTTTTAGAAGCTTTTGGAAGACCATCAGGTTGGGCTCACTTCGAAGGTGAAGTGGAAGAGCGTTCCAGAGAATTGCTGTGTTATAGGAGAAGGACCGTCCGCCACATCTGGCTCTCCTGATCCTGGGAGGTAAAGAGAGAAAGGCGGCTGTTGAACGGAGGTCTCTCCTAGGTTGGTAAGGAGTGATCAGGGATTGGATAACAGCAGGGCCGTACTTCCAGAAGGCTTTGCACTTTGCATGGTCTCCACTAGGCTGTAATGAACAGCCTGGATGGAGAACACGCACAAGCTTCTAGTCCCTGTTTGCGTGCCGAACCATAGCGCTCCGACCAATCACGACGCTGCTGTTGTGTTGACAGCAGCGTCATGATTGGCTTAGGGAAGCCTGTGTGCTTCCTGCTTCTGACCGGGCATCAGAAGATATGAGGAGAAGCAGCGGTTCGGCAACCGTACCCAGGTAAGTGATTTTAATTTTTTTTCACTCCTCCACTACCTCCGTTCGGTTGCAGCTGCCACTGATCTCTTGGTTAAACACCATCATTCGTAAGGATTCCTTGTACAGTGTATTCAGCTGACTGTCCTCAGCCAGGTTTATGAACTGAACTCCTACCTAGGAAATGTTAGTGATAGTTTTAAGATTTAAGTTTTGAGCCTACGTTATTCGTTTTATGAGTAATTAAATGTTGTTATGTGGGTTACTTTAAGTTGCTTAATCAAAAGTGGAGTTGAAGTTCACACAGCCGTCAAAAATAGATGAAATTAAAAAAGGTAAAATATTTTTAATAGATTTAATCTAAAGCAGCTGTAATGTTAAGGCTTTTTTTAAGTCCAAAAACAGCCACATTTAAACGTTAGTTATTAATAGTACATATCATTGAACTTCAGGAGATATGAATATGAAACACTTATAAATAAATAAAAGCGCCGGGACACTCCAATGGAGTAGCCGCGCGCTATAGAAATCCAAATTAACATAACATAACATAACATAACATAACTTATGTTGTGTGTTATGCAAAGAAAACAATTAACACATTTAATTAAAGAAAGGATGCTTGTGTTAAAAAAGAAATCACATTTTCACTGGGGCATATTTTCCGAATTAATTACCTATATTTCCATGCTAACGTTATTATTCGGTAAAAGTGTTTTGCAATAGTATTCCTCGCCCACAGCTAAGGATGTTTTAAGCTATTATCTGTCATTGTTCTCAATTTTAGGCAGAGTGTTAGTATCCCCAGGGAAGAGAGTGGGAAGATGCTGGCAGAGGTGTACATTTTCACAACTGGTAGAACTCTCCTTGGCAGTCAGATGTCTTAGTATTAAAGCAACTTCTTGCGGAGGCTACCACTTGTTCATGGACACCTAGCAAGCTAATTCCGCAGCATGTGGGTACTGAAAGATAAATGGAAAAATTCCCCAACCCTGGAGCAGTGGGTTCAAGTATATGCAGGTGCAGTCAAATATGAAAAACTAGAAGGCATCCGAAAAATAAAAGATACTTTTTTCAAAAAAGCATTGGTAAAGCCAATAGTTCTCGCTTTTCATGAGAGCTTTTGGCTTTGCCAATGTCTTTCAGCCATGCTGTACCACAGCTGGCTGCTGTACAGCATGGCTAAAACTTAGTGCCGTGTAGTGGAGATCGTAGAGTGGAATGTTGAAGATTGGAGTGGTGCAGGGTGTAGTGGCGTAGGGTGTAGTGGCATAGCATATAGTGGCTATGGGCTCGATTCAAAAAAGTAATCTGAGACAAAATCCAAAATTTACGACTTTCGGTATTCACAGAAGGCATTTAGGAGTACTAAAGTTAGGATTTTGTCTCAGTTAAACTTAAGTTTTGGTCTTTGGTTAAATTTAAGGCACACTTAAGTTTATCGGAGACAAAATCCTAGACGTTAAGTTAGGATTTTGTCTCTGTTAAACTTAAGTTTGTCTCAAGTTTAACTTAAGACCAAAACTTAAGATTAACTAAGACAAAATCCTAATTTAGGGGAGTGGTGTAGAGTAGCGTATTGCAGAGTGGATGGACATATTGTAGAGTGGTGTAGAGTGGTATTGAGTGGAGTGGCATAGAGTAGAGTGGTGTGGAGTAGAGTTGAATGCCATAGAGTTAAGTGGCGTAGAGTGGCGTGGCTTAGAGAGGAGAGCCATAGAGTGGCATACAATGGCTTAGAGTGAGTTTGAGTGGAGTGGCATAGAGTGGCATAGTATAGAGTGGGGTAGAGTGGAGTGGTATAGAGTGGCATGGAGTAGAGGAGAGGTGTGGCGTAGAGTAGAGTGGCATGGAGCAGAGTGAAATGGAGTGGTGTAGAATGGAGTGGCGTAGAATGGAGTGGCGTACAGTAGAGTGGTGTTGGGTAGAGTGGCTGCTGTTCAGCATTCAGTAGAGTGGAGCGGAGTGGAGTGGCATAGGGTAGAGTGGCATACTGTGGATTGACAGAGTGAAGTAGAGTGGCATAGAGTGTAGTAGAGCGGCATAGACTGGAGTGGCGTAGACTAGAGTTGCATGGAGTGGCACAGAGTAGAGTCCTGTAGAGTAGAATCGAATGACCTAGAGTAGACTGGCATTGAGTAGAGTGGCATAGAGTGATGTAGGGTGTCATTGTGTGGAGTGGTGTAGAGTGGAGTATCAAAGTGAGTGGTATAGATTGACTTAGAGTAGAGTGATGTAGAGTGGCATAGCTTAGATTGGTATAGAGTGGAGTGGCATAGAGTGGCGTAGAGTGGAGTGACATAGAAAAGATTGGTATAGAGTAGAGTGGCATAGAGTGTCATTGTGTGAAGAGGAATGGCGCTGATTGGAGTGGCATAGAGTAGAGTGGGGTAGAGTGGAGTGGCACAGTGGCATTGGAGTGGTATGGAGCAGAGTGGATGGCATAGAGTTGAGTGGCATAGAGTAGAATTGAGTGACGTAGAGTAGAGTGACATAGAGTGGGTTGAAGTGGTGTGGAGTAGAGTGGAATGGTATGAAGCAACATAGAGTGGCATAGAGTAAATTTCACAGCGTGCTGTAGCACAGAATGGCATAGAGTGGAGTTGTGTAGAGTGGCATTGTGGATATTAGAGTAGAGTGGCACAGAGTAGAGTGGAGTGGTGTAGAGTACAGTAGAGGGGGCAAGGAGTGGCATAGAGTTGAGAGGAGTGGCATACAGTGAAGTGGATTGGAGTAGAGTGGTGTGTGGTGGAGTGGCATAGAGTGGAGTGACATAGAATGGTGTAGAGTAGAGCGAGGTGAAGTGGAGTAGAGTATAGTGGAGTGGCGTGGCCTAGAGTGGTGTGGCATAGAGTGAAGTGGCGTAGAGTGGAGTAGTATAGAGTAGCCTGAAGTGGAGTGGTGTAGAGTGGCACAGAGTAAAGTGGCGTCAAGTAGAGTCGTGTGGCGTACAGAGGAGTGGCATACAGTGGAGTAGAGTAGTGTATAGTGGCATAGAGTGGAGTGGTGTAGAGTGGCATGGAGTAGAGGTGAGTGGCATAGACTGCGTAGAATGGCATTGTGAAGAGTGTAGTGGAATGAAGTGGCATAGAACAGAGTGGCATAGAGTAGAGGGCAAGGCATAGAGAGAAGTGGAATGGAGTGGCCTAGAGTGAAGTGGCATACATTAGAGTCACATAGAGTAGAGTGGTATAGAGCAGAATAGCTGCTGTTCAACATGGCTACAAGTTAGTGGTGTGGTGTAGAAGAGAGGATAGTGGAGTGGCATAGAATAGAATAGAGTGGAGTGGTGTAGATTAGATTGGCGTAGAGTAGTGGAGTGGAGTGCAGTGGAGTAGATTATAGTGGAATGGCATAGAGGAGAGTGATGTAGAGTGGTGTAAAGTAGAGTGGAGTGGAGAGGCATAGAGTGGCATGGTATAGAGTGGGATAGCATAGAGTGGCATAGAATAGAGTGGCGTAGAATAGAGTAGAAAGAGAAAGGAGTGGTGTGGAGGGGAACAGAGTGGCGTACAGTAGAGTGGTGTAGAGTAGAGTGGCGGTGAAGTGGGGTGCAGTAGAGTGGAGAGTGGCAGAGTGGCGTAGAGGAGAATGGCGCCGAGTTGAGTGGCATAGAGTGCCACAGAGTGGCACTTTGTGGAGTACAGTGGAGTGGAATAAAATGGCATTGAGTATAGTTGAGTGATATAGAGTAGAGTGGCGTGGAGTATCATGGCATAACGTGGTGTGCAGGGGCATGGCGTACTGTGGAGTGGGGTACAGTGTACTGGAGTGGTATAGAGTAGAGTAAAGTGGCATAGAGTGGAGTGGAGTAGTGTAGAGGGAAGTGGCATAGAATAGAGTGTGGTGGACTGTCTTACAGGGAAGTACATAGAGTAGAGTGGCGTAGAGTACAGTGGCATAGAGGATAGTGGCATAGCGTGAAGTGACGTAGAGTGCCCTAGAGTTGCATTGTGTGGAGTAGCATAAGTAGAGTAGAATGGTGTACAGTGGCATGTAGTGGAGTGGAGTGGCATAGAGTAGAGTACCATAGAATACAGTTGTGTAGAGCAGAGTGGCGTAGAGTGGAGTGGCATAGTGTAGAGGCATAGAGTGGCATAGACTGGTGTAGAGTGGAGTAGCATAGAGTGCCACAAACTAGGACAGTTATGGGTGTAAGTAAAGTAACAATAGAGATGGCAGATAGAGTGAAAGCAACATAAATAAAAAGTTATGTGCCTGTGTTAAAAGTAGAAAAGCACATAAGTATGTCCAGGAATAATACAGAAATTGTTCTAAAATTAAAAAAATTGTGTGTTGCAAAAAGATGGAGAAGAAGTTTAGATAGTTGGTCCGTGTTCCAGGGAGAAGCAAAGGAAGGAAAGCCTATGGGAGCTAAGCAACCGAAAGATTGCAAATGAGACTGACAACGAAAACAACTAGTCGTATGCTGTGAGCAGGTTGTAAGCCAACTGAATTGTAAACAGTATGTCTCACAGCATAGTGTCTGTTCTGTGTAGGCAAGACCTAAAAGCAGCAGTCATAGGCCTGGGTCGCCTTACTGCATATACCACGTAGCAGATCAGTGGGTCAGCCAGAGTGACTTAAAATTGTCCCCATCACTCTGTACTGTGTCCCCGCCACCCACCCTGCTGCCTCATTTGACCTGAAAACCACTTGCCCTAAAGTATGTACTATGATTATACCCATATCATATCCAGTGTGAAAAACCGACCTGTCTCTTCCACTACTTTAAGCTATACAAACCTTATTTTTACTTAATTCCTTCCTTGCTATATGCCAGGGGTGTCCAATGTGAGTCGATCCATGCCACATTTTCAGGATAGCTACTGATTGTATGCAGTGCTTAATTTGTAAAAGAATGAGCGCTGGGGCCCGAAGATTTACTCGGAAACTGCTATTGAAACTCACTGTGTCTTTATCTCACTCTTTCAGGTTCCTGCTTTCTCCCTTTGTCACTGTTTTCCATCATTCTCTTCCTCGTTCTATCTCCCCTGAGTGTTTCTGTCTCTCTTTTTCGCTGTGAATCAAAGTCTGTAATAAGTGTCAGCGCCAAAAAATGAGTGCAGGTGGCCCCCATCGGCAACCACCGGCTCAAATTAAGCACTGGTTATATGAATGACTTCCATTCACATTTGTTGTATGTGATATGAATAGCCTGAAAATCTAGCATAGGTCTTAGATCTAAGGTAGATACCCCTGCATATGCAGCCTCCTTTACTACCCTGAGGTAGCCCTGGGACACCAAAATATCTCTTATTAATAACAATAAGTAAATGTTAGATAGTCAGCTGAATAGTATTGGCAGCTGCCATAGTTAAATGCTGTGCAGATTGTTCTGGCACAGTTAACAATGGCAGGCACAAGCTCCAATTGGTCAAGTGAAATTACATACTTGGAGGGGTGTAGCATGACCACCTAAGATGGCAGTTGCACTTCTCTAATGCTTTGAGCCAGCACCCTACAAACCTGAACAATCCTCCTTTTAAATGAGCAACATTTCTGCCTGGATGAGCCCAGCAACCCTAGATGTTCTGAATCGACAGGTTGGTATCCTTCTGAGATGCAACCAGCTTCTTGTGCTATTCCGCACTTAACCACCTCCTGTGTGTGGCCTGGGCTGAGGTTCGACGAGTGAGACAGAGTGGATTCCCTGTGAACTCTGGCATGGTTCGAGGCTGGCCTTAGCTGAGACACTCCCAGCTGTTTATGTTCTAATCCACAGCCCTGTCTCATGTGTGCAGCCTGGGCTGAGGATGGCCAGTGAGAGACAGTCATGGACTCCTGGATTTTGCAGCTCCAAGGCGCCTGGTCACTGGAGGCTCACTTACCTGGTGCTCTCTCCTCCCTCCAGAGAAATCCAGGCAGATGCCAGCGTGGCGGGAGACTCCCCCGGCTGCTCATGCTCTCCCCATGGCCATGCACTATGTGTATGGTCTGGGCTGAGCGTGGGTCAGTTGGACACAGACTTGTATTCCAGGACTTTGCAACCCCTGGGAACTGCATCCCAGCGGCCTCACATGACTGACAAGCTTCCCACCCTCTGGGGACTAGCGGAGAGAGGCTGGCTCAGCCCAAGGCATCCCCAGATGCTTGTGCTCTCTCCCGTGGCCCCACCTCATGTGTCTGTCTGGGGTGAGGGTGGGCCACGAAGACACAGACATGGACTTACTTACTTTGCTGCTTCGGGGAGTCGGGTCTCGGCAGCTTCACTTGATGCAACCTCTCCCCTTCCTTCTGAGAATGGCAGAGAGATGTTCCCCTGGCCTGAGATAGCCCAGCTGCCCATAGTCTCTCCCACGGCCCCACCACATATGCCAGTGAGTCATGGGTTGAAAATTCCCAGACTTTGCAGCCTCAGGTCCAAGGTCCTGCAACCTGCCTACCGAACCATTGGTCCACCCGCCTCATTTAAAAACAAGCAGACCTTAACTATTACGTCAACAGAGCTCCAACTGAATACTTTCAGAGGCCTGACAGATTAGTGGTCACCAGATGAAGCACATTAGACTACCAGCGCTATTTAGGGTGGACAGTGTAATGTCTTTTTTATCCTGTCCATCACCACTGGGAAAAACCTGGCAGTGAGGGACAGGAATACATCTTCAAGGGTATGGGGGGGGAGATGGGGGGTAATTCGTTTTTTGTTTTCCAGACAAACTCCCAAAAAAGTGTGGTGGGTGGCAGTCAAAACAGATACGGCTGTCCACCAAACTGTGAAAGGAACCGCTGTGACAGCAGTTCCTTTCAACGTACAGAGATGACCTATGGTAGCCCATCATAGCCCAACAGGTAGTAGAGATAATGTCTTTCGCCAGCCTGATGGACTGTCCTCCCTCCTCCAACCTCACAATCAGGCCCTTAGATCCTAGATCAATCAATCAATCAATCATGAGTTTGTACAACACAGCTACTCACTGGTGAGGATCTCAAGGCGATAGGGGAAGGGTGGTGGGGTGACTGGGGGGGGGGGCGGGGGTGACTGCTGCTCCGTCTTTGCTCAGTTGAAGAACCAGGTCTTGAGATCCTTCTTGAATTGGGTCATTGATGGGGATTGCCTGAGGTGGAGGGGCAGGGTGTTCCAGGTCTTGGCGGCGAGGTAGGAGAAGGATCTTCCTCCTGTTCTTGACTTGTAGATCCGAGGGACAGAGGCAAGGGCCAGTTGGGTGGAGCGAAGGGGTCTGGCGGGTATGTGGAACGTGAGGCGGTGGTTCAGGTACGCTGGTCCAGCATCGTGGAGGGCTTTGTAGGTGTGAATGAGGAGCTTGAAGGTGATTTTTTTGACTGGGAGCCAGTGCAGTTTGCAAAGGTGTTCTGTGATGTGGCTTCGGAAGGGGAAGATGAGGACCAGTCTTGCTGCAGCGTTTTGAACGTTCTGTAGTTTCCTGAGGAGTTTCTGGGTGATGCTGGCATAGAGTGCGTTGCCATAGTCGAGCCTGCTGGTGAAGAGTGCATGGTGACCATCTTTCTTGCTTCGGTGGGGATCCATCTGAAGGTCTTCCGAAGCAGGAGTAGCACGCGGAAGCATGAGGAAGATACGGCATTGATCTGTTAGTTTATTGTGAGCGAGGAGTCCAGTATGATGCTGAGGTTGCATGCATGGTCCGTGGGGGTGGGAGAGGTTCTCAGTGCGGCAGGTCACCAGGAGTCATCCCAGGCAGAGGGGGTGTGTCCCAGGACGAGTACTTCCGTCTTGTTCAAGTTGAGTTTGAGTCAGCTGTCCTGTATCCAGGAGGCAACATCCCTGTGGAAGTTGATTCTGGTGGCTGATGGTTTGTTGGTGAGGGAGAGTATCAGCTGGTGTTGTCGACGTATGAGACGATGATAAGTCCCTGGTTTCTTATGATGGCTGCGAGGGGGCCATATAGATGTTGAAGAGGGTGGGGCTCAGGGAGGAGCCCTGGGGCACTCTGCAGCTGATCTGTGTACGTTCGGAGCAGAACAGAGGCAGTCTGACTCATTAAGATATGCCGATACAGTCCAAGGCCTTGCCGCAGATGCCGACATTGTGGAGTCTTGTGATGAGGGTGCAGTGTGAGACTCTATCAAAGGCAGCTGAGAGGTCTAGCTGGATCAGGGCTGCTATCTCACCATGGTCTAGTAGTCTAGATTTGACGGAAGATGGATCTGTGTCTTGTCTGTGTTTATGTGACTGAGAGGCACACCTGACCTAATTGCCAAGACCCCTATAAGGGCCCCATCTAGTTCTCTTATATAGAGACTTCTCAACTATAGAGGTTTATTTATTGATTGATTTATTGATTGAGGAATTTATAGAGCACTCAGTTGCTTCACCAGGAAGTGTTGCAGCTCTAGCCCACATAAAAATAATTATGATAATCTTACTTGTCCGTAATCTATCACACTAAGTTAAGTTGGAAGTGCATTCCATAGCTTGACAGCCAATATAAAAAATGAACAACCTCCCAACCTGGCGTTATAGAATTTCAGAACCCACAGAAGATTTTGATTTGCAGAAGCAAAACCTATTCAAGAGTAAGCAGGGCCTTTTCTGTGAACTGCCCAAAACAGGATTACCAAAGCCTTCAACTTAAATTGTTCTTTGATCCGGAGCCAGATATGTTGCTTGAGGCCGGCCCAAATTGATTGTGATTTTGTAACCTAAAGTGTAAATGTTCCTGCAGCTTTCTGGGCCAGTTGAAGCTTCCTAATCATATAGGGAGTGGCACCCAGGTATAAAGAATTTGCATAATTCAATTTAAAATTGACCAAGGCCAACACAATTGTTTTTTTGAGTCTGGAGAGGTAGCAGATTCAAGGTCTTTCTCAGTGATTACGATGTACCAAAGCAGGCTCTTGTTACATCACTAATGTGGGCTATAGGGAGAGATCCTGATCGAATTTTAGTCCTAAATGTTTTACCACCTTGGCTGGATCCAGTGGCCTGCCAAACGAGGATAGCCACCTTTGTAACAGATCAAAGGATTGTATTTCCCAAAGTGAAAGAGCTCATATTTACTGGAATTAAGCTTTAGACAGTTCTTTTGCTTCCTGTTTCCCACCTCTGAAAAGGCCCACCTGAAAGTTCTCCGTCAGGGCTATATCAATTTTCTCAAAAGAGAGCATAAGTTGAGTGTTGTCAGCAAATGACACTAAATTGAAGCCCCACTGCTCAATAATTTTAACTAAAGGAAATAAGTCTATATTAAATAAGGTTGGACTCAGGGCTGAGCCTTGAGGAACCCAATGATTCCGTTATTTGTAACCAGATCTGAACGGGGGACGAGAGACTGCCTGCTGTCTATGTGTTATGTATGAATGTAGCCGATTTTTGGCTTTTTCAACAATACTGATTGACTCCACTCAGTTCAGCAAGATGTCATGGGAAATGTCATGGGAAATGGTATCGAAGGCTGCTGATAATTCCAACAAAAACAGAACTTCCTTGCCGTGGTTCACTTTAATTTTAACAACATCTGAAACCTCAAGAAGAGCTGTCTCCATACTTTGATTTGGGCAAAAGACTGATTGAGAAGGATCCAGTATATTATTCATTTTAATAAATTCAGCCACCTGTTATCCAGCATTTCTATTATTTTGCCTAAAAATCGGAGCACCGAAATCCATCTGAAATAGCTCTGTACTTTAGTGTGGGCATTCAGTTCATTCAGGAGAGAAAGGGCATGCGCTAATTTCCAGTCAGAAGGGAAAATGGCAGTGTCTAGAGAGACTGATTAACCAACTGATTAATGATGGGTTTACCGTAGATTCCATTCGTTTTAATATGGGGGCACAGGTCCAAAGGGGAACCTGATATAGCGGTTAGAATTGCTAATTCACTCTCCGCTTGGAAGATGTTCTTAAATTCAGGCAAAACAGGGCCATTTAACCCACTTAGGTTGTCCATATCAGAACTTGCAAAGTGAACTATGCTCTGATTATTAAAGGAAAGATGAAGGTCTCAGATATTTATCTTTCCTTTGATAATCAGTGGTTAGTTGACTTTACAAGCTCTGATACAAACAACCTGAGAGGGTTAATAATATCACCTGCCTGAAAGGTAAACTATTCATGTTTCATCAAAGATGACAATCTTTCTGAAGTACATAAATTTGATTTAGCAGCAGAGGAATTCCTTCATGGGCATCAAACAAAGACTCTGAGATGCAATTACAGTACATGTTACTATATCCTACTAAATTGAAAGTGCTCATAAATGGCAATGCTCACTTGTTTGACACTGTCTGGAAGCACTACCCTTGTATCAGGATCCAACTGGAGAGATGCTTTACACCCACTGCCTGCCATAAACTGAATGATATCACCACTATGCCTGATCACACAATTAGGTAATGTGTTAAACTGGTGGAGCACTGATGTCTTTAGTAAGGAAATAACGGTTATCAAAGTCTGTCAAGAGTTTAGAATCCTTTCCCTCCCCACATAGAAATAACATAATGCACAATATATGAGTTCATAATCCACTAGGGATGGCACCTGAAACGGTGTTTGTAAACATAGTCCAAATCCTTAAGCTCAATTCGTTTTCTATACTACTCTTATGTCCAGTCCAGTTTTTCATCAACTTCCAAGAATACCAATAGTCTGCATAGTTTAACACTCTGGCAACAAGGTCTGGTTTACAGCAACTATGTCTCTTGATTGCTTAGCAAAGATGCTCTGAACCACAAGGAACTGTGACTTCCAAAGGCTGACACTGCTTGCAAATCTCATAAGAGCCCTGTTGTTTCATAGGATATGTAGTTTTCTTTACTAAAGTCATGGATTTTTGTGTACTGCGTGTGGCATCTTTTCAAGTGGTGCCAACACTCCATGCACACTGCCAGCCTTTTCTGATTTTGAATACATTCATTGTTTGGCAGTTCAGAGAATTGCGTTCTATTCAAGTTGAGCGCAAGAAGGTAAGAGAGGACCAAAGAACACAACACATAAGCCTGAAAGTTCTTGGCACTTGAAGTATAGAAAATACCTCCTCAGGAGGAATTTGGAGGCGAATGACAGGCTGCCACTATTCCCTGTTAGTGAGGTGTTAAAGAAGAGGATGCTGCCATTGACTGGAAACCAATGAGTTGCTCATAAGAGAGGGACAACTCATCTCAGGGAATGGAGGGAAAGAGGAGAGGGTAAAGACCATGAAGTCCATCAGGCTAACAATACAACGATTTGGGCTGATGCCTGATTCTGTTGCAAGGGACAAGTTTATTTGTGTATTTGTTATGCTATTTAGATTTTTAGTGTGCACTATCACTCAGGAGTGTATCCTGGTGCCGACAAGATATGACCCAAGCCAAACCTAGGGCCTAATGAGACTGCTCAAAAATCAAGAAGTGAGGAGGAGGCTCTTGTGTGTAGTGACACATCATTCCATGCTTTAGGAGCGATGTAGGAGAAAACTCAACCGCCAGATCTCATTTTCCCTATACATGGAATGTATGCAAGTAGGGGTCTGGACGGTGGAGGTGTCTAGAAGTTTTTTTGAAGCAGATGTGATTGTTGAAGAATGCTGGGTCAGTGTTATGTAGTGCCTTTGAAATGTCAGGGTGAGGGATTGAGAGTGAGTCTGGCTTCCGAGTTCTGAATGGACTGCTGCCTTCTAGCAAGTTTTTTGTTGACTCCGGCAAGGTGGGTGTTCCTGTAGTCTGACCAGAGCGCGTGTGACAGTTTTCCAGGTGCTGATTGGGAGCCATTTAAAAATCAGCCTGAGCATTTTCAGGGTAAAGAGTCATGAGTTGGTTACACTGTTGACTTGGGCGGTCATGTTGAGTTTGCGGTTGATGATGATCCTGAGGTTTTTGGCATTGTCAGACCTAGCTGTGTTGGCCACTAGCTGGGGTCCCACAGTAAAGTACTCTTCCGAAAAATCACAATTTCTGCCTTATTCATCTTTAGAGAATTGGTCTTCATCCAGTGGGCGATTTCAGTCATGCAGGCATTGAACTTGATCCTGGTACGGAGCGTCTTGTCTGTGAGGAAGAGAATTATTTGAGTGTTGTCATAGTAGAAGAGGACGTTGATGTTGTGAGTGTAGGAGAGTAGGATCTGCTTCCTATGGTTACCCCCACTTTTTGCTGTGATTCTCTGGTTTTTCGACTTAAGTGTGGCTGTGGACCTGCTAATCAGGCCCACAGCCCAGCTGTTCTCTCTCAAAATTGATATCATGTACTTTAGGTACATACCAGATTGGGTACTGGGTCACCCTTGTGAGCCCCTGTATAGTGTACCATAGGTACCCAGGGCATAGGTGCACCCTAGGCCTACCAGGGGCTGCAGCATGTATTGTGCCACCCCTGGTTTGCCTTCCAAACTGACACCACGGGTCTGTTCACACAGCCTGGGTAAGGTGGTGTAATCACCCCTTACTTAGATATAGAATACTTTTATCTATATACATATATAGACACAGATACACCTATAAGCCACTCCTAAGGCAGACCTTGACAATCCTGGATGTAGAGTGCTTGGTTTTATGTGAGAGGGTGCCCTAGCATGAGCTGAGCCCCTCTGCAGCTTTCGGAACCATCTCCTTATAGCTGTTCTATGATATAGCCATACCATATACTCTTAAGTGCATTATAATCCTCGCGGTTAATGCTAACTTTGGTTTGGCTTTATCAAAACTGTTGTGTAAGGTGTCAAACACTTTGGAATACCACCCCCGCCAGTCCTGGCGGCGGGGGTAGCATTCCACCCTTCTAGAGGGAGAAGACATGTAGTTACTGGTTTACCCGGTTAAAGTTAAACAGAGCCTCAGCATCACAAAATGGATGCTGCTGCTACATACATGAGTCTGCCCTCCTGCTGCTGGATGAAACTCCGGCATGGGAGGCCTGGACAATAGGTTTCCTGTCCAGGGAGGTGCTGGCACCTGCCCAGACAGGCTCTTAGTGTATTGGGGCAGGTAGGGCTGCATTCAGTGAATGCTTTCTAGACACTGCCTGGGGCATACAAGGTGCTCCATGCATTTCCCAGTTCAAACCGGTTGCTGGGGCACTCAGCCCCAGCTCTGGCGCGAAACTGGACAAAAGGGAAGGGGTGTAACCACCCCCACCCCAGGTTCACCCATAGGAGGGACCTTAGAGTTAGTCCAACCCCTAAACTTGCTATAAGTATAGAACCCAAGTTCCTAGGACTTTAGATTACCCTGGACGAAACTCTGCAACATATATCCTGGACCTTCGACATTCCATATCGACTGGAAGATGGAAGAAATCTCCCTTGTGGTCAAGGAGTGACCACCCTGTTCAAACAGGCACCAACAGCATCTTTGCCGGTCTGCATTTTCAAGGCTTTTGCCAGATCCCGAAGAATCTGCGACACAGGACACAGACTCCCAGACATCTCTGACCCTGACCTTCTATCACAACAAAGCTGATACCCGTGGCAGACACTAGAGACGTGGGACCGGAACTCCTGGACATCTTGCATTTTGCTACCTGCACCAACTTCCTGAGGTATCCCGAAGTTGTGCATTGGGGTGCTTGAAGCCCCAGACCCAAGCACCTTTTGCATCAAAGTTCAGAGGCCCACACTCCACGAGTGTCTCGTGGGCCCGCTTTGTGCATTTCCACTTGATGGGTCTTTGCGGTTCCTAGTCCATTGGCTAGTGAGCACCCAAGAAGACAATCCTTTGTTTCAACTTGCTTTTCTGGTTGCTCCAGGCTTGCTCCAACTTCCCTGCAAAGGAGAAGTTCCACAGACCTTGCTGTTCTGCACCGAAGCCAATCTCAACATCCTGCGTGGGTTGCGTTTGTCAAGGCTTGTTGGGTCCAATCTGGATACCGACACAGCAGTCTATTAGATCCTTTGTGGATAAAGCAACAATCCACAAACCACAAACTACAAGTGGTACAGAATTCAGCTGCTCGCCTCTTGCGTAATGTTCCACGGAGAACGTCCGCATGCAAGCCTTACGTGATCTACACTGGTTGAGAATCTCTGAACGTGTGACCTCCTTCAAAACACTGTGTCTTATGTTTAAGATCCGTCAGGGTTCTGCCCCCACATACCTGCACAATCTTGTTCAGCCTTATTTACCTGGCCGTTCCTTAAGGTCTTCAAATAATGGCGATTTCCTGATCCCCAGAATTCGACTGGCAAAAATGGGAGGCCGTTCATTTGCATATCTTGGACCAAAGATGTGGAATGCCCTCCCATTGGCACTAAAAACAGAAACTAATCTTCTGGCCTTCCGAAAAAAGCTGAAGACTTTCTTGTTTTAACTTGTTCCTCCTTTATGATTCCTTTTAGTGCTACCTGATTTCTCTCTCCAGTCTGTCCCTGGCGCCGGGAAACCCATTGTGGGTAGCCTCCTGGTCCTCGTGGCTGAAGAGACAAACTTCACCTTTTCACCTGAAATCTTCCGACATCCGGTGGCATCTTTCTATGGCCGCCCTGGTCACTGGCTAGTGACCCAGACTCTGTCTCCTCTGCTTTCAGGTTCTTCACATCTCCGATCCACCTTTGGATTCACCCGGACACTTTTCCTCTGGTCGCCTGCAGCACTTCTTCGCAGCTCTCCATTGGAATCGACGACGAAACCCGACACGAAAAGACACCTATGCACCCGGCTTCCCTGGGTGAGGTAACACGAGTACTCCGGTGCTCCCGTGGGTATTGACTCTCCAAGTGTCCTAGTCTAAAAGGGTTCCATCGCAGTTCACCTCCTTGTACCCTTTTTGTTTAAAAGTGTAACTTGTTCGATCCCCATATAAAGTCAATGGTAACCCGCGGCTGTGTTTAGGCACTGCAAGTGTCTCTCGTGGGCCTCCTACATCCTAACCTTTGGTTGTCCTGGGTAGCCCCAGCGATTCCACAGGCCCCAGGCCTGCTTTCTATTTCTCACGTGGTTCTTATACCCCTATTTTAGTATATGGTTTGTGAGGCCCCTAGTGCAAAACTTATACTGTGCAACCTATTGTATGCTAATTAAGTTCTTTGTATTGTACTTTTACCTCTGACCTCATAAAGAGTGCAGAGGGGTTGTGTTTAGAATAAATACATATATATTTGATATATAGCTTGTGTGTTGTGTACTTTCATTTGGTACTCAAGAGATTATAATTGGTAAAACAACTAGCTTAATTCGCTCTCTGAAGTCTTAGCCTGAAGACTGCTCGCCATTGCTACCCCTGGGATAGCTTTCTATAAGGTTGACTTTACAACCACCATCAATAAGGGTCGATTAGACTGGTGCAAGGTGCCCACTAGAACTAGTGGACATCATATGCCAGTCTAACTTCTCACAGTGAGAGTGAATGATGATGGCTAGAGGAACCATGTATGCATTGAAGAGGGTCAGGCTCAAGGAGGATTTTTGTGAAACACCGCCAATAAGGTTTCAGGTGTCTGAGTTTACGATGTCAAGCTGACTGATGGGTCCTTCCAGTCAGGAAGGAACAGATTCATTGAAGTGCATGTCCTTGGATTCCTATGTTGTGTAGGCTTTGGATGAGGATCAATGGGAGACGTCCTGAGTAATCTGCTTGGCGTTCTGTGGCAGGGTGTTTGGACAAAATATTGAATGAAAAATATTGTGTCAAGAATATCGGGATGTCAAAAATATAGCCGAGAAGAATATCAAACGTAAGAATATTGTTTTAAGTATTGTATTTATTATTGTTGAAAAAATATTGTTGTATTACATTTGTATGTGCTATTTCATAAGTATTTTTTTGAAGTGTGTTTCATTGTAGTTGTTTGCTAATTTTTTGTGTCAGTGGGTTTTATAAATTATATATATATATATATATATACGCGTCGGTGTGATAGACTGTTGATGGAGTTTGCCGAATAAAGACGAGTTAATTTGCAGTTCCAGAGTGCGGCGTCTTTACTTTTGCTAAAAAAGATTTTCTGGACCGGTGGTTGGTCCCTTCCACGCACGCACCCGCTGCTGAGCGCTCCAGACTGAACCGCCATTGCTTTACTTTGATGTAATCTGGAAGCGCCCGAGTTGCACTGAGAGAAGCCGAAGAAGCTGCGTGAGCTGAATGAAAAGCTAAACGAAGCAGATTTTTTTGGAAGCCGACGGAACCAACTTGAAGTAACGACCCACGCCGTGCAGAGCGCCAGAGGACGGGGTTAAGAACGCCACCCAACTGGGAGCCGGCCAGCGTGGTGAGTGAAGCGACAATTGTTATTTAAAATACGGCTTGAACCTGTGCCCTCGAAGCGACTTGAGGAAAGGGAAAATACATCGAACAAACAGATATTAATCTGTTTCTTTCATAACCTTCAAGAGCGGGAACTGTATCTCTGCAATATCGGAGAATTGGGTAGCCATCCGTTGTTTGACAAAAAATACCAGTATCTGAACTGAAACTGTGTTTACTCTCGATAAATTGAAATCATATGCTCTGAACACATCCTTGACTTTCTGAAATAACCATGGAAGCACGCAAAACGAAACGCTTGACCAAGATAGCAACAATGTTTCTAACGGAGACTGAAACTGAAAGTATTAATGCCAGTGAGAGTGGGCAATCGTCTAATCCAGACACATCACTTAAACAGCTATTTTTTCAACTTGAAAAACAATACAAACGGGAAATCAACAAGAGCTGGGAATCAATAACTCTACAGAAATATCTTGAAGTGGATAGAGTACCACGTGGGCTGCGAATTCTGACAATGCCTACATATCCGGACACGAAAACAGAAATGTTTTTAGAATGGGGTGAGAACAATATGCAATGCAGCAAAAATATGATGCGCATTCTCATTAAATTTGCGGATAAAGATCTTGAAGAGATACATGATATAATTAAAGAATTGGAGAACAAAATCTCACTAAAAGACAAGAAGGAAGGAGAAAAAATGCGAAAGGAAATGGAGGACCGCTTAGAAAAATATGAGGATGAAGTACAACAAAGGAAACAGAGAAAATTCCAAAGAGACGAAGCGGATTACAAGTATGGACGAATTCTGACATTTGCCAGGCGCTTCGATACCCTAAAATCTAATGTGGGAAAGCAAACACACTTATCTATAAGTGGTTCAGGTAGTGAATCAGATGTAAGTATGGCGGAAGGATTCACCCCGAAAGGTCCCAAACAACAAATTAATTTGTCTTTTTTAGAGGAGATGCGCCTAGTGAACCTCGATCAAAATCTGTCAAGAACACAGGGCCAGTCGAGGGGAAGAGGCAGAGGCAGAGGATCTGGAAAAAATATTATAAATTCTTCAAGAGTCGCCGCAGAACCAGAAGGTCAAAAAACAACCACGGCAACCACAAGAATATACCCATTACGGAACAGAAACAAGAACCAATAAACAAAGAAAATCTGATAATAAATTTATCAAACCATATCTTGACACCTGTGGAAAATCAAGTGCTGAATAAAGGGTTGAGTTTCTGTCCACAAAAACACTTCAACTATACGGACACTAAAATTGATATGTATAGGTTCATACGAAAGATCAAACTGGCAAAAATCCATGCCAATAATGGAGAAAAAGCAAAAGATATGACAGAACTACATGAGGAATCTGAAACTGCTACATGGGTCTGGCAACTGGAATGCATCAAACCAGCAATTTACGGGCGAAATCAACTTACTGCCCACAACTATATCCAGGGAACAAAGTAGATCTGTTCTCAGAAGCTGTAATGACCGAATTGGAAAAACTGGTAAAAGTAAGAAATACCAAAGCAGAAAACATTACCAAAAATGAACATGCTGCAATACAAGCTTTAGCACAAAATAAGGAAATAACAATAAAACCCGCAGACAAGGGCGGGAATATCGTCATTTTAAATACCACAGATTATGTGAAAGAAGCTCTACGGCAGCTAGAGGATGGATCAAAATACAAAAAACTAATGTCTAACCCGATCAGCAGTATGCAAATAAAATTGAAGAGTATGCTGGATGAATGGCATGAACAAAAAATACTGAATGTTGAAGAAGTGAAATACCTTTGGAAAGAGAATCCAACAATACCAACAATTTACTTCTTACCGAAGGTTCACAAGACCTTAATTGACCCACCGGGGAGGCCAATAGTATCCTCGTGCGATTCTATGTATGAGAATATATCATCTTACGTGGATCAATACCTGGCTCCAATGGTCAAAACCTTAGCCTCATACGTCCAGGATACAGGAGATTTCCTACGCATACTATCGAACATCACCTGGGACCCTTCATTTCTATTAGTTACAATAGATGCGGTATCTTTGTATACTTCCATTGAACACACTATAGGATTGCAGGCATGTGCTTACTTCCTCAAACAAAGGAATATATCTCAGTTGGAACATTCAGCTATGTTGCTAACCATGATTGATACATGCCTGAATAACAACATCTTCCTTTTTAACCATGATATATATCAACAACTTTGTGGATGTGCTATGGGCGTCTCCTTCTCCCCCAACTATGCAAATCTAACAATGGGATGGTGGGAGAAGGAGATTGCATGGGGGCCAGAACATCAGGAAGAATTGGAAAAAGTGATGTTATGGTCTAGATATATAGACGACCTCTTCCTCATATGGAAGGGAACCAAAACAGAATTCATGCAATATTTCTCCAAACTGAACAATAATCAAGTGGGACTCTCATTTACATGCAACACAAGTAAGAGCAGAATTGACTATCTAGATATCACTATCTATATAGAAAATGACCAAATTAACACGACACTTTACAGGAAAAGTACGGCAACGAATAGTATTTTGCATGCCGAAAGTTTTCATCAAAAATCTGTACTAAAAAATATACCGTTTGGAGAATTTGTACGAATGAAAAGGAACTGTTCAATGGAAGAGGAAGCTAATGCCCAAATTCAAAACTGTGCATCAAGACTAGAAGCAAGAGGATATAGGAAGAGAGACCTTAACAAAAGCATGGAAAGAATCAAGCAAAAATCAAGATCAGAGATTTTAGTCAAAAAAACACAATTCAATTCAATCACCAACGAACCCCCAAGATTAATTTTGAATTATAGCAAAGAAGCGCATAAAATACGGGGGTGTGTTCAGAAATACTGGCCTCTACTACACCAAGATCCTGACCTAAAGAAAGTCTTAGGGAACGAGCCAACGCTATCATTCAGGAGAGTACCCTCGTTAAAAGACATGCTGGTGAGAAGTCATTTTGAAAGTGGAAGTAAAAAACCTGCAAACTGGCTGGAATCACAACAAAATGGGTTCATTAGATGTGGACATTGTAAAGCGTGCAAAATTGGGAAAAATACCAAATCTTTCAGGGATCCAGAAGGCAGATTAATCACAATCAAGACAAAAATCACATGTACTACGCAATACGTGGTGTATATAATTCAGTGTGACTGTGCACAGATGTACATAGGGAGCACAATCTGTACCCTTAAAAAGAGAATGCTTGAACATATAAGGGCCGTTAAGAACAGAGACATGACTTATGCTACGGCCAAACATATGCTTGAATGCCAGGGAGGAGATTGGAGAAAAATGCAGTTTTTTGGAATCGAAAATGTAGAACAAAATGAGAGAATGGGGGATAGAAAACTCAAACTCCGTCAACTAGAATCCAAATACATCATCCGAATGAAAACCAAGATCCCGAGGGGGATGAATTTGGATGCCCTCGCATTATTATCAGCACTAGAGAGTGCTGATACTTGTTTTTTTGTTGCTACTTTTATTCTGAAATGTACAGCTGCCAGGAAATGTATTGTATTGCCATAATTATTATATGTTCCTGTCTGTACTCTTTTGTTTTTATACACAGTATGCGGCAAACAATTATGTAAAAGGCTCTTTTTACTCTGGGTCTGATTTAAACTGTATAGCTGCTAGGAAGAGTACTTTTTGTGATAATTACTTTCTGCCATGTTTGCACAGGTATACACCCCTGCCCTCTAGCCTTTAATGTTTAATCACTATTTAACGTATTTATTGCACCTGAAGTCATTCTATTTGAAAAAGTACAGTTGCCAGGAAGTGTCTAGAGCTGCCATATTTTACACCGTCCTGTCTGTACTTATTTTATCTTTTAAGTTTATTTTGTAATTTATAATGTTTCATGTCCTAGGCTTGGGTTTTGTCCAAAATGTACAGCTGCCAGGATATGCACTCCATGTGATAATTACTAATTTCTGTGGCACGTGCATCCCTGCGTTTTCTAGTTTATCATCATATCTCCAAATATGAACTAATGTCTAGTGTTGTTATTATTTATTATTTGTCCTCTCCTCATATGAAATTTTCCGGAGTTCTCTTATTTAACTTTGCCTTCTTATAATAATTTTAATGTAATGAATTGTAATATAAAGTTTGCTTGTATGATTTGTACTCACAAATCGAATAAAAGCTTTGAAATTGAATTGAATTGAATGAGGAACTTTATGTACATTTGTAAATATGATCACTGCATGATCATTGCATGAGAACAGTAAGACTATTATTAGTGTGGTACAATATGCGCTAAGGTTATCAGCATTATAGATGATTTGTTCTAACATATGAGTTGATAGGAAATCGAGAAATTGCTAGGTATATAAGAAGTTTTGAATGGCAAGGTACTATACCTAATATTTGTATATATGCACATCATATATTTTTGAATGGAAACTAGCCATCAAACAGTTTCAACTATTGAAAAGATGAAGATGTTTATAATATGTTTATATGATCAGGTACTATACCCTTCATTTTAGTCATTAGTCAATTGGTCACTATTGATTAGGATTACGTTCAAACACTTCATTGCAATAGTAGTGTAAATCAAATGTCTTCAAACTTACTATAGAAACAACACTTGCTGTCACTTAAGGTGTTTTTTCCGTTGTTATTAATTAGACAAACTACCGATCCCAGAATGCAATGGGACGGTTTTGAAATGCATAGCCTTAAATCTATGGGAAAAGTAGTGCCACCTACCGTGAGAAAGGGCGTATGCCCGAAACGCGTCGGTGTGATAGACTGTTGATGGAGTTTGCCGAATAAAGACGAGTTAATTTGCAGTTCCAGAGTGCGGCGTCTTTACTTTTGCTAAAAAAAAATATATATATATATATATATATATATATTACCTACTGACGGTCGCCAGTAGGTAGTTATAGTTAGGACCTACTTTCCATAGGAAATCCACGTGATTCTATTTGGAATAACTTTGGCGCCGGTGGACAAATGTTCGCGAATTTCTCCAAGACAATGGCCTGCTCCGCTCCGCTCCTTCTCTGAAAGTTTGGGGGTGATTCGTCAAGTGGGAGCCGATAAAAAAGGGGGTCCCAAAACGTGTTTTCCCCATGCAATTTTCCAAAGGGACCTTTAGCCAGGGCTACAGCCCGAACGGCTGAACGGAATTACACCAAATTTGGCAAAGGGGTAGAGTTCGGTTCGCAGATTGTGCTTTTTGTTAAATGGTGTAATTCCATTCAGTAGTTCCTGAGAAAATCAAAAGTAAAATCATAGCGATATCTAGAGACGAAGTACTGCACGCATACAGAAATCCGTACAATTACGAGCACGAGCTGCATGCTGATTGGATGTCAACTGTCTGTCAACACTCCAAACCAGGAAGTGTTGGCAGCCATCTTGTACCTCAATAGCACTGAGTCAGAAGAAAACAGTAAAACAAAGTTGAAAAATAAGGAAAGGGGGCAGGGTAGAAACATGTTGACCCTCTAGGCCTGCTCAGGGGGTCCCACATGGATCTTTAGGCGCAAATTTTTTTTTTTTTTTAAAAGATTGCGGTGTACGCGTATGGTACTCGTAAGCAAACTAGAAGTCCGTTTTATTCTTAATTAGCTCCCGGGGGGCCAAATCTTGGGGGTAATTTTTTTCTATAAAGGGGGTTTGGAAGTGTCCAACAGGAACAAAAAAGAATGGAAAAAAAAATAAATGTCGAGGACAGCGATGCTCCTGCTTCTTGCGTTTTATCAGGTCAATAGACTGTTCCCCATAACATAACATTGCAATAAATGCATAGAATTTTAATTTTAGCAAAATCAGGATCAATCTGTGGGTGTGGACTGCTTGCTGAAAATGCTGGTGCAGCAGTTAATGTGCTTGGTCCGGCAGCAGCAGGTGGGTTGTCCTTCAACCTCCGTGTTGCAGCTCGAGCAAAGTTGTTGGGGTGTAAGTTCTTCTTCCATATTCTCAGTGCCAAAAGAGTTTTTTTTAGATGGATCACCCCTTTAAAGAGTTGTTTGGCACATTTTACAGGTTACTTTTGGAGCATTAACCTTTTTTTGCCCTTCTGGAAAAGTAAAAAACTGCTAAATTAGAGCTTCTTTCCTCTTCTTTGGAGATTCTTCAGGAATGAAATATTCCTCTGACGAATGGCTGGAAGATGAGTCCATTGCTGTTATTATGGTAAACTGTGTTCTATTTGACAAAATTCTCAGAAGAGATGCTACTTCTTAGAAAGTCAAAGTAGAATGATTATAATTAAGCATGGGCTGAAGATTCGTTCCGCTCGTGAAATTTGCGGATTTTTGGCAATTTTGCGTTCCGCGAATCGCGCAAAATTGCCAAACAATCCGCAATTCGCAAGTTTGCGATTTTTTTTTGCTTGTTCGCGCTTCAAAAATACAATTTTGCGCGCGCTGCGTTGACTTACCTTGATTCTGAGTGTGCCGAGTTGCTTTCCTCCCGCGAACAAGATGGTCGCGCCCAAAAACGACCGCATGGGTAAGTTCGCGGTAGCCGCGCTGAAAAAAAAACCGCGAACACGCCAAAATAAAAATATTCGCAAGTTAGCACAAATTCGCGAATTTTGCGGAACGCGAATTCGCTTTTGCACGAATTCGCGGAACGCGAATTCGCAAATTTCACCCATACTTAATTATAATGGGATGGAAGTTTCAACAGTTCTAATAGGAAGTGTTATGAACCAATCAAATATCTTCTTTAAAAGTCACATGGTTTTGCGTACGCTTACGAGGTGCTTACCATGCTCTTACGATGCGAGTACGCATGACGTTCCACCGCGATTTGTGTAATTACTTTTAAAAGTAATATAGGATTATTGAAACTTTAAAAAAAATGATTTCATAATTATCCTATATAATGTCTTCTGTTAGTATGTTCATTAAATACATAAATATATGTTTTTAAACAATTAAAAACATTTGCGTCTTTTGAGTACGGGGAGCCGTACATGACGTCACACGGAAGCTTTGATGCGATGCGTAACGTGAAAGCGTATTCGTAGCGTATGCTGAGAATGATTAGCAGTACAAACTATGGTGCGATCACTCTCTCACTGTCAAATCAGAGCACAGGGCGCGCTTTGAGAATGGTTAGAAGTGGTCACTCATTGGAGATCCGATTCAGCTGTGTGGCTTATCCACGGTATCATAACGTTACTTTTTAGCCTGTTTAAGTTTGACGTTTGCATGAAATACTATGCTATAGGCAGATATGGATCTTTAGCCAGCGCTTATCTCCATGAAGCTTGGTTATTACCATTTACATATAGGTGCCTGAGGGAGGGAAAAGAAGTCTATCTGAATGGCGAGGATTGCACAATAGTACCAGATCACTCCTTAATTTGTAGACACATACAATTGCATGGCTCTTGTAATGAAGATGCGCCTAATTTGGACTGAGTTTTGAAAGGCACTTCGACACCTGCCATCATACCAACGTTCAGTTTACTGGAAACGGGAGTTATTTACTTTGAACTAATGCAGATCGTTGTGCGATGTTAGCAGGCATTGCTTACATGATTACGGTAACTGAGCGTGTGGTTTGCTATAAAAAAGTTGTGTTTACTCCTCTGCATGGGAAGCTGGATGTTTCCATCTGGCCGTCGATTCCGACCTTGAAAGCAGAGTCAACTAAATGAGTCGTATAAGAGCGCTATTGTCTCAAAAAGAGGTCGCTCTTACATCTGCTAGAGAAACATTTGTCCTTCATATAGCAAACACCCGCACAGAAGTGCATGATTTATTAAATACAGACGTGCTCCTGAATTTTGGGGAGTATCTTTAATGCGTCCTTGACTATGGGGTTACCTTACTTTTTTAAGTTAGAAGCAGTGGCCTTGTGACTTCTTTTCAAACTATATTTGGTGTCTTTTCGGGATTTTTTCATTCAATTTTTTCCAGCATCTTTGGTGGATTTTGCTTAATACTCGCATTAGTTGCCGGTGTGCTTTTATTAATTTGTTTACTTAAATATGGATGCACATCCTGCAGCAGACGACAATATGTCCCTGCTGTTGCTGATCCGCAACCGAATGCTTAGTTATTACGGAGCGCTGCCTCTGGCTATATTGAGTGCAGTTTATGGATTATTGTTTCGATTCTCCTTTTTCACATGCATTCAACCTGTCTTCCATTGCCTGAGCTGCTATTTCGAATGGGCCCTGTATTTGTGTCTCTGCTGTAAGGTGTCTCCCAATGCGGCTAATGACCAGCTGATGAGCCCCTTAGTGGTTCATGACTTGCTCTGTTCTGGCGGCGGGATTATGGCCTTAGCAGCGATACATGGAATATTGGGACGTTGGAATGTTTTTGCAGCGGCGCTTGAGTTCTTGGCACGCAGTTACATTGAAGATGACCCGAGTTTTTCTCCGATGGTGATAGAGGCTCCGGTCGTTGAGGAACATGTATATTCATTCTCACTATTGAATTGGATGGCTGAAATGTTTTCAGATGAGAACAATGACTTCCTGTTGGAGGCTGTTGCTACATACTGTGCTTATACGCTGTTGGATTTAGACTCTTTGATTTTTCTATCTGTTCTTTATTATTTAGCTACTGTTTTCTATCAAACAGTAAATAATTATTTTTGAAAATTTGAACTTGACTCTGCTTTTCAGGCTTGGACTCTGCGTTCCTAATTCGCCCACGTTTATATCAAGTGCTTCGATCGAGGGAGGGTGTCGGGGGCTGAGCCTTGCACTCACACCGTGTTAAGTTAGCATGGGTTTATTAGAAGCTTAAACACAATTTTTCCTTTCCTGCTCTGCTTTGCACACGACAAGCACTTGTGATATTGTTTAGAGAAGGCTGAGTATTTTGCTTTACATGAGAATAATTTGGTATGCTACATTTGTAGACTGCCTCGCTAGTTTAGTGTGTATAGTGAGAGCATGGAACATCAAGGTTATCTTGAATACTGTGTCTGTTATTCAGAATGATCCTCGCACATTCTAGCCATAACACATATGCAGCTGTGGCCACCTCTGATACTGGCGCGTGTAATAATGCATTGTGGAGGCATAATTACACACAGTTGGAGAATATTCGTATCCTGACAGTTTGTGCAGAACTCAATGTGATCCACTACTGCTGAGTACCAGAGGTATGGGTCTGCCCATGTAATCCTATGAGACCTTCTGTAGTTATAAACTAACCTGCTAGGTAGGGAGGGTGAAATGTAGGTATATTTTAAATTTGTTTACCTTTAGCATTATAGGATGCTTTTTCCCTTTGTATTTTATGGAATAGTAACAATGCTGACAACCTTGTTTCTGATAATATGTTTGGTTGTATTATCTAAGGTACTGTGCATGAGATTACGGCGTTAGAAATAAACATTTCAAACTTGCACATGTCTTAATTTACTCCTTGTTTTGGACAGGTGTAAGACTATAACGAAAGAGTGCTCTTGTAATCCACCTTACTTGAGGTAATCTAAGTCGCATGTTCTGGGTTGACTAGTCATTCGTGTTTTTACTATAGGACGAAGAACCAATGAGTCACTGATTGCTAGTCTGGTAGGGGGTTTGTGTAGTAAGGTGGGTTTTGGTACACCATAATTCACTGAGGTCCTAAGTCTTTATGCACAGTTCTGTGTAGGAGCAGAATTCCTGGAACAGTAGTTACAATAAAAAGGCTCGATAAAGGGAGTGCACTTTGAATATGAATAAAAAATAGAAGAGTAGTTGAAAATCACAGCTAAGGAATGCAGCAAGTAGATGTGTGCATGTGTGGATGATGTGTTGATTGAGTGGAAGATGAAAAACGTGAAAAATAAGAAAGGCTGGAGAGACGCAAACTACCCACTGCATTGTCAGTGAAGTGGATCTTTGGATTTCCAGCTCATTACACAGATAGGGTGTTGGATTCCGCAGTGGGAGCAAGAGAAACGAGTACCACATCTAAGGAAGAAAGTTAGTGCATAAAGTACACACAGTTGGGCAGATTTACAAGCTCATGGAAAAAATGACGCAAAAGTGGCGCAAAGGGCTTGTAAATCTGCCCCAGTGTGTGGTAGAAAAGACGCAAGAAAGGACAGAAGTGTGCAAATTACCCACTACTATTCACGGGTAGTAGTTACCAAGAAGGCTGAATAAAGGGCCTGCACTTTGAATTTGAATTAAAGAAGAATAATTGATAAGCTCAGCCAAGAAAGGTAGCAAGTAGGTGTGTGTATTTGTGGATGTTGTGATGATTGAACGGAAGATGAATAAGGTGAAAAATAAGAGAGGCTGCAGAGATGTCATCAGTGATGTCATGAGTGATGTCACTGACCATGTCATGAGTGATGTAATATGTGACGTCATCAGCAGTGCATTGTGGGCGCGCGAGTTATAGTTAGCTTAACTAACTATAACAGGGGAATTTCAATGGTTTTGTATGAGTGAAATGTCCAGCTAACTATAACATGTGTGAAACCTATGGTTTTTTCAATGAATTTCTAAGGTTTTTTAAATGCTAATTCCTAGCTATAACATGTGTGAAACCTATGGGTTTTTCAATGAATATATATATATATATATTGCTTGATGGCAAAGATGACGAAGCCACGCCCACTTAGGGCGGAATTCTCCAATGAAATAAAGTTGGTAAACTGAATCTGAGCGTGCTGCCTGTTTCTTTTGAAAGCCCCATGAAGAAGAGGCGGCCAGCCTCAAAACGCGTCGGGCACATGAAGTAATGCTAAGGATCAACTAGGACTCCAGGCTGTGAGAGGCAACAATAGCTGGATGGCAAGAGGCATTGAGGGTGACTGCTGATAGCGCAGGTGCGCAATTTGCTTGTTTGGATATTTTACACGGCTGCCCCTGGCCGTGCAGCAGAGCACCACCTCCGGCTGCAGTGAAACGCTACACAGCGCGGAGGGGCCGTGGCGCTGCACCGTGCATCGCTACTTGGGCTCAAAGCCTCTGGGACAATGTCAGCTTTGAAATCCTACAGTTCTTCCCCCTACTCAAGGGTCATAAACTAATGGTGTAATTTTTCGAATCAACAAGGCAACCTACTCAAGGTACACAAATACACGCTCAGAAGGGACTACAACGACCATCATGCTTGATGGCAAAGATGACGAAGCCACGCCCACTTAGGGCGGAATTCTCCAATGAAATAAAGTTGGTAAACTGAATCTGAGCGTGCTGCCTGTTTGTTTTGAAAGCCCCATGAAGAAGAGGCGGCCAGCCTCGAAACGCGTCGGGCACATGAAGTAATGCTAAGGATCAACTAGGACTCCAGGCTGTGAGAGGCAACAATAGCTGGATGGCAAGAGGCATTGAGGGGGACTGCTGATAGCGCAGGTGCGCAATTTGCTCGTTTGGATATTTTACACGGCTGCCTCTGGCCGTGCAGCAGAGCACCACCTCCGGCTGCAGTGAAATGCTACACAGCGCGGAGGGGCCGTGGCGCTGCACCGTGCATCGCTACTTGGGCTCAAAGCCTCTGGGACAATGTCAGCTTTGAAATCCTACAGTTCTTCCCCCTACTCAAGGGTCATAAACTAATGGTGTAATTTTTCGAATCAACAAGGTAACCTACTCAAGGTACACAAATACACGCTCAGAAGGGACTACAACGACCATCATGCTTGATGGCAAAGATGACGAAGCCACGCCCACTTAGGGCGGAATTCTCCAATGAAATAAAGTTGGTAAACTGAATCTGAGCGTGCTGCCTGTTTGTTTTGAAAGCCCCATGAAGAAGAGGCGGCCAGCCTCGAAACGCGTCGGGCACATGAAGTAATGCTAAGGATCAACTAGGACTCCAGGCTGTGAGAGGCAACAATAGCTGGATGGCAAGAGGCATTGAGGGTGACTGCTGATAGCGCAGGTGCGCAATTTGCTCGTTTGGATATTTTACACGGCTGCCCCTGGCCGTGCAGCAGAGCACCACCTCCGGCTGCAGTGAAACGCTACACAGCGCGGAGGGGCCGTGGCGCTGCACCGTGCATCGCTACTTGGGCTCAAAGCCTCTGGGACAATGTCAGCTTTGAAATCCTACAGTTCTTCCCCCTACTCAAGGGTCATAAACTAATGGTGTAATTTTTCGAATCAACAAGGCAACCTACTCAAGGTACACAAATACACGCTCAGAAGGGACTACAACGACCATCATGCTTGATGGCAAAGATGACGAAGCCTTGCCCACTTAGGGCGGAATTCTCCAATGAAATAAAGTTGGTAAACTGAATCTGAGCGTGCTGCCTGTTTGTTTTGAAAGCCCCATGAAGAAGAGGCGGCCAGCCTCAAAATGCGTCGGGCACATGAAGTAATGCTAAGGATCAACTAGGACTCCAGGCTGTGAGAGGCAACAATAGCTGGATGGCAAGAGGCATTGAGGGTGACTGCTGATAGCGCAGGTGCGCAATTTGCTCGTTTGGATATTTTACACGGCTGCCCCTGGCCGTGCAGCAGAGCACCACCTCCGGCTGCAGTGAAACGCTACACAGCGCGGAGGGGCCGTGGTGCTGCACCGTGCATCGCTACTTGGGCTCAAAGCCTCTGGGACAATGTCAGCTTTGAAATCCTACAGTTCTTCCCCCTACTCAAGGGTCATAAACTAATGGTGTAATTTTTCGAATCAACAAGGCAACCTACTCAAGGTACACAAATACACGCTCAGAAGGGACTACAACGACCATCATGCTTGATGGCAAAGATGACGAAGCCTTGCCCACTTAGGGCGGAATTCTCCAATGAAATAAAGTTGGTAAACTGAATCTGAGCGTGCTGCCTGTTTGTTTTGAAAGCCCCATGAAGAAGAGGCGGCCAGCCTCAAAATGCGTCGGGCACATGAAGTAATGCTAAGGATCAACTAGGACTCCAGGCTGTGAGAGGCAACAATAGCTGGATGGCAAGAGGCATTGAGGGTGACTGCTGATAGCGCAGGTGCGCAATTTGCTCGTTTGGATATTTTACACGGCTGCCCCTGGCCGTGCAGCAGAGCACCACCTCCGGCTGCAGTGAAACGCTACACAGCGCGGAGGGGCCGTGGTGCTGCACCGTGCATCGCTACTTGGGCTCAAAGCCTCTGGGACAATGTCAGCTTTGAAATCCTACAGTTCTTCCCCCTACTCAAGGGTCATAAACTAATGGTGTAATTTTTCGAATCAACAAGGCAACCTACTCAAGGTACACAAATACACGCTCAGAAGGGACTACAACGACCATCATGCTTGATGGCAAAGATGACGAAGCTTTGCCCACTTAGGGCGGAATTCTCCAATGAAATAAAGTTGGTAAACTGAATCTGAGCGTGCTGCCTGTTTGTTTTGAAAGCCCCATGAAGAAGAGGCGGCCAGCCTCGAAACGCGTTGGGCACATGAAGTAATGCTAAGGATCAACTAGGACTCCAGGCTGTGAGAGGCAACAATAGCTGGATGGCAAGAGGCATTGAGGGTGACTGCTGATAGCGCAGGTGCGCAATTTGCTCGTTTGGATATTTTACACGGCTGCCCCTGGCCGTGCAGCAGAGCACCACCTCCGGCTGCAGTGAAACGCTACACAGCGTGGAGGGGCCGTGGTGCTGCACCGTGCATCGCTACTTGGGCTCAAAGCCTCTGGGACAATGTCAGCTTTGAAATCCTACAGTTCTTCCCCCTACTCAAGGGTCATAAACTAATGGTGTAATTTTTCGAATCAACAAGGCAACCTACTCAAGGTACACAAATACACGCTCAGAAGGGACTACAACGACCATCATGCTTGATGGCAAAGATGACGAAGCCACGCCCACTTAGGGCGGAATTCTCCAATGAAATAAAGTTGGTAAACTGAATATGAGCGTGCTGCCTGTTTGTTTTGAAAGCCCCATGAAGAAGAGGCGGCCAGCCTCGAAACGCGTCGG